>NC_052149.1:164392198-164710114 GCF_902713615.1 Scyliorhinus canicula
TTGGTTTGTTCCCTTGAATAAATCTGCACTATCGATCCTTTGATCTGAAAGCACAGGTTGATTGCATTGTGAAGATTTGCACATTTCATACACATAGGCAAAGTGTTTATATCTCTCATGAGATAGCCTAAATATTTACCAATGTTTTCATAAAAGCGGATTGATTGTTGATGAATTAAATGTATGAAATATTGTTGAATTGTTCTGACCCCTCTACATCAAATAATTGTCCAAGTGTATTGGTCTAAGCACCCTGGGTGTTAAAAAAAAGGAAAAGCATGAGTCCCTCTGAAACTGATTGCATGAACCAGAAAAAAGTTCTGAGAGAGTCAAGGACTGTTTGAAAATGAATGAGCTTGTGGGGCTGAGAATATTTGCCATGCCATTTTTAAAATTTTTGGTAACAATCTAAAGTTAGTTTGGCAGAACCAAATCGATTCAGTACAGATTTTTGCATTGTATGTATGCATGTACATATTGTGCTCCTAGTAATTGTTGATTATTATGCTTCATATTTGCATTTTAAAAATAAACACAGTTAATAATTCTGTGCTGGAATCAAGCAGCAGTGGTGAGACTTGATAGCAGCTTGTCAGACAGCTTCCCACCGAAAGAGGAGTGCACCAGAAATGTGTTATATCCCTAAAACTGTTCAACCTCTACACTGAAGCTATCTTCAGAACCATAGAAGATCTAGCACATTGCCATATCGGGGTGTGGAACATCAACAACTTGAGATACACAGTTGACACTGCATTGATTGCTGAGCCAGGAGAAACACTACAGGAGATTTTAAATAAAGTGAAAACAAGGAGTGAGGGACATGGATTAAGAATGAATGTGAACCATAGAATTCCTACAGTGCAAAAGGAGGCCATTCGGCCCATCAGGTCCATACCGACCCTCTGAAAGAGCACAACAGACCCCCCCCCCCCCCCCCCCCCCGCCCTATCCCATAATCCCACCTAACCTACACATCTGTGGACACTAAGGGGCAATTTATCATGGCCAATCCACCTAACCATTTTTTAATATAAATTTAGAGTATCCAATTATTTTGTTTTCCAATTAAGGGGCAATTTAGCATGGCCAAGCCACCTAACCTGCACATCTTTGGGTTGTGGGGGTGAAACCCACGCAGATATGGAGAGAATGTGCAAAATCTGCACGGACAGTGACCCAAGGTCAGGATTCGAATCCGGATCCTCAGCGCCGCAGTTCCAGTGCTAACCGTCGTTGGACTTTGGGAGGAAATCGGAGCACCCGGAGAAAACCCATGCAGAGACGGGGAGAACGTGCAGACTCCACACAGACAGTCACCCAAGAACAGACATAACCTGGAAGTGAAAATTGAAATAAATGGACAAATGCTGGAACAAGTGAAAATGTTCATTTAATTTGGACAGATTAGGGTGGGGATTCTCCATTCCCCCCCCCCCCCCCCGTGTGTTTCTCGGAGGAGCGCCATTCTCTGTCAGCGCCATTCTCTCTTCCCGCCGCTTGTCAATGGGTTTTCCCATTGAAGCCCCACCAAATTGCTGGAAAACCCACGGGTGGGGATGCACTGAAAGCAGGAAAAGGTAATCCCAAGAGCCGGAGAATTCCGGCCTATGACAAATAATGGCAGATATCATTATAAAATCTGAAGGAAAATTTTGATAGCCAACCTTGTCAGAATGAGGATTGTGTGAAAGAAGCTGAACCTGAATCCTGAGGTGCTTCATTTTGTCCTCATTGTTATTATGCCTCAGAGACATGGGAAACAAACAATGACACTATTGACAAGCAGAATACACTTCAGGGGCAAAATTCTCCGACCCCCAGCAGGGTCGGAGAATCGCCTGGGGCCGCCGAAAATCCCGCCCCCGCCGTGGCAGAGATTCTCCGCCACCTGGGAAGTGGCGGCGGCGGGAATCTCGCCACTCCGATCGGAGAGGCCCCTGCGGTGATTCTCCGGCCCGGATGGGCCGAAGTCCCGCCGCTGGGAGGCCTCTCCCGCCGCCGAGGTTTGAACCACCTCTGTAACGGCGGGATCAGCGGCGCGAGCGGGCCCCTGGGGTCCTGGGGGGGCGGGGGGGGATCGAACCCCGGGGGGGGTGCCCCCACGGTGGCCTGGCCCGCGATCGGGGCCCCCCGCTCAGACTCCGGGCCAGTGCCCTGGGTGCACTATTTGTCCTCCGCGGCCGCCACGGCCTCCGCCATGGCGGAAGCGGAAGAGAAACCCACATCGCGCATGCGCCGACCGGCGAAAGCCTTTCGGCCAGCCCCGCTGCCGGGGGCGCCGATTTTTTGCGTTAGTCTTCTGGTGCAAACCGCTCCGCCGCGGGGCTGGCCCCCAAAGGTTGGGAGAATTCCCCACCTTTGGGGAGGCCCGACCCCTGAGTGGTTGGCGCCACTCCCCTACGCCGGGACCCTCCGTCACGCCGGGGAGGGGAGAATCCAGCCCCAGATGTGAGCATATAGTAGGGTGTTACATATGTACTACACAGACAGAAATACCAAGGAGGGAGTGCTAGAAATGACTGGAGAAAAAAGGAAATTAGTACTCCATATTAAAGAGAAAAATATATAGGGCAGGATTTTCCGTTAGCTGACGCTGAAATTGGGAAATGTGATTTAGCAGAGAATAGCTTCCGACGCCAAAATTGCGGCAGGCTCCGATTTGATGCCAAATGGTGATTCTCCGTCACCTCGAAATCGGCGTCAATGTGTTTCATTCCGTACGTACAATAGACTCTGTTTGCATATCATTAGCGGGCCCGACCTGGTATTCTCCAAGGCCGTCACGATTCTCCGCCTCCAATGGACCAAGTTCCAGATGGCGTGGTTCACTTGTGCTATTAAAAATCGTGAAACTGGCATGGTGGTTGCTGAGGGAGAGAGAGGGGGTACAGAAGGTGTTCAACATCGCAATAGTTTGCTGACATTGTGCCGCAGGCCGGGGGCTTCTGCGGGGGGGGGGGGGGGGGGGGTAGTGTGGGATAGCCAGGAGCTGGGATGTGGGGTCAGGGTGGACAGGCATGGATCATCATTTCCACAGTCAGCGAGACAGCCATGCAGCTGTGCACACAGCTAACAGCCCACTTTGAATCTAGTGCCACGTATCATAGATTATCATAGAATTTACAGTGCAGAAGGAGACCATTCAGCCCATCGAGTCTGCACCGGCTCTCGGAAAGAGCACCCTACCCGAGGTCAACACCTCCACCCTATCCACATAACCCAGTAACCCCACCCAACATTAAGGGCAATTTTTGGATACTATGGACAATGTATCATGGCCAATCCACCTATCCTGCACATCTTTGGACTGTAGGAGGAAACCGGAGCACCCGGAGGAAACCCACGCACACACGGGGAGGATGTGCAAACTCCGCACAGACAGTGACCCAAGTCGGAATCGAACGTGGGACCCTGGAGCTGTGAAGCAATTGTGCTATCCACAATCCTACCGTGCTGTCCTATCGTATAAGTGTCCCCCAGAGAATCCCCCTGGGTGGCCTCTGTCCCTCGACGACCCATCAGTAGTATAGGCGCACTCCAACACGTGCAGTGCCATCGTTTTGGCTGGGATAAGTGTGTGTAGGGAGTGTAATGTGTATGTGAGGCTTCAGCTAGTCAGCCTCCTGAGTGTCGATGACGGACCCGGCGAATCCCACACCGCTTTTGATTGGAATCGATTGTGTTCCATGCGCCACCAGTGCTAGCCCCTCAACAGTAGCGGAACCAGTCCAGGTGCAGCGCAGGTTTTCTGTCATAAAAGTCCATGGATTCTGCATTGGCGTCAACACTTAGGGCCCGATTCTCCACCCCCCACGACGGGTCGGAGAATAGCGGGAGGGCCTTCCCGACATTTTTCCCGCCCTCCCGCTATTCTCCCCCCCCCCCCCCCCCCCCCCCCCCGCCCAACTCCCGACACGAATCGCTGCCGCCGTTTTTTTTTACGGCCGGCAGCGATTCACAGCTGTTCGATGGGCCAAAGTCCCAGCCCTTTACGCTGTTTTTACGAACGGCAAACACACCTGGTCTGGCCGTTCGTAAAAACGGCGGGAACAACTCGCTTTTTATAACCATGGCACCGATTGGCACGGCAGTACCACGGCCGTGCCAAGGGTGCCATGGGCCCGCGATCGGTGCCCACCGATCGCGGGCAGCGGGCCCGATGCCCGCGCACTATTTGTCCTTCCGCCGCCCCGCAGTATCCATTTGCGGGGCGGCGGAATCAGAATCGGTTCCCAGGTCGGGAAGGGGCGCGCTGGCGTCAAACCCACCCGGGTTTGACGCCAGCCTTACGATTTCTCCCGTTTTGGGAGAATCGTGCCCTTAGTCTCAGAAACAGAGAATCCCGTCATAATTCTTTTGTCAGATCATTCGAGCAGACTGTAGACAAGAAGGTTAATTGAGGAAAGCAGAGGATATAATGGATTGAATGTGGTTGACTTATGCAGAATGGGTAAGGACAACAGAGGACAGACCGCGTCAGTCAACATTTTGGATAGAAGATGACACCAATGAACAAATAATCCTGTCCCCATTTCCCCTCATCCCTCCAATTCAATTTCATTCCGCCCTCTCCTTACACATGTAGCCCCCTAATCTTCTAGTTCCTTTTGCATCTGAGTACTCCACCATTGACCATAGATTGTTCAACGATTCTGCAATTGTCTCCTTGAACCTCTTCACTTTGCTATTATTCTTCCCTCAAAAACAAACCTTAAAATCTTCCTCTTTGGTCATGCCATTAGTCATCACCCATAATCCCTCTCTACAGTCTGCTCTGTATCTGGTTACTTGTGCCTCTGTATAGACTTATGGTGTGTTTTACGAGTTAAAAAACATAAGCAAGATCTAGCTGTTGCTTGGTTTTATAATTTAGCATTCAGTCTGTGTTGTCTTTTTGCCACTTAAGCTGCCAAGTGAAGTGATGAATTTAATAAACAAATTTCTACAAGTTAGATAGTTGTTAGCACCTTAATGTGCTCAGAGAGAACAATAAATCTGCAGCTTCTAAGGCAAAAAAGACACTGTCCTTCGTGCCATTGAAAGAAAAGGTGATCTAAAACTGTAACTGTAACAAGGATGAACAAGTGTCCAGCACATGGCTGTTGCATTTGATGATTCTGTAAATCCGCTTCCATCTCATTCCACCTGTGTCCTTCCCCTTCACGTGGCTTTCATTAGTCCCCATTTGTCTTTTCTCTATCCATATGGCCAGATGCACAGAAAAACAGTTTCAACAATACTACTGACACCCAGACTTACCAAATATCACTACTTGTGAGAAATCTACTACTTTTTAGTGGATGCCAATTATTTGTATTTTTTAAGTTGGCTGTCTCTCTGTTGTTTCTTGGCAAGAAATTCCTGGGGAGGCCGTGGTGAGGCAGATCTGTGTAAAAGCTCAACTTCCCTGACACGATGGTAATTCACATTTTTTTAATAGCTGTCTGTCAGCCTCTGTGTTATCTGATGAAACTTTTTTAAATAATCTTTATTGTCACAAGTAGGCTTACATTAACACTGCAATTAAGTTACTGTGAAACGCCCCTAGTCACCACATTCCGGCGCCTGTTCGAGTACACAGAGGGAGAATTCAGCATGTCCAAATTACCTAACAGCACGTCTTTTGGGACTTGTGGGAGAAAACCGGAGCACCCGGAGGAAACCCACGCAGGCACCAGGAGAACGTGCAGACTCCGCACAGACAGTAGCCAAGCCGGGAATCGAACCTGGGACCCTGGAGCTGTGAAGAAACAGTGCTAGCCACTGTGCTACCATGCTGCCCATTGTGCTACCATGCTGCCCATGATGGGAGAACTCCAAAGCATGACACAGTCCCTGAGGAGCGTGGCTGATGGGTTCAATTACATGTTGCAGACAATTGAAGGTCTCCAGGACTGGCAGCGCCGTATGACATTGAGGCTGCTGGAGCTCAGCCCAGCTGCCCAGCCAGGACCCGGAACTCAGAGGATGCCCACCTAGGACATCTCAGGCAACAGGGCATGGAAGGAAACAGGCCGCCTCCACATGTGATGTGCAACCTGCGAACCAGACGCAGTTTGCAAGTGTAAAGAACATCTTGTGCATGGGTGAAGTTAGGCACAGGTAGTTGGGGGTTCTAATCATTTGTACCATCTACCCATGTCACGGAATTATATATTATTGTTGTCCACCACCTTAATGCCTCACATTCTTTAACCATCCTCCCAGTGACATAGTGTTTCTCCCCAGTGGAACACAGGTCCTCCATGCCCGTCAGCCAGTTTGGCCCTCTAAGTGCGAATGTTTCATTCACAGTGACAGATTCAAGTATGATTCGGTGAGCCCTAGTCCGTCGTATCTAATCCCCCTCTAGACAAAGGGATAAAGGAATGTAGGGCCGAACCTCACTCAGGCATGAGCCGGGGAGTCAGCGTGCTGGCAGCAGACAAGAGTCAGACACAAGCAATAGCTGAGGAGCATCACGGCTATCCCTCACTGTGACTCATCATCAGCATTGACTGAGCAGAAGGAACTCAAGGACTCCCGACCCTGATGAGTAAGATTTCTGCACCCTTAATCCTTTGGTTGCAGAGGGATCCCAACATCCATGAGGGAGGGTGGGGGGTTGTCCTGCGCTGTCGGACAACACGCTGGCACTACTCCATGAAGCGGGAGGCAATGTGGGCAACACTAGCCCTCCTGCCCTTACACACCCTCACCCCAATCTAGCCTCCATCTCCAGATCTTCCTCAACGCCCACCTGAATGTTCTCCTCATCCGAGGACATGTGCCGCTTCTCCAGATATTCCTCATGAGGGTCATATCTTGCTGCAGACCACTCTGATGTGGGAGGCCCTTGGGGGGTGGTATTGGTGGGCCTCATTGGACCTGTCAGCACCAGAATGCCAATGCACCACGCTGTCACAGATTGGGTGGCATTGTGAACTTCATTGTACTGGGCCTCAGTCCAGGGGCTGGATTCTCCCCTACCCGGCGTGACGGAGGGTGCCGGCGTAGGGGAGTGGCGCCAACCACTCAGGGGTTGCGCCTCCCCAAAGGTGGGGAATTCTCCCCACCTTTGGGGGCCAGCCCCGCGCCGGAGCAGTTTGCACCAGAAGACTGGCGCAAACACCCGGCGCAGTCGGAAGCGGGGCTGGCCGAAAGGCTTTCGCCGGTCGGCGCATGCGCCGGCAGTGACATCAGCGGCAGCTGGCCGCTGACGTCACTGCCGGCGCATGCGCGATGCGGGGTTCTCCTCCGCGTCCGCCATGGCGGAGGCCGTGGCGGCGCGGAAGGAGAAAGAGTGCCCCCACGGCACTGCCCCGCGGAGTGAACGGGGTGGGCCCCGATCGCGGGCCAGGCCTCCGTTGGGGCACCCCCCCCCCGGGTCCGATCGCCCCCCGCCCCCCCAGGACCCCGGGGGCCTGCTCGCGCCGCTGAGCCCGCCGTTCCAGAGGTGGTTTAAACCTCGGCGGCGGGAGAAGGCCTCCCAGCGGCGGGACTTCGGCCCATCCGGGCCGGAGATTTGAGGTAAGTTTAAAAAAAATGAAATCCCGCCGGCGCCAGCTGTTTTCACAGGCTGCCGGCGGGATTTGCACAACGCCGGTTTATGACCGGCGGGAGAATTCAAAAACCTGCGGGAGCGGAAATAACGCCGCTTCCCGCCTATTCTCCGACCCTGCGTGGGGTCGGAGAATTTCGCCCCTGGTCCCCGCACTGGCTTCATCAGCCAAAATCTCAGGGGTCATCCTTTGACCTCTACAAGCCATCCCTGCAGCCTGGGGTGACCCTCAAAAATGCTAAGGATCTGCAAGTGCCCAAGGATGTAAATGTAATGCACGCCCCCTGGAAAACGTGCACACACGTGCATGAAACGGATCTGGCGGTCACACACCAGCTGCACACTGAAGGAGTAGAACCTCTCCCTGTTTTTGAAGGGGATGCCCTGATGCCATAGGGTGTGAAGATTGACATGGGTGCAGTCGATCACCTCCTGCACCTATGGCAGAACAGCTATGTTAGTGAAGACCATCGACCTCTCATCTTGCTGGGCCGGATTCAGTTAAAAATGAATAAAGCCCTTGCAGAATGTTATGCCACACAGGTCACCTGTGGAACCCTGGAATGATACTGTTGCATATAAATTTAGGGCTGCTGTGACCTTCACGGTCACAGGGGCAGGTGTCCTCTACTGTCACATGGCGGCAAGTCCGCAAGGCTGCAGCACAGGTACCGCACAGTATCTATGGTGAGGCATCTTCTATGTCTCATGCTGTCTCCATAAAGGACATTTGAATATTGCAGACACTCAGTCTCCTTCTGTGCCTTTGTGCCCCTGCACAACTGGTGTGGCCTCAGGCCCCTAAGCATGCCCTGGAGCCCCCTGGTCGCCTCCCCCTGGATCTTCCCTGGGTGCCGCCGCACATTGTTGTTGGAGTCAGTGCTCTTCTGGTGCTGTAATGAGAATACCCAGCTCCACTGGCTCCATACCAATATCGATCAGTTATATGCGAGGGATGAAAGAGAGAAAGTTGGTGTTGCAAATGGATAACATCAGTATCTCCCCTGACTTGTTGGCCTCTGGGACCTGGGAGCATCCAGTCCCAGACCCCAGGTGGCGACTGCTGCTCACTCACAGATCAGGTGCACTCCCATCTCCATTGCGTATGTCCTTGCCCAATTAGAGTTGCCTTTGGGCTCCCGTCTGCTTCTCCCCTCCCTTATTCTCCAAAACTTGGGGTTCTGACATGACGGTTATATGCTTTCAGTGTCAACTGGACAGTGATGTCTGCCTTGGGGACAATGGATCTTCACTGGCAGGCATTGGGGTCTGGCATATAAACAAGCCCAGTGCCTTGTGATCCTATGCACCCAAGTGTTTAGCCCTGAACCTTGAATATTCATTCCATTCCTTGTCTTTGAGGCTGTGAGCAGATGCCATTGTGAACGGTTAACTCTTGGTGGTCAATTAGTTTGAAGAACAGGAACAAAGGTATTAGGCACCCTTACTTCGGCCTCATCATTCCGAAGTCTCATCCGTCAGGCCTCTACACGGAAGACTCCTGGTCTGACACTTAAACATTAACTCTGTTTCTCTCCACAGATGCTGCCAACCTGCTGGGCTATCCAGCATTTTCTCTTTTTATCTCTATTGTGCATTAATGGCTGCTCTTATCCAAATAATTACGGTAACTTACTCTCATTAGACATAGAGCATTCTTGAAACTCCAAATAGGCGTGAAATAACCCAAGCTATCACAATGAGATAACAATGGGTGAAATTTGGAACCTAGTGTGTGTCAATGGCCATGTCGTTAGAGGTTATTTGTCAGGACAATGAAAAACAGATACTACAGTCACATGACAGAAACCAGCTTTCTGATGATGGACATTTAATAAGGCACATTTTTGGAGCAAAAAGGGGAGATAAAACTCTTGAACAGCAGAGGAATAGGATCCTGCCTAGGATCCATCAGAAAGAAAAGAATGTGGACTGACCTTACCTATCTGTTTGAAGAACCATATCAGGTTTTCACTGCAGGGGTTTGACTCACCTTTACTGGACAGAATCAAGAAAAACAATCTGCTGTAGGCAGTAAACCACTGCAAATCCACCTTCATCAACCTCCAGACTCTCCTTCTTCAGTGGACCAAAAATGAATCACAGGCCTGCAATGTTTCAAGACACAAGTGTGACAGTAATTCTTTTGGCTTAAAACCTAAGTGCATGTTACTTCATTTGTTTTTTTTTATAAATTTAGATTACCCAATTATTTTTTCCAATTAAGGGGCAATTTAGCGTGGCCAATCCACCTACTCTGCACATTTTTGGGTTGTGGGGGCGAAACCCACGCAGACACGGGGAGAATGTGCAAACTCCACACAGACAGTGACCCAGAGCCGGGATCGAACCTGGGACCTCAGCGCCGTGAGGCGGTTGTGCTAACCACTTGGCCACCGTGCTGCCCTTACTTCATTTGTAATCACCATTTTTGCCTCTCTGTGTGGTTGTGTGTCTGTGTATCTGTATGAGTGGGTGCAGTTGTGAATATAATTCACGGGTTAAGTAATAAACATTTATCCTTTTAAAATAATTTATGAGAAAAGCTGTCACTTACCGATTCTTAACCGTCGTGGCAATCAAGAGGTTAAATTTATTTTGTTCTTTTGAAGAACACATCTGTCTTCGGTCAATTGAGAGACAATAAAGAAAGGAGGAACCGTTCTACAATTTCTCCCCTGTCCATAACAACACCAATCTTTTGGTCTTCACCAACATGGAAAACTGTACATTTTCACTCATTACAAACCTATGCTTTAAAGCCCGTCTTATTGGATGTGAAACAGCTGAATTTCTGGGCCTTAAGAGTTTTTGATATTTTTAATACCCTTCCAATTTTTTTGCCTTTTTCCCCTTCTTTCCCTGAAGTGACAAGAAGATAAGCAATGAGATAAGGTCATTCAATCCATTGAACTAATTCTCTCCAGAGTACTGTATTTACTGTGATTATCTTAAACCCAAATCAAAATTCCTAAAAATAGGAAACGAACGGCATATAAAACTCCTAAATGGCTAGAGAACTGAGCTTACTCTACAAGTTCTTGAAATGCACTGAAAAAATACCACAGAATTACATAATTATTTACTCATTAATCTCATTAAACTGGGCTGGTTTAGCTCACTCAGCTAAATCGCTGGCTTTTAAAGCAGACCAAGCAGGCCAGCAGCACGGTTCGATTCCCGTACCAGCCTGCCCGGACAGGCGCCGGAATGTGGTGACTAGGGGCTTTTCACAGTAACTTCATTGAAGCCTACTCATGACAATAAGCGATTTTCATTTCATTTCATTTCATAGATCCTGGAGTAAGCCCGGCAAGGGGCCCAGTAAGGGGCAGCAGGGTAGCATGGTGGTTAGCATAAATGCTTCACAGCTCCAGGGTCCCAGGTACGATTCCCGGCTGGGTCACTGTCTGTGTGGAGTCTGCACGTCCTCCCGCTGTGTGCGTGGGTTTCCTCCGGGTGCTCCGGTTTCCTCCCACAGTCCAAAGATGTGCGGGTTAGGTGGATTGGCCATGCTAAATTGCCCGTAGTGTCCTAATTAAAGTAAGGTTAAGGGGGGGGGGTTGTTGGGTTACGGGTATAGGGTGGATATGTGGGTTTGAATAGGGTGATCATGGCTCGGCACAACATTGAGGGCTGAAGGGCCTGTTCTGTGCTGTACTGTTCTATGTTCTATGTTCTATGTAAGGTAAGTCCAGATTGTTGGGTGGGGAGAGTTTGGTCAGCTTAGGGAGGGAGACAGGGTGGTGTTGGGTGCTGAGTTTTGGGAGAGCAGGTGGGTAGGAAAAAAGAGAGAACACTATCTCAGTGTTTGGCCCATATGTAGGCACTAGGAGAAGGTTCAGATTAAATTGGTCTCTCATTATACAAATGGGTCTTGGGCGGGGCACTAAACAATCACCAGGTTGGTGATTATCTAGTAGAAAATGGGATTTAAGGGTTAGCAGCTCGCCGCGGCATAGCGTGGCCATTGAAAGCTGGGAGACTCCAGCGAACAGAGTGTCCCATTGTAAAAAACGGGGCTCTGTGTGGTCTCTGCGAGTGTCGGGAAACACGCGGCTAAACGCGCTCGCTCAGGAACTTTGTTCCCTTTTGGGAAGATCGTGCCCATGGTCCTACTCGTCCACGTATCCTACTCTCACAATACCACCATTGGTCACTTGACACATCCAGTTTTGCAAGGCCCCGCCTTCCCAGACCATTTTAAAAAAGGACAGACTCTTCACTGAACGATTGGACATGTCTTGACTGTCAGTGAACTCAATTTTACTTCCAACTCTAAAATTGTTGATAAAAAGCAGAACTTGTTTCTTTACCGGATTCCTCCACCCCAGTATGATCTTTCCCCTGGATGTCTCCCAGCAAGGCCCAGATCAATTCTGCAGGATTGTCAGCCATGGACATAAGCCACAACAATAGAACCTTGGGCCTCACCCCCATGCCCACTCCTCCACTCCCTCTCTTGGAAGGAAACTGACTCACACCACATCAGCCCACCATAACACACTGCGGGTGGGCAAAACTGGCGGAGAGTGGACTTGTACCCCTCACTCGGGAGTAAGTCTCACCCTTTGCTAACTCGCTTGGCTGGCAACCCCAACCGACCCAGCATCACCAAAAGCTTATTAGTGGCTGCTGTTGGGATTACAAACACTGCCAAGAAGAAGGTCCAATAGATCCTGGAGTAAGGTAAATCCAGATTGTTGGGTGGGGAGAGTTTGGTCAGCTTAGCGAGGGAGGCAGGGTGGTGTTGGGTGCTGAGTTTTGGGTGAGCAGGTGGGTAGGAAAAAAGAGAGAACACTATCTCAGGGGGGCTGCCTCCAATGTGTAATAGGCACCCCCTGAAGATAATATCCCCCTCCTTCCCATCCTTTTAAAAACTTTTTACAAAAATGACCTGACCACAACCACCCGACTGCCCATGCCAACCACATTATTGGGTGCGCTGCATATTACTGGGGTCAATTGGCTTATTAGGAAGCTCAAATGACCTTTGATCATTTGTTTACACATAATCTGTGGGCTGCCGATTTCGGCACCTGCATATTCATCATGTTATAGTGGCGAGCATGGGACTGGGCAGCAATGTCGAGGGCTGGGCACCCACCATATTTTACGTGCCTTCGCCCACCCCACCACTGAAAACATGGTCGGCGGGGGCATGTAAAATCTAACCCCATATCAGAATCAACAGAACCAATATTCCAGGAGCTGCACTCCATCCCTGGGGTGAGAAGTTCCCATTATTTTCTCAGTGTGGGCCATTTGTTTGACAAGGCACAGTGGATGCCACCATGGTTTTTATTTAAATATATAGATTGGGTGCTGATGACTTAATCAAGGACCAACATTGCTATTTTATCCCTGGGCCTGAGTGTAAAGATGATTGTTCTTTACCCACCAGGTCTTTTCAGTGGGTAGATGATGTGGAACCAGATGGCCTCAAAAACGTAAGTCGATTAGGTTTTTAGAAAATTACTTTGTGGGACCAGGAAGTCCAGACCACTGTGGTACCTCTTTAAATGGGTGTAATTAGATTTTCTGCATACATTATCAGAGGGAAATGTTGCAATGTATCATGTGATTCAGATTTTGTTCTGAAGAAGCTACCAACTCTGATATGTGTGCAAGATCTCCAGCTGTATAATACTGCGACCAACTTCACAGATCCTTAATAAATGAATCTGCGTATTTTTGTGTTAACCAATCACTTATGTGTGGTTGGTGCCTTGATGTTTATCGACTGCAATTTTTAAAAACTCATTTACAGGATGTGGGCATCGCTCGTTAGGCCAGCATTTGGGTAGCATGGTGGCGCAGTGGTTACCACTGCTGCCTCACGGCACTGAGGTCCCAGGTTCGATCCTGGCTCTAGGTCACTGACCGTGTGGAGTTTGCACATCCTCCCCGTGTTTGTGTGGGTTTCACCCCCCCCCCCCCCCCAACCCAAAGATGTGCAGTGTTGGTGGACTGGCCACACTAAATTGCCCCTTAATTGGAAAAAATGAATTGGGTACTCTAAATTCATTTTTTTAAAAGGCCAGCATTTATTGCCCTTCCCTAGTTGTCCTTCAGAAGGTGGTTGAATCGCTGCAGCCCTTGAGGTGCAGGTACACCCACAATGCTGTTACGGAGGGAATTCAAGGAAATTGACTCAGCGACAGTGAAGGAACAACGATATATTTCCAAGTCAGTGTGGTGAGTGACTTGGACGGGAACTTCCAGGTGGTTGGGTTCCCAGGTATCTGCTGCTCTTGTCCTTCTAGATGGTGGTGGTTGTGGGTTTGGAAGGTGCTCCCGAAGGAACCTTGGCGAGTTACTGATGATTGACCTCCAATCAACACAACCACCTTCCTTTGTGCCAGCTATTGCTCCAACCAGAAGAGTTTCCCCTCTGATTCCCATTCTGGCATTCAGCTCTTTTGTCCATGTTTGAAGATGGGATTTTGTCATGGATACAGTCATGGACAGATGCATCTGCAGCAGGCAGGTTGGTGAGGATGATGTCAAGTTTGTTTTCCCCTCTTATTGGTTCCTTCACCACCTGCTGCAGTCCCAGTCTAGTAGCTATGCCCTTCAGGACCCGGTCAGCTAGGTTGGTGGTACTACCGGGCCATTCTTGGTGATGGACATTGAAATCCCCCATCCAGAGTATATTCTGTGCTCCCTCCAAGTGGTGTTCAGTATGGAGGAGTACTGATTCATCAGCTTAAGTCGCAGTACGTGGTAATAAGCAGGAGGTTTCCCTGCCCATGTTTAACCTGAAGCCATGAGACTTCATGGGGTTTGACAGTATGCCACTGTGCCACCACCTCTTCTGGGTCTGTCCTGCCAGTGAGACAGGACATATCCAGGAATGGTGATAGTGGTATCTGGGAAGGTATGATTCGGCAAGTATAACTACGTCAGGCTGTTGCTTGTCTAGCTAGTCTGTGAGACAACTCTCCCAACTTTGACGCAAGCCCCCAGATGTTAGTAAGTAGGACTTTGCAGAGTCTTCAGGGCTGGGTTTGCCTTTGTCATTTCCAGTGGTTCGATGTCAGGTGGTCCTTCCGGTTTCATTCCTCTTTTGTAACTTTGTAGCAATTGAATACAACTGAGTATCTTTCTAGGCCCTTTCAAAGGGCATTTATGTGTCAACCACATGAGTCTGGAGCCACATGTAGGCCAGACCAGGTAAGGATGACAGATTTCCTTACCTAAAGGAGATTAATGAACCAGATAGGATTTTACAACAATTAACAATGGTTTGTGGTCATCATTAGACTTTTAATTCCAGATATTTTATTGGCGGGCCGCCATACCCTGGGTCTAAAGATTACTAGTCCAGTGAAAATACACTCTGCTACCATCTCCCCAAATAAGCACAAGGAGAAGAGAAACACAACACAGGCAATCCCCTCTGAATCCCATGGGTGGGGAGAGTTTGGTCAGCTTAGCGAGGGAGGCAGGGAATCCCATGAACCAAGTTCAGGTCTCCTTCACCCGGCTCCACAACCTTGATCATGGGATCCTCCTGAAGTCCCCACCTCGCGGAGTACCTGAGTACAAAGGATTATTCCTCTAACCCACAATGGCAGCCTTTTGCTGCTTCTCAGTAGCCTCTCCCCATAGTGTCTCCTACAGGAAACCGACTGAAGGCATATGAATGAGGACGAGGATGTAAAATCTCCCGGGCCTCACACTGCCAAGTTCAGAGGCTTTACCGCTGGCCTTGACCCGCATCTGCCAGATCGATTCCTGCTCTGGCTTCAAATCAGGGCTACAAATCCTGTTTTGTCAGACAAATTTACTTCAGGTGATGTCGAACATGTGTTTTGAAAAAAAACCTGATATGCTTTGGAAGAATTTCTGACCAGCAATATATTCATTCACACAATGCAATTGCTGTTTTAATCGTCAGAGCTGTCCTTTTTCCATAACAGTAAGTGACAGCAGTTGAGATGGAGAGAGCGTCAGATGGTAGGATTGCAGGCGTACTAATGACTGGAGAGGCTATTACTGAATCAGCATAAATTTGCAAAATCGATGAGCAGATGTGACTGAAGCATCAACAGCTGAATATGAATAATCTTGTCCCTGGCATTATTTGCATAATTGGTGTCTGTTGGGCATTGAAGCCAGTGCTTGGCTGCCTGGCAACACGGTGATTGCGATTATGAACACAAGTAACAGA
Source organism: Scyliorhinus canicula (assembly GCF_902713615.1). Classification (NCBI taxonomy): domain Eukaryota; kingdom Metazoa; phylum Chordata; class Chondrichthyes; order Carcharhiniformes; family Scyliorhinidae; genus Scyliorhinus; species Scyliorhinus canicula. The sequence goes on from NC_052149.1 coordinate 164,407,918, forward strand.
TGCACGGCGAGCTTGATGATGCAGCTGAATGTTTATCAATTACTGGCAGAAAGCATCACTTTGTTCTGTGCTTTAGTCAGAATGTCGGAATGCTAGAATTTCACAGATTCAATTAAACATCAGTAGATTATGTTCTATAGCATGATTAAACAGTCTGTAATGCAGAACTTCAGAATTCACTATCACTAAATGCAGACTGATCATGCAGTGTTAGAGGCTGACACAGGAATAAAGGTGACACAAATCCTCACAGATAAAATGACAAGATAGAGTTCTTATTTGCGAATTATTTCATCACACGTTCCATGATTGGTCTTGCCTTCATCATTAAACAATATCAATTCAGATTTCTGATGCACTGTTCATTGAAATGAATATCTTTTGTCATTATTTTACACACAACTACTGCAACTGTAAACACTGGAATAAACGTTTGCAGGGCTCAGGAAGGCCATGGCTGACTCCTTCTCAAATAAAAATTTAATACATCTTTCAGTAGTACAAATCTACCAAACATTGAGAAAAGGCTATGTGCATGGCTGTAAAATAAAATCTAAACACAAACATCCTTTGACAGTAACCACCTCAATCACAATAATGTAATTCTCTTCGAATATTATCTGGTAGATTTGTTTCAATCACTTGTCCAGAATGTTCGGAGCTGGAAAAGCTGCAGGGTTTGTTGACTTATTGTTTGTTTACTGCACCACATATTAAACTGCGTGGAGGTACCAAATGAGCTCCAAAAGCTGTCTGGCGTTGCAGTGTTATAATTGTGACCTTTTGTTTTTGGAAAATCTGTGCTGGAGATTAAATTTACCAGAGCCTCACTCTTTGGCGAGCAGGCTGCTCACTACCATTCTGTGGCATTACACTGCATAGCACACTGCAATTGCTGTGTTCACCTTCCTGGCACATGGAAGGTTGGTATAATTTCCAGCTGGAGAACATTTCCGGGATATGGGTTTGATAGGCATTGTGCAGAGAAGACCGTTCTGGTCACGCCTCTGTGCAGGGCACAATGATGCACTGCCACTGTTATATATGGAGATCACTGCAGAGAGCAAAGGATGAAATTTGTAATCCATGTGTGTAGTTGCGACAGTCACAAGCTATATTTGTTCTTTTCTCCACAGCCTGTGGTGAAGAAATATGAAGGTACATCTGCTGAACACTTTTGTATTGACTAAAAATTACATATAGATCATCAATTATTAAAAATCATTAATGACATGCATGTTGATGCTGATGCCCAACGGAGTTAGTGTCTGCAATCTGTTAAAGTGCTGGCTGCAAATCAACCAATAAACCAGCAAACCAGAACTAAAATGTCTTAATGATCCATCAGCTATTTCTATTTAAATATATTGCAAATCAATGGATGCCGAGGAAAATTCCCCTTTCTATAAAGATGTGCCCTCATTAACCATCCTGATAGATTGATGTCAATTGTGATACAGTTAAGCAATAACATATACATGTGCACAGTGCCAGGAAGTCGAGCTCAGGCCAGACAATTATTGACCATCATATCCTTGGAGGAACAATTTAAAATGATTGGAGATTGAAGTACATTCGAATTGACAAGTATGAAAGATAAGTTTATGAATTATTGTCAAAAGACGCAATTCGTAAAATTGTTCTCGCTCGAAAGGCTCACAGAGAAAAGATTCCACCCAGCCGAACCAAAATGGTTGCTAAAGGAAACATTTCCCCACAGTGTCATCAATATTGGACAGATGCGGGGACTTAAATTTTAGGTAGCTCTGATTAGCAATAAAATGATAGGGTGTAATATAATTAATATAATAACACAATTAATAAACCTTAAATAATTTATGTTCTAATTTCTAAATTGTCTTCTGGTTTGCAAAGATCTCCTTTTGAAGAAATGTGCACCGATTATCTCTGAGCTTTTTCTGACTAAAAATAGCAGCTATTTTGCACTGTAAGGAGGAAATGCCTAGCAACAAGGACAAAGGCATACCAAGAACTCAGAGCTCATTCCAGCAAGTGATAACCCAAAGAGGGAAGCATGTGGTCAGTTATTGTGTGGCAGGCGTTTAGAACATTGTCTCATTACCATTACAGATCTTCTACCTTCCAAACCTTCTTGTGTGCATTGTGATACATTTTGGCTCTGTGCAAATGGAATTTTTAAGTTTTGAGGGTTAACTTGAGAGGAAGGGTGAAAACAGGTGATAAGCAGATACTGTGCCATTTAGGCACACATTTTTAAAATGCTCGTTTACGCCCACAAATTTGGGATTAAATTGCTGATTACCGTAATTTAAACATGGCTGGAGGTGCTAAACTGGATAGCGACACATTTACCTTCGCAGTTAGCACTCAAGTGCTGAATGGACAGATTTTGCAGCAGCAGTCTCTGTAGCTTCAATGATTTAGTTTCCACTGACGGTGTGGAGTGCTCTGGTTGACAGACAATGCGATGTTTTGGATTGGCTCAGGGACTGAGGGAGAGAAGTCAAAGGTTCTTGCCCATAGCAATGGAGGTCCTGGTGGAGGTGGGCCAGAGGAGGAAGGATGCTCTGAAAATGAAATGAAATGAAAATCGCTTATTGTCACAAGTAGGCTTCAAATGAAGTTACTGCGAAAAGCCCCTAGTCGCCTGTTCGGGGAGGCTGTTACGGGAATTGAACCGTGCTGCTGCCCTGTCAAGGGGGGAATTGGCAGCTTTTGCAGTGGGTGTAGGAGATTATTGAGGAGGCGACACCCACAGGACATGGTTCCAATGTCATGGACAAATTAATAATTTGACACGATTCAAATTAAGATCCCATTTCACAAACACAATAAGTGCATCTCCGCCACCAGCATTACAACCCCAACGTATTCCATTCCTCATCTAACTAAACACTGGCATTCACAAACCTTGCATCCTTCACAGGCACTACACCTCAGTTCTTCAACTTGTGAGGTATTACACACACATGCATACACCTCGGTCAGCACAGCCATTCACAATCATATATTTTTCTCTTCCAAGGAAAGGTAGAACATAACAGGCACCACCAGAAGCTGACTGTGGGAGGGGAAACACAAATGCATGAGTGCACTCTCCTGTAGGAGACAGATCTGGTCATGATCGGGTGAGAAGTGGCAAACTTCAGGCCACAGACGGAGCAGCGTCCATGTTACCTAGAGGAATATGCCCACCAAACGTCCTTACATATCCACATCTATTCCTGACCTCTAATTCCCAAATGTGTCTTCATTCGCAAGTTATATATAGTCTCATCCAACCTATCCTCCTATAGAGGTCGAGGAGAGCTATGAGGAAGGCACTGTGCCAATGATTACACTATCACAGCACCAGCTCAGGGATTGGCATGAAAAGTAAGTTTAGACACTTGAACTGTTTTAAATTGACAGGGAGGAGGTAATGGCTTGGCTGTCTGCAATTAAAGGTGGTAAGGCACCAGGACCAGATGAGTTGTGTCCAAGCATACAAAACGTAGCAGTATTGTGAACCATGAAGAAGATAGTGTAGAACTTCAAAAGGAATAGACAGGTTGGTGGAACAGATGGATAAGGTTTAATGCATAGAAGTGTGAAGTAACTCATTTTGGTTGGTAGAATGAGGAAAGCTGCATTTATCCAAGCCAGTGGAAATTACTCCCTCACACTCCTGATTTGTGCTTTATAGATGGTGGACAGTCTTTGGGAGGTGCAGAATTTCCAGCCTCCGACTTGTTCTTGTAGCCGTCGTATTTGCATGGCTGGCCCAGTTAAGCTTCTTGTGAGGGGAATTGATGACCAAAGTAGGGGGGTTATGCTTCAGTTTTGCAGGCCATTGGTGAGACCACATCTGGAGAACTATGTAGAGTATTGGCTCCTTATTTAAAGAAAGATGTAAATGCATTAGGAGCAGTTCAGAGAAAGTTTACTAGACTAATTCCAGGAATGGGTGGCTTGTCTTATGAGGAAAGGTTGGAGTTTAAAAGAGTAAGAGATGACTTGATCAAAACCTTTAACATTCTGATGGGTATTAACAGGGTAGATGTGGAGAGGATATTTCCGCTTGTTGGAGGTTCTAGAACTAGGGATCACTTTAAAATAGGGGTCACTCATTGAAGGCAGAGGTGAGGAGAACTTTTTTCTCTCAGAGGATTGTGAGTCTCTAGAACTCTCTTCCTCAAAAGGCAGTGGAAGCAGAGTCTTTGAATATATTCAAGTTAGAGCTAGATGGATTCTTGATTAACAAGTGGGGTGAGGGGTTATCGGTGGCAGGCAGGAATGTCGGATTAAAGTTACAATCTTATTGATCTTATTGAATTGCGGAGCAGGCTCAAGAAGCCTAATTCATATGTTCATATGGTGATCCCCAGGTTTTGGCATTTGTAATGGCATTAAACGTCTGGGAAGGTGGTCAGACTTCCACTTGTGTGGCATGAATGTTGCCTGTCATTATTACCTGTCCAAAGCCTGACTGCTGTACAGGTCTTGGTGCAGGCAGGCCCAGTCTCCCTTATTATCTGAGGAATTGTGAATAGAACCAAACACTGCTTGATCATCAACAAACTTCCCTATGTCTGACCTTGTGACGGAAAGAAAGCCATCGATGAAGCAATTGATGATGCCCTGAGGAACTCTTGTAGCAATGTTCTGGCATCCAATGCTTGGTATGATTCTAGCCAGTTGGGATTTTCCCTCTGATTCCCATTGACTTCAATTTGGCTGAGGCTCCTTGTTAACACACTGCCAACTGCTGCCTTAATGTGACATGCAGTCCCGCTCAATTGTTTTCAAATCCCTCCACGGCCTTACACCTCCCTATCCTTTTAACCTATTCTCATTTTTACTGTTGCCCCTCAGTCATTTTTGACCTGTGTTGTATTGTGCTGGCCCTTGCCTCAAAGCCATTCCTTTGTGGTTTCACATGACTAATTCAAACTAACTCTAACAACCAAACTCCTCTGATTGCTCAGCAGGTTTCTCCACTGAGTAGATGAACCCTGCAGTCTACAATTGTCCCAATTTCAAATCCAAGGCCATGGTGTGTTAGCTGAGCTCAACCAAAGGTGTGCAGGGGCAGTCTACCTGACCTCAATACCCGGTTCTGCAGTTGATTGCTATCCAATGATTAATGCTAAAAGCGCGCACGTGTGGAAATTGGTTGGATTGGGTTAGGCTGCAATGCCACCACATTTCCTGCTGCTTCTCACTGTTTTGGTTGAGAGACACAGGCACTTGACTCTCAGTGACCTATGTAGCTTGTCCCCAGCAAGGCTAGAATAACTTCACAATGGCAGAAAGAGAGATCTGGCAAGGGAAACAACTCTGATTAACCAACGATGGAAAAGGTCCTAATCTGAGGAACAAAATAATAAAGAAATAAGCCACTTAAAGTATTTCAGTGCATAAATACATGGGGCGGGATTCTCCGTTAGCTGGTGCCAAATTCTGGAAAGGTGATTGGGCGGAGAATCAGTTCTGACGCCAAAATCACAGTGGGCTCCGTTTTGACGCCAAATCGCAATGCTCCAGCACCTCGACAGCGGTGTCAATGTGCTCCGGAACGCATGTACAGTAGACACAGTTTGCATATCATTAGCGGGTCCGATCCATTATTCTTCGGGGTCTCCTCGATTCTCCTCCTCCGATGGGGCGAGTTCCTGACGGAGCGGTTCACTTATGCTTTTAAAATTCATGAAACTGGCGTGACGGCTGCTGAGGGAGAGCGAGGGGGTATGGAAAGTGTCCAACTTTGCCATAGTTTGCTGACAGGTGTGCCGCTGGCCGGGGAGCTTCTGCCAGGGCCGGGGGGAGTAACATGGGGTGGCCAGGAGGTGAGCTGTGGGGTCGGGGTGGATGGGAGCGGAACACCGTTGCCGCAGCCGGCAAGGCAGCCATGCTGCTGCGCACACCGCTAACATCTCACTTTAAACTTAGTGCCACGGGTCGTATAGGTATCCCCCAGGGCACCTCCTTGGGTGCCCTCTGGCCCCAGCCAACCCATCAGCTGTATGGGTGCGCTCCAGCACAACCAATGCCATCTTTTTGGCTAGGATAAGTGTGAGGGGGGAGTGTAATGTGTACGTGCGGTTGCAGCTTGTCAGCCTCCTGTGTTAATCACGGATCCAGCGAATTCCGCACCATTTTTCATTGGAATCGATTGTGTTCCACGCGGCACTTGTATCAGTAATAGTAGCAGAATCGGTCCAGATGTGGCGCCAGTTTTCCTGTCATGAAAGTCCACGAATTCTACGTTGGCGCCAACACAGTCTCAGAAACGGAGAATCCTGCCCATGATGTATGTGATTAAACATATCAGAACAACAACAAGAAGGATTATTCACCAGTTGCTCAATAGAGCTCAGATTTTATGAATAGTAATAGAGATCAATGCTCAAAAGTTTGATAACAGGACAACTGCTTGAATGGGAAGTCTTTATCCTTCTGCATTGGCAAAGAAACATTTCTGAGTAGGTGAATGAATAGAATTAGTTATCTCGCAGCCAGTGACTGGTACATCGTAAAAGCACTTTCAAAATGCTAACAGTCAGCAGAAAAAGTAGAACACAAGCTACATTCTTGTACAAGGACCAAAGTCCTAAAAAGTAGACAGAAGCAGAAACCAAGGACAGAATGCTTAAGCTTTCAAAACTGCTAACTGTCAAATAAAGCCAAAGAACAAATTGTCTAGTAACTGCTGAACCCAAAGTTCTTTGCTTGGTAGTATCAATTAATGTTGGCAGTGTACGGCCCGAGGAGTCTCCATTCTAGAATCAGCAAGTTTGACCGGATTAAAGCACTCGGCTACTGACTTGTACCTTAGTCTGACCTCTGTTTTTCAGCCCAAGAGCTAACTTACCCACGCTTTTCAGCCATCAGCAAGGGACATTAGTTCATTATTTCTCTTACCCTGAGAAAGGTGATTTTGTAGTATTCAGAAACTTGCAACAGAAAAGCGCGATTTCAGATTAATTAATCATGGTGCAGTTATTATTGTATGTGCAGACTCGATACCACACTTTCCACACCAGCACTACCATTCCTACAATTTCCACATTTTATCTAACTTCACTAATATGGCACTGACCTCAAATATCATTTGTGGGTCAGGGGTGGGGGATCATATGAAGCAGGCCTCCATAGTTTCCAACAGCTGGGCTGGTATGTGGATCAGGTGACAAGAAATGAAATTGATGGGCACGTCATATTCCCTCAGGTGCCCTGCTCCACCTAGAGGGCTGGCCAGGTACTAAAGGAACTGACATGAACACTGAGTAATTGGAAGACGAGGTAAAAGGAGTGAACAAGTGTTAGGCATTCATTGGTTCCTGAAGTATTTGAATAATTTCAGTTACATAAAGGAGATTATCGGATTTAATTTAATTATCAGTAGCATGCCCAGAGAAGCAGCTTTCTGTGATATTGTGAACCAACCAATTGGTACCAGGGTCATCTGGTAGCCCATCTGGGAGCCTGCCTGGGAGCCTGTCTTGAGGGCTGCTTTAGCTCAATTGGCTGGACAGCTGGTTTGTGATGCAGAGCAAAGCCAACAGCACAGGTTCAATTCCTGTACCAGCTGAGGTTATTATGAAGGCTCAACCTTGTCTCTCGCCTGAGGTGTGGTGATCCTCAGGTTAAATCACCACCAGTTAGTTCTCACCCTCAAAGGGGAAAGCAGCCTGTGTCTCATTTGGGACTATGGTGACTTTACTTACTTACTTACCAGGGCATCTAATAGTACAATTCAGGCAACTACCAGTATTATATACAAATTGCTGCTGTGAATCGTTGTCAGCTACAGTGACATCAGTGTAATATGCTGTATAAATTCCACAAATACTGTCACACCCTCTGGATGAAGTATTAGGAATACAGTAGAAGCCAATAATGTACCACACAATGCAAAGCATGCTTCTTTATTTTGTTCTGTTTCACAGCCAGCGAGAACATTTTGGGAACTATGCTGGCAAACGTTCAAAACCAGAAGTCTGCATTGCATTAAGGAACTCTCAGTAACCATCACCACCCACAAAGATATTACATGGCTGTGGGAGGAAGGAGGAAGTGTCCGTCATGACGCTTTGGCAATCATTTTGCTGAGTGGGTTTGATAGATCAACTCATCTTTTTCTGCCTGCCAATTTTGCATGTTTCTTAAAAGGACCATTATTAAAGCTCTATATCAGTCAGGTAGTTTAAAAGTTTCCCTTCATGAGCCATGCACTTACTTTGAATATTGTTTTTTTTTCTTAAAAATTACTTTTTCCAATTAAGGGGCAATTTAGTGTGGCCAATCCACCTACCCTGCACATCTTTGGGTTGTGGGGGTGAAACCCACACAAACACAGGGAGAATGTGCTAACTCCACACAGACAGTGACCCAGGGTCAGGATTTGAACCCGGGTCCTCAGCGCCATAGGCAGCAATGCTAACCACTGTGCCACCGTGCTGCCCACTTTGAATATTGTTAAGTATAGGTAGTGTAGTATACAGAGGTATGCAGGGAGGCAGTGTCTCAGTGGTATTGTCACAGGACTAGTCACCCAGAGACCCAGCGTAATCCTCTGGGGACCTGGGTTTCAATCCCACCATGGCAAATAGTGAAGTTTCCATTCAATAAAAATTTGGAATTAAAAGTCTAATGATGAGTGTGAAACTGTTGTTGATTGTTGTAAAATCCCATCTGGTTCACTAATGTCTTTCAGGGAAGGAATTCTGGAGCTTTTACCCGCCCAGAAGGAAAAAACAGTAAAATGGTGAAATAAGAATACTAGGGCACAATTTCAGAATGTCATTTGTGGTGGGTTTTGCTGGGAGTTTCCCGCCAGTTATGCTGGCGAGTTCCTTGCCACTATCTAATGACATTTAGTCACTTTTTTGGGTAGATTCTCACTGATTCTCACGGGCTACGGGGAGAATGCTGGTAGGTGGAGTTGAAATGTCCATCAGCCATGATTGAATGGCGGAGTGGACTCGATGGGCCGAATGGCCTTACTTCCACTCCTATGTCTTATGGTCTTATGGTCTTATGATTTAGCCCATACTTAGGGCCCGATTTACCTAAACGGGTCTGTAGTGAAATGCATCACTGTATGGGGTTAAGGTAAATACACTACAACTAAGTAACCACTTGAGGGAGCACAAGATATGTATATATACATAGGCAAACAGGAAGTACTCTCTCTCTTCACAGGAACGGCAGCTGGTGAGCAGGACACAGGCAGGTAGCTCAAATGTAACATAGGATAAATGCTGGAGAGAGAACAAACTCAGAAATAAAGCATCTACTTCAACTGTAACACTACAAGCTTTATTCAGACACAAGGAATAATACAGGGTACAAAGTCCCATAGTGACCACGTTTAGCCATGTGATTCCCGATGTTCGCTGCATCGAGAAACGCAACTCTATTAAACGGCACCCAGGTTAGCTAAGAGACCTCAGTGGGGGATGACAGCCGAGGCCGCTCACAGCCCCGATTCCGCTCGCCGAACTCAGCATTGTAGCGAAGCCCCTGAAGAGACCCCTGACCCAACCCCCAAGCTGCAACGCACTGTGGGAGGGTTCCCAGGGGCCACTGCACCTTCCCCAACACCTGTCCAGAGGACTCCCCGCCAGATCACCACCACGCAAAAAATGGCAGCTTGGCACCTTGGCAGTGAGAGCTTGGCACCCTGTCAGTGCCCCAACCAGCTGACAGTGCCAGGCTGGCACCAAAGTGACACTTTAAAGGGTGCCAGGCTGGCAGTGCCAGGGTCTCCAGGTGGCACCAGTAGAAGTGCCGGAGTACCACACTGCACAGCGGGCATGCACCTTGGGGCCTCTGATCCCCTGGGAGACGCCCACGTGTGTGCTCGGCCTGTTCCACATTTGTAAGGGCCAGTACTGAATAATCGATCCCGGGAGGCCAGTTGATACTGAGTAAGTAGGCCTTAAGAACGCTTCAGGCCTACTTACATGAGCGCGGTGTGGCCTGCCCATTGTGGGGGTGGATTCCTTATCCCGTCACCTTGCGGGACCTGGGTAGATTCCGGAAGGCATTGTGGCTGTCAGGAAGCCTGAGGGAGGCTTCACCCGGCATCTACTGCCCAATGGGGGTGCGATTTGGCCGATAAATCGTACCCCTGGTCTTGGATACTTTAAAATGGAACACCAGGGAAATAAGAAACCTGGGGCGAAATTCTCCAACCCCACGCAGGGTCGGAGAATCGGCCGGCGGTGCCGATATTGCCGCTCCCGCCATGTTAAAGATTCACCCACCCGCCATAAAACGGCGTTCTTCAAATCCCGCCGGCTGCCTCGGATAACGGCTGGCGCCGGCGGGATGCCATTGTTTTTTTAAGCTTTTTTATTCACCGGCCTGGATGGGCCGAAGTCCCGCCGACGTGGCCATGGGTCACGCCATGCGAAAATCAAAGTAGGTTTATAACGGCGTCAACCATTGATGATGGTTGACGCCGTTCAGTTACCTACATCGAGTGCGGGGGGGGGGGGGGGGGGTGGGGGGGTGGGTAGGGGGTGGTAGGGGGGGTAGGGTGGGTAGGGAGATAGGGGGGTAGGGGTGGGGGTTGAGGTGGGGGGTAGGGGTAGGGGGGTAGGGGTAGGGGTGGGGGGGTGGGGGTAGGGGTGGGGGTAGAGGTGGGGGGGGGGGGGGGGTGGGGGTAGATGTAGGGGGGGTGGGGGTAGGGGTAGGGGTAGGGGCAGCGGCGTGCAGAGGGGGGTGGGGGCGATGGTGCGTTGGCCCCGGGCATCCATTGGATGGGGGCATCAGCAGATCTTCCTCAAGGCTCCCCTTCCTCCCAGCTGCCTTGTCTTTGAGAGAGAGAGAGAGAGAGGGAGATTGTGGGGACAGACAGAGAAAGAGAGACAGAGAGAGGGAGTCCCGTCCGTCCTCTGGCTGAGAGCAGGGCTTTGGTGAGTATATTGCAATCTGCCTAAACCCAGGAATATTGCCTGGTTAGAATGCAGAGGGAAATGCTGGGATCCCGGGGTGGGAGATGTGTCTGGATTTGTCTATTTCTGCTTCAGCCTCTGCAATTTCAGGTCAGTTTCACAACAACAGGAAAAACACGTGGAGAGAGAGGGAAAAACTTTTGGCAAAGTGTCTGGGTTCTGCCTTTATAATTCACAGCGCAGAAAGGGTTCTGCGCTGTGAATTATAAAGGCACCTTTTCTAATCCTGGGGAGAAACAACCTTTTGAAGAGTCTGAGGAAATAAGCAGGAATTTGGATTAATTCTGCCTCCCCACCTCCTGGGCCTCTTTCTCCTCCCTCCCCCTTTCTCCTCCCTCCCCCTTTCTCCTCTCTCTCTCTCACATTCTCTTCATCCTGCCCTTTGTTCCAGGGCTATGTGATCCCCCTGTGCACTGGCACAGATTTACAGTGCGGTTTAGGTTCTGTGTTTACCCCAGGTGTGGGGGCGGGGAAAAGAGGGAGGGTTTGGCATTCCTCAGGGGCACTGCATCTCTCTCAAACAAAGATAAGGCAGCTGGGAGGAAGGGGAGCCTTGAGGAAGATCTGCTGATGCCCCCATCCAATGGATGCCCGGGGCCAACGCACCGTCGCCCCCCCCCCTGCACGCCGCTGCCCCCTACCCCTACCCCTCCCCCCCACCCCCTCCCCCCCACCCCTACCCCCTCCCCACCCCTACCCCCCTCCCCCGCCCACCCCTACCCCCCTCCCCACCCCCCTCTCCCTCCCACCCCCCTCCCCTCCCCCATCCCCCCCCTCACCCCCTACCCCCCTCCCTCTCCTCCCTACCCCCCTCCCCCCTACTCCCCCCACCCCCCTCCAACGCCGGGCGGCGTTGATGATGTCGCCCGACGTCAACCGACGCGCCACTTCCGCAGCGGGTGAAACTGACGCGTACAGCGTCACTCCGCTGCTGGCCCTTTCGGGACGGGAGATTTAGGGCTTATAAGCGGGCCCCGACGCCGGAGTCACCAGCGCCGTTTTTGTCCGCCGGTCAAGGGCGTCACGAAGGTCTTCGGTGAATTTCGTCCCTGGTCAGAACTGTTCTTTTCCCTGTGCGTGGTCTGCCCTACATGTGACTCCAGAGCCACAGCAATGCGGTTGACTGTTAAATATCCTCTGAAATGGCCTAACAAGTCACTCAGTTCAAGGGCAATTAGGCAATAATTGCTGGCCTAGCCAGCAACGCCCACATCCCATGAACGAATTAAAAAAATTGGTTTACTCCCAATCCTGCTGAATTTGTCATCACAACCACACTGTTGTAGGAAAATACTGAGTTAGGTCTTCTAACACCACAGAGATGTTATTGAAAGGTAAATCATTCACACGTTGATACTTCACAAGTTTCTTTGAAGATTTTCTGAATTTCGCAGGATCGTGTCAGGTATCTTTAATAAGGACAGGAGGAGTCCACACCGAGTAAAATAAAGAACTTTGTTTTAGTTACAATAATGGTATATACACTTACCGGTAGATCCCTGGGATAGACACCAATAGGAACATAGGAACAGGAGTAGGCCATTTAGCCTGTCCAACCTAATCCATTCAATTAGATCGTGGATAATCATTCACCTTAATGCCACTTTCTTGCACTGACCCCAAATCCCTTGGCATCATTATTATCCAGAAGTCTATCAATTTCTGTCTTTAATATGTTCAATGATTGAGTTTCCAAAGCCTTCTGGGGTAGATAATTCCAAAGATTCTCCACCCTCCTCATCTCAGTCTTAAATGGCCTGTCCCTTATTCTGAAACTGTGTCCCTGCTTTGAGACTCACCAGCCGGGGAAAACATCCTGAGCAGGATTCTCCGTTGGCTGACGCCGAAATCGCAAACCGCGATTGAGCAGAAAATAGGTGCCGACACCAAAACCGTAGCAGGCCGATTTGACGCCAAATTGCAATTCTCCATCAACTCGACGGCGTTGAATGCATTCCGTAACGCACGTACAGTAAACATCATTTGCACGTCAATAGCGGACCCGACCCAGTATTCTCTGCAGCCTCCACGATTCTCCACCTCCGGTGGCCGAGTTCACTTGTGCTTTTAAAAATCGTGAAACCGGCGTCGTGGCTGCTGAGGGAGAGAGGAGGAGCTAGGACACAAAGAGGCATGACTGGGGGCTGCCAGGCCGAACACTGGCCGGTCAGCTGGGGTGGGTGGGGGGGGGGGGGGATGATGGGGGTATAGGATGAGTGGATGGGGTGACCCCCCACGGGTCTCAGGTGGCTTCCAGGCGCAATACCACCCCAGTATAGTATGGTCACATTTGCTACTTTACAGTCTGCAGGAACCTTTCCAGAACCGAGATAGAATTCTGAAAGATAACCACCAATGTGTCCACTATCTCTACAAACACCTCAACACTCCTGGACATAACTCATCAGGGAATTTATCAACCTTCAATCCAATTAATTTTATTATTGCTAATTTATTTCAGTTCCTCATTTTCACAAGCCCCTTGGTTCCCTAGAATTTCTGGGTGATTTTCTGTATCTTCCTCCATGAAGACAGTCACAACGTCTCTGCCATTTCCGTATTCTCCATTATAAATTCTCCTGTCTCTGCCTGTAATGAACGCACATTTCTCTTTTGCTGATCTTCTCCTTTTCACATACCCAAAGAAGCTTTTGCAAGCCTTTATGTTTCTCGCTCGCTTGCATCCTTATTCTCTTAACCAATCAACATTGGTGAGACTGGGATACAGACCTGTGAAATAGTATGAGGAGCCTTTCATGCTTTTGCTGAAACATTGGTAACTTGTTGACCTTGCTGGAACAGGTGCAGTGGAGTTCCAGGTGATGATCTGGGCCGGAATCCTCCGACCCTTGCGATTCGCTTTTCCCTTCGGCAGCACACCCCCGTCCATGGATTTCCCGGTACCGTGCGGTTGATCCAATGGGAAATCCCATTGTCATGCAGCGGGGGTATAGAATCCCGCCACCAGCAAAAGGCACACCATCGAGAAACACGAGGACTGGGAACCCAAGAATCCAGCCCCTGGTATGAATCAACCAGCTCAACTCCACACAGGAGAGCGTGCTGGCAGTAATATAAAGCTGGTCACAATCTTCACTTGTTTAGAGCAACCACCTTTGACAAGTCCAAACATGGATAGAGGGAGGGTGGAGGACAGATTGTAATTGGTGCTGCATTGGTTCCTTTACTGCTCATGAAAATTGACCTATTTAAAAAAAAACAAAGGTCACATCCAAAGGTTATTCCCATGCTGTTCCTAGCAGCTGGCTGCTGAGTGTTACTGGGCGATGAAATTTCCACTTTTAAATGTTTTACATTTTGGATGAATTGATTGCACAAAGGTCCTCAAGTCAGAGAACGATATATAAAGAAGTACAATCACATTCCTGAAGAAAGCAAGAAAATGACATTAAACAAGGAGAAAAAAATAAACCACAATATAATTTTAACACCACATCTAAGCACTTAAAAGAGATTGAATTAAAATAATTAGGTAAATAAGGTGAACAGATTTCAATAATAAATTGTCAAAAAGGAGCCTAAGTAGGTCAAGGGTTACTGGACTTTATTTGTGCCTATGGTCCACTCTGCTGTGAAGTCTTGCCAGTGCATCCGGTGAGACTATTGATGATAAAAACAATGATTTTTTAAAAAGTTATTGTACTTGAACTGGAAGGAAATGATGACATCTACGGTGTTTCACATGTTTACATAGTCTCGGCCCCTAACGTCTCTCTAGGATTCCGGTCTGGCGACCAGTTTTACAAACCTATTGGAATTAAGGATGATTATTTTTGTTGTTAATGAGTTATTTCCTGCCACTGGATTACAGAAGGGAAATAGTTCTCTGAAGCAAAAATGCAACATTAACACTGGAGAGTAGAATAAAATTTGGACCAACCGGTTCATTGGAAAGTATACCACCAGCAGAATCATCCTTTTGAGAGACTAACAGTGCTGATACTGAGACTGAATTACGAGTGTTCTACGTTGACAAAAGCGGTTCTGGACCCGGAGGTTTTCAGGTCCCGTTAATGGGCTAGCACCGGTGCCACGTAGAACTTGCGCAATTCCAGTACATGCCGACCCTCGTCCCAGCCAAGATGATGGCACTGGTTGCGCTGGAGCACGCCAATCCTGTTGACGGGTCAGCTGGGGCCAGAAGGGACCTAAACGGGTGGCCTGGGGGGCACCATACGATCCGTGGTGCTACGTTCACAGTGTGCAGTCAGCGGCATGCGCAGCCGGATAGCTGGCTGCGGCATTGGTGGTCTGTGCCCGTCCACACCAACCCCACGGCCCACCTCCTGGTCGCCCTCCACTACACCCTCCCGGCCCAGCAGACACCCCCTGGCCAGCGGCACAGCTGTCAGCACGTTATAGTGATGTTCAGCACTTTTCGTACCCTCTCTCTCTTCCTCAGTAACCGCGGGGCCTGTTCCCCGATTTGAAATACCACAAGTGAACGTCGATGTCAGTAATTCTGCCTGCCGGAGGCAGAGCACCGCTGCAGGCCCGTAAATTGCCGGGACGGGCCTGTTAATGATATCCAAATGCCGTTTACTGTAAAATTTGCATGCCCACCCCGGCGTTCAGCATGGAATGCATTGACACTGCTGTCGAGGGACCGGAGCATGGCATTCTGTTTGGCGTCCAGTGCCGGCGTCGATTCTCCACTCCATCGTGTTTCGTGATTCCGGCGTCGGCCGACGGAGAATCCCGGCCCATATTTTTGAAATACTTTTTTAATATTGGCAAATGTTGTTCCTTTCATCCTGTCACAAAGACAATTGACTCCATGCTGGATGACAAGCACAGGTGGCCATTCCTATTTATGAATGAGCTTCAACTGAGAGTGTTGGTGGGCAAATCAACTGCAGAAGGCATCACAGTGGAGCCTGACTCTGTCATCCCCCATTGTCCAGAAATGCAAATAGAGCAATGAAGGCTCCTAAAGAACAGACCTTAGCTGACTTAATTCCCTCTCATTAACCCACAGGTTCTGAGGTCACTTATTGTGCCACTCTGCCAAAAAGAAAATCAAACTTGGGATATTTCTCTATTGCGTAACTCAACTATTCTGATCTATTGTAACATTAGCGGAACCTTGAAAGACATTTTAAAGTTGCGTTTTTATTACTGTTGCCACAACCTTTCCCAGTTTCAGCCTCAACTTTGACACACAACACTGTAATGTATGTTAAATAGCACTATCACCTTCTGTGCCACAGAGAACCACCTTGGCAGCAGAAGCAGACTGCCTCCCCTGAAAGAGGAAAGGGAATTATTGGGATTCTCATGGAAAAATAGAGATGCTGATAGCACAGCGCTATGGAACAATTCACAGGGGACACTCAGGAAATTTCTCACTGGGCCAGTCCCTCCCTACATGGGAGGTAGTCCTTTGCACTGCTGGATGCACAGCACAGAGCAATGAAAACATTGGGAACTAACACTTAAAAAAACCCACTCCCACTTAAAGAAATTCCCAAAAGATAAGAGTCAGAGTCAATAAAAGGCTTTTCAAGTTTATCCTTCTCATATCCTCAATTCTGATCTTTGCATCCAGCTGCATTTTCAACATCCATCTGTTTGCATTTATATTATTCTGACTGTTAGATTATTCCAAGCCTTTGTCATTCATAAATAAGTTGGCTCCAATAGTCAACAGGTCTAATGGGACATTCCTGGTATAAATCTGTTCGAGCTGTAACAGAGGGCGTGGGGAATTGGCCACAACATGTATGTGGTGGGTTGTTGTATCCAACAGTACTATCCTGTGTGGTCTGTTTGTGGAAGAAAATCTATCAGCCCCAAAGGTCATTTCAGATTTTATATACTTTTCTGTGGCCCTTAAATGATCTTCCTTCGAGGAGGCGAAGCTGTGTTTCTGTAATCTCTCACCACGGCTTGGAATCAGCCATTTTGCCACTCTTAATTCTTTCCATTACTTTAAACAACAACTTGTACATAGCACCTTTATATAATTAGGAAAGAAGAGCACAAGTTTGGTCAAGAGCTAGATTTTTAAAAGAGTCTTTGGCGAGGAAGAGAGGTTTAGGGAGGGAATTCTAAGACAACTGGAGCACGGCCACCAATCTTGAGAGAAGGAATTGGGAAATGTGCAAGAAGCCAGAATTGGAAGCAGCCAGAGATCTTGGAGGGCTGCAGAGCTGGATGAGGTTAAATTATGCCATGGAGGAGCTGGAACATATGTACATTTGAGCATAGGGATGAGACTTTTAAATATGTGAATTTTAGTTCAGATAATGAGCTCCATTTAACATGAAAAAAGAGTCCATTCTGGGTGGGAAGCGAGGTGTTGTTTCTGGTGCTAGCTCGCTTTGGAATAGCACTAGGGGCTTTTTTTCGGTTCTGGCAGAAAACGCCCCCCGAGGCCGCACTTAGCCACATAGCCTCACTGAGCAACTCCAGCGAGTGGAGTTCCTCTAATTCCGGCAGGACGCGGCTGGTAAATCGCTCCCAATGAGTGCAGTTTTTTAAAATAAATTTAGAATACCCAATTCATTTTTTCCAATTAAGGGACAATTTAGCATGGCCAATCCACCTAGCCTGCACATCTTTGGGTTGTGGGGCAAAACCCACGCAAACACGGGGAGAATGTGCAAACTCCATACGGACAGTGACCCAGAGCCAGGATCGAACCTAGGACCTCGGCGCCATGAGTCAGCAGGGCTAACCCACTGCGCCACCGTGCTGCCCCATGAGTGCAGTTTTTAAAGCCGGAATCTTCTTCACTGCAGGAAGTGTGGAAAGAGGTGGATAGGCCTGAGAATTTGGTGGGTTGGGATCGGGACCGATGCCTGACACTGTCCCATCTCCATTGGAACTAGGTTCTGGATGGTTAAGCCCATGTCCAACCTTGCCTCCATTTGTCCCTTAAAGGGGCAATTAACAACCACTTAAGGGCCTATTTCCACCTTCATTACAAATATTACAGCTCCAGGCGGCCCTGAAGACTTGTGGCCTGCACAACTGGTAAAACTGTGTGGGATGCACATCAGCTGGAGATGGAGGGGAGTCTGTACTCGTGTATACATGATTGAGGGCATGCACATGGGGAAGGGGGTGGCTGCTGACAGTCACTCCCCACCACCCTTTCTGCTGACCCCATAGCTCCACTCTCTCCCACAATCACCACCCCATGAGACCTCCCCCACCAACAGCATTAGCCTTTTCCCTGAGTCGCTCTGTGATCCTGAGGCTCCAGAGAAAATTGTTCTGGCATTGCCAAGTGCATGAGCTGCTGGCCTCTGATTGGCTGGCAGCTCCTAGAATCATAGAGGTCTACAGCACAGAAAACACCCTTCAGCCATCGCATCTCGCTTGGCAGATGGGAAGTCATCTTTTGGAGGCCTCAGTCTGGGCGAAGGCCTGCCACAGTCTATTTAACTGCCTGATGGACAGGAGAGACACCCACTGAGAATGGATAATTTTGCCCGAAGTGGTTATCTTAGTATCACTTCCATAGTGCAAAATTCTCTTGTGGTTACAGTTTGCAGCATTTTGTTAACTGTTTAATTGCTTTGTCACGTTATTTAAATATCAAAAATGTTGACCGTACTATTTAAATGTTTCTTTTGAAGTGTTCCTCTGGTAATTAGATTTGTTGTACATTCAGATTGCAATTTTTCCCAACTTAATTGCAATACTCTACATTTATTAGTGTGAAATTTCATTTGCTATTTGCCTGCCTAATTGATAATCAAAGGCAACCTGCAAATCCTTCCTTACATCCTCTATCCCCATTGTTCTCCCTACATTACCATGATCAAAAATAACACTGTTGCTTCAATGTCTAAATAATTTAGGCTTTTTATTCGGTTCCACATTCTACCCTAGATATTTGTCATTTAGCCCTAATTAAAAGCCTTTCATACGTAACTTTGTCAAAAGCTTTCTGAAAATGCTTGTAAACACAAAGCAAGTAGTTTAGTCAACCTGTAACTCCCTCAAATAAGTTTAGGATATTTATCAGGCAAGATCTGTGCAGATTTAATTTGTGATTAAATTATAGATATCCAGATACCAGAATCATAGAATCGTAGAATTTACAGTGCAGAAGGAGGCCATTCGGCCCATCGAGTCTGCACCGGCCCTTAGAAAGTACACCCTACTTAAGCCCTGTCCCCGTAACCCAGTAACCCCACCTAACCTTTTGGGCACTAAGGGGCAATTTAGCATGGCCAATCCACCTAACCTGCACATCTTTGGACTGTGGGAGGCAACCGGAGCATCCGGAGGAAACCCCCGCAGACACTGGGTGGAAGTACAAACTCCACACAGACAGACACCTGAGGCCGGAATTGAACCAGGTCCCTGGAGCTGTGAGGCAGCAGTGCTAACCACTACACCACCCTGCCGCCCTAAAAGTTCTCCACTTTATCCATTAATACAGTGTATACTTGAGTAATTCTCGTGAAAACGTCAACCTAACCTTTTGGCCAAAAATGCATTCATTTATCATACACCTCATGTGTAAGTTGACTCCCACCCTTTGGCCAAACAATCCAAACTCTATACATACCACCCAAGCATCACTGAAGTCAAACTAGTCCTGGTGTGAACCTACGCATTGATAGAATATTTGAATGGGACACCATTGAAGGCAGCTGTTCAGCTCCTCTTGTCTATACACATCAACAGGTAGTGTCAAGATTATCACCTCACTGGTGTATTCCTGCCAATCCCATCTTGTAAAATGACAACATGGTGTCAAGAATAAATGACAGATACACAGCCCAGTTTAAACTTAAATTTGTTGATATTGCACAGCAGAGAAATGATTGTTCAGCAACGCGAGAATTCAAGATTTGTTCGAGGAATCTCTCAATAATCTAGACAGATGCCGAAGAATAAATGTGCAAATGGTGGAATGCCAAGCATACGTCCAAAGCTGGAAAATAATGTTTCAAAATATGCCAATGAAAATTGCCAGAAAAGACTCTCAGTTTCTCATTGATCTATCTGAATATTATTGAAAAAAAGGGACGTTTTTGTCAAAGCTTTTTTCTCTTGCACTCATCAGGACATTTTGCAAGAATACAAATCCAAGGGAAAAAAAACAACTTTATACCATATGAGAAGAGAGTGCTGATCACTTGACAAGTGGACTCTGACTTTTTACAGAATTTGGGTATCGCTAGCTAGGCCAGCATTTTTTGCCCATCCCTAAATGCCGTGGAATTGACGATATAAATGGGCTGATCAGGACAATATAGATAGTCTGGTTAGATGGGCAGAGTAGTGGGAAATGGAATTTAACCCTGCAACGTGTGAGGTAATGCATTTTGGGAGGACTAACAATGCAAGGGAATATGCCATAAATGGTAGGGGCCATAGGAAGTACAGTGACCTTGCTATGCATGTCTACAGATCCCTGAAGATAGACGGACAGGTAGATAAGGTGGTTAAGAAGGCATATAGATTATTGCCTTTATTAGCCAAGGTATAGAATATAAGAGCAGGTAGGTTGTGATGGAGCTGTATAAAACGCTGCTTAGGCCATAGCTTGAGTACTGATGTGCAGTTCTGGTCCCCACACTATAAGAAGGAAATGATTGTACTAGAGAAGGTGTAGAGGAGATTCACCAAGATGATATTGGGCTGGAATTCTTCAGCTATCAAGAGAGACAGGATAGGCTGGGATTGTTTTCCTTGGAGTGGAGAAGGCTGGGGGGAGGCACCTGATTGAGGTGTACAAAATTATGAGGGGCATAGATAGGGTGAATAGGACAGAACTTTTTCCCTTAGCAGAGGGGTCAATAACCAGGGTGAAAACAGTAAGGGGCAGGAGGTTTATAGGGGATGTGATGAAAACTTTTTTCAACCAGAGGGTGGTTGAAATTTGGAACTCACTGCCTGACAGGGTGGTGGAGGCATCCTCGCAACATTTAAGAAGTATGTAGATGAGCACTCGAAATGCCCTAGCATCCAGCCAAGTGCTGGAAAATGGGATTAGAGTAGATAAGTGCTTAATGGTCAGCATGGACACGATGGACCGAAGGGCCTCTTTCAATGTTGTAAATGCTCTATGAGTTGCTTGTTCAGTCACTTCTGACGGCAGTTAATAGTCAATCACATTCTAGTCACATGTAGATCAGACCAGGTAAGGACGGTTGATTTCCTTCCCAAAATAACGTTAGTGAACCAGATGATTTTTTTCACAGCAATTGACAATGGTTTCATGGGCATCATTAGACTTTTAACTCCATAACATTTTTTACTAAACTCAGATTTCACCATCTGACATTACCCTGGGCCTCTGGATTACTCATCCAGTGGCAATACCACTATGCCAACGCTTCTCCATGAATTGATTGGTCAAGGCACTGCCATGGAGAATGCAACAGTTAATGGTGACTAAACTTGTTGTCTCTCTTGGATTTGTATTCTTGCGAAATGTCCTGATCAATGCAAGACGAAAGCTTCGACAAAAATATCTTTCTTTTCAGCAATACTCAAGTTCTGCACTATTAAACAACTACCTATCCGAGGTGGGAGGGGGGAGGGAGTGGAGGTGGGAGGGGGAGGGAGGGAGTGGAGGTGGGAGGGGGAGGGAGGGAGTGGAGGTGGGAGGGGGAGGGAGGGAGTGGAGGTGGGAGGGAGGAGGGAGGAGGGAGGGAGTGGAGGTGGGAGGGGGAGGGAGTGGAGGTGGGAGGGGGAGGGAGGGAGTGGAGGTGGGAGGGGGAGGGAGGGAGTGGAGGTGGGAGGGGGAGGGAGGGAGTGGAGGTGGGAGGGAGGAGGGAGGAGGGAGGGAGTGGAGGTGGGAGGGGGAGGGAGTGGAAGTGGGTGGGGGGAGGGAGTGGAGGTGGGGGGGAGGAGGGAGGGAGTGGAGGTGGGAAGGGGAGGGAGTGGAGGTGGGGGGGAGGGAGGGAGTGGAGTTGGGAGGGGGAGGGAGGGAGTGGAGATGGGAGGGGGGAGGGAGTGGAGGTGGGGGGAGGGAGGGAGGGAGTGGAGTGAGGGGGAGGGAGTGGAGGTGGGGGAGGGAAAGAGTGGAGTTGGGAGGGGGGAGGGGAGTGGAGGTGGGAGGGGGAATGGAGGGAGTGGAGGTGGGAGGGAGAGGGAGGGAGTGGAGGTGGGAGGGGGAGGGGGAGGGAGGAAGTGGAGGTGGGGGGGAAGGGTAGTGGAGGTGGGAGGGGAGTGGCGTGGGGAGGGGGAGGGAGGGAGTGGAGGTGGGGAGGGAGTGGAGGTTGGAGGGGGAGGGAGTGGAGGTGGGGGGGAGGGAGGGAGTGGAGTTGGGAGAGGGGAGGGAGGGAGTGGAAGTGGGAGGGGGAGGGCGGGAGTGGAGGAGGGAGGGAGGAGGGAGGGTGGTGGAGGGGAGGGAGGGAGTGGAGGTGGGAGGGGGAGGGAGTGGAGGTGGGGGGGAAGGAGGGAGTGGAGGTGGAGGGGGAGGGAGTGGAGGTGGGGGGGAGGGAGGGAGTGGAGTTGGGAGGGGGAGGGAGGGAGTGGAGATGGGAGGGGGGAGGGAGTGGAGGTGGGGGGAGGGAGGGAGGGAGTGGAGGTGGAGGGGGAGGGAGTGGAGGTGGGGGAGGGAGAGAGTGGAGTTGGGAGGGGGGAGGGGAGTGGAGGTGGGAGGGGGGATGGAGGGAGTGGAGGTGGGAGGGAGAGGGAGGGAGTGGAGGTGGGAGAGGGAGGGAGAGGGAGGAAGTGGAGGTGGGGGGGGGAAGGGAGTGGAGGTGGGGAGGGGGAGGGGGTGGGAGGGGGAGGGAGGGTGTGGAGGTGGGGAGGGAGTGGAGGTTGGAGGGGGAGGGAGTGGAGGTGGGGGGGAGGGAGGGAGTGGAGTTGGGAGAGAGGAGGGAGGGAGTGGAAGTGGGAGGGGGAGGGCGGGAGTGGAGGTGGGAGGGAGGAGGGAGGGTGGTGGGGGGGAGGGAGGGAGTGGAGGTGGGAGGGAGGAGGGAGGAGGGAGGGAGGGGGAGGGGGAGGGAGGGAGTGGAGGTGGGAGGGGGGAGGGAGTGGAGGTGGGAGGGGGAGGGAGGGAGTAGAGGTGGGAGGGGGAGGGAGTGGAGGTGGGAGGGAGGAGGGATGGAGTGGAGGTGGGAGGGGGAGGGAGGGAGTGGAGGTGGGAGGGGGAGGGAGTGGAGGTGGGAGGGGGAGGGAGGGAGTGGAGGTGGGAGGGGGAGGGAGTGGAGATGGGAGGGAGGAGGGAGGAGGGAGGAGGGAGGAGGGAGGGGGAGGGATGGAGTGGAGGTGGGAGGGGGAGGGAGTGGAGATGGGAGGGAGGAGGGAGGAGGGAGGAGGGAGGGGGAGGGATGGAGTGGAGGTGGGAGGGGGAGGGGGAGGGAGGAAGTGGAGGTGGGAGGGGGAAGGGAGTGGAGGTGGGAGGGGGAGGGGTGGGAGGGGGAGGGAAGGAGTGGAGGTGGGGGTAGCGAGTGGAGGTTGGAGGGGGGAGGGTGGAGGTGGGGGGAGGGAGGGAGTGGAGTTGGGAGAGGGGAGGGAGGGAGTGGAGGTGGGAGGGGGAGGGATTGGAGATGGGAGGGAGGAGGGAGGAGGGAGGAGGGAGGAGGGAGGGAGTGGAGATGGGAGAGGGGAGGGATGGAATGGAGGTGGGAGGGGGAGGGAGGGAGTGGAGGGGGGGTGAGGGAGGGAGTGGAGGTGGGAGGGGGAGGGAGTGGAGGTGGGAGGGAGGAGGGAGGAGGGAGGGAGTGGAGGTGGGAGGGGGGAGGGAGGGAGTGGAGGTGGGAGGGGGAGGGTGTGGAGATGGGAGGGAGGAGGGAGGAGGGAGGGAGTGGAGGTGGGAGGGGGAGGGAGTGGAGGTGGGAGGGAGGAGGGAGGGAGTGGAGGGGGTGAGGGAGGGAGTGGAGGTGGGTGGGGGAGGGAGTGGAGGTGGGAGGGAGGAGGGGAGGAGGGAGGGAGTGGAGGTGGGAGGGGGAGGGAGGGAGTGGAGGTGGGAGGGGAGGGTGTGGAGGTGGGAGGGAGGAGGGAGGAGGGAGGAGGGAGGAGGGAGGGAGTGGAGGTGGGAGGGGGAGGGAGTGGAGGTGGGAGGGAGGAGGGAGGAGGGAGGAGGGAGGGAGTGGAGGTGGGAGGGGGAGGGAGTGGAGGTGGGAGGGAGGAGGGAGGAGGGAGGAGGGAGTGGAGGTTATTGTCCATCCGCGGATGCCACATGTCAGCCGCCCTGCCATGGCAGGACGGTGACGAGGACACTCCCGCATGTTGTCGTGTGGCAGATGGGCAGAGTTTTTTAGGCGCACTGATGAGGAGGACGGTGTTAACTGACCGTTGGGCGCAGACAGTGACCAGGGGTTAGGCTGGCCGCGTATCACCGGGACACACAGGTATCCCATGGCACCCGGCTGCTGAGGTGTCGAAGAACCTCCGTGTAACATGGCGTTTCTCTGCCCCCCACCACCCTTCTGCCGGGCACCATGTATGCCAACCAGATAGCGATGTTCACCGCAGTGGTGCGAGCCGCTGCACTGCAGGTGGCCATCCAGCAGCGTCGACTGCGACAGCCCACAGTGGATGCAGATGCAGGGGCTGCTGCTGCAGCAGAGGGGATGGCCGCGGAGTGGCCCGTCGTCGCCGCGCAGGCTGCAGGCACTCAGGGCCGGTATGTCCAGGAGGATGCCGAGGGGAACATTGACCCCCAGACGGTGAGCAATGCACAGGATGCTGGCACTGATATCAAAGTGCATGGGGGGGGGGGGGGGAGGAGGAGGAGGAGCCACTGATAGTGGTGCCAGGGCGCCACCCAGCAAGGCCTAGGGTGTACTGTGACCGAATGTCGTTCGAGGCCCTACCGGACATTACATGCAGGAGGAGACTACGGTTCAGCAGGGAGATGGTCGCACATATCTGCCACCTCGTGGTGCACCTCGCACCACGTGGAACGAGAGGAGGACACGCTATACCGGTCTCCGTCTAGGTGACAGTGGCCCTAAACGTTTACGCTACCGGTTCCTTCCAGGCGCTGTGCGGGGACCTATCTGGGATCTCACAGGCATCGGTCCACAGGTGCATCCGGGCCGTGACCGACACCTTGTACGCCATTGCGGACAAGTACATTAAATTCCCCGAGGACCGAGCACAGCAGGAAGCATGGGCACGTGGATTCGCCAAGGTGGCCGGGATATACATTGAGGTCATGGCTGATGACGCCAATACGGAGGCCTCAGACCAACGTGGAGAGCCTATCCAACTAGGCCCAAGCAGCAACCAGGGGTGTGGTGGAGCGGTGCTTCGGCTTGCTGAAGATGCGATTCAGATGCCTGGACCGCTCCGGAGCAGCCCTGCAGTACCGGCCCGACAGGGTCGGTCACATAGTTGTGGTCTGCTGTGCGCTGCACAACATTGCCATGCAGAGAGGAGATGCCCTGGTGGAGGAGTCGGAGGGAGAACCCGATGGCACCGGAGCTAACGTAATCGAAGAGGAGGAGGATGAGGAGGAGGAGGAGGTGGAGGAGGATGGCGTGCATCAGGGTGGGGGGAGGGGCGCCGGACACAACCACGACCCGGGTGCTGGTTATGTCCTGGAGGCTGCATGACGGCACCGTCGAGGACAGCGGGCACGCGACGCGTTGGTGGCCGCACGGTTCACACACTGCAGGGGAGGGATTCGCTGAACACTGCTACTTGCACCGCCAGTCGTGCACACGGGCAGCACACAGCACCCACCACCCTCCCACACCTCCGCACCGCGTACACCGCACCAATTTCACATTACCTTACCACTGCAGCATTACGGGATTGTACTACATTGATGGCTGTGTAAGCGGGTGTGATCAGTGCCATGTTGAATGATGACAGCCCGCTCTGCGATGAGCTGTGAGCTCAGATTCATCAGCCAAGGTCTGACTCATGGCTATAGCTGAACCATCCACCCCGGTGGTCACAGCGTTCGTCAGGGACACTCCATCATGTGTCCGTGTGGGGTAGCTGGCGTTGGAGTGCCGAGGACTACGGTGTCCGATTTTGGGAAGGGGGGGGGAGGAAAGGGACAGCACACCCGGCACCGACGTTGAACCGCTCGTAAATCCCAGTGCCACTCGGTCACCCTCACGAGCCCCCGGCACCGGACATAGCACAGAGTCTTACAAGTTAAGTGCAACAGTGAATTTAATTGTGAAATTCACATACAGATGCCCTAGCCCCTACAACTAAACTGTGCCCTGCACCCGTGCCAACTTACTATGTGTCTAACTTCTTTGCCTTACAGGCCCTACCACTACGTCTAGGTGTCTCCCCAGATAGCACAGCAGGAGTGGAGGCGGACTGCTGAGAATCACGCCCTGCGACATGGCTCCCCATCGGCACTCGTTTCCTGGGGCGGCCCGGCTTCGGTGGGCCAGGCTGCTCGGCGGGCGTGCTGGATGACGTGGTGCCACCCTGTCCTGCCCGCTGCCCACCAGATGCGCCAGGGACAGAACGGGGGGGGGGAGGCCGAGCGTTCAGGGACGCCCCTTGCTGGAGTTACCGGGACTGGCTCCAGAACCTCCTCCTCCCTCGGGGAGCCCGGTGGCCCCTGGGCCTCACTGTGGGACGGAGGTGCGATCGGAGACATGCCTCGTCGTACCACCAACACCTGGCGCTGACAGTCCTGGAGGCCTGCAGCGGTATCGACCATGGTCCAAATGTTCGCAGAGACAGAGCCCATGGAGTGCGACATTCCTGCCAGGCACTGTGCTACCTCAACCTGTGAGTGCGCTACGCCATCCATCACGTGTGCCAGGCGGTCGATGCTCTCCGCGACTGACTACTGGGACTGGGCCATGGCCTGGTGAGACTCGGCCAGGGCCCGGAGCGCGGCAGTTCTGGCGCATGGCTGCCTGTGAGAGGGCAGCCCTCTCCTGGGCCATGGATGACGTGTGCACGTGAAGCCCAACGCCTTGCAGAACCTGACCAATGGCTGAAACTGTTTCACCCATTGCCTCCACCGTGGACGCCACCCGTGCGGTGTCGGCCTGGGTGGCTGCGATGAGCGGCACCACTCCCTGCTCCTGGACGCGGACGGACTCCTCCAACTGCGTCTGCAGGTGATGGAAGGTGGCCCTCATCCCGTTATTCAGTCACTGAGTGTCCACATGCATTGGGTGTCCAGGTGCGTCGAGTAAATCCAGGAACCCGGGAAACGTCTGGCCGCCAGCTGGATGCTGGGCCTGGGCTGCCCTCCGACCGTCCAGCCCCTCAGCTGCTCCGACCTCCACCTGCTGTACCAGCTCAGCTGTGTGGTGTGCACCAGACCTTGACCCGGGAGCCTCATCACTTATTTGCCCAACCGAGGTGAGTGCCTCTGGGATGGTGGATGGTGTGGGAGACAGCAGTGCCGCTAGCTCTAGGTCATCGTCCGTAAAGAAGTCTGATGTGTCCTGGTCCCCCTCATGGCCCGGCGCAGGGCGCACGCGGCCCATGTCATGTTCCGCTCCAGGTGATTCCGTGGACTGTGTGGCCGTCCTCTGTGCGTCACCGTCCACTGTTCCTGTCCCTGTCATTGTCGTGGCTCATGGCCCTACCTTCGGGCAATGCATGCCCATCACTTTCATCACTGTCCATCCTGTGCCCCTCAATATTGTCTCTGTCCATCCTCTGTCCGTCCCCCTCCAGCGTCCCGGACTGAGAGGATGGCCCTCCTGTCCGACCTCCTTCCACCCTCTGGCGTGCGGCCCTGGGTGCGGTTGAGGTTGCGGATGGTCGGCTGTGTCTTGGCCGAGACGACCCTGGACGTTCGGCGGCTGGCCCTGGGGAACACAATGATACAGGGTTCGTTAGACACGCTGGGCCGGGTGTACGGTGGTGGTGGGGGCAGAGTGTGAGGGGGGGGAGGGGATCGGGGGTGCAGTGGCCAGAGTGTGAGGGGGGAGGGAATCAGGGGTGCAGTGGCCAGAGTGTGAGGGGCGCAATGATGGGATGGGGGGGGGGGGGGGGAGGACATGCAGGGTGGTCTCACTTGCTTCTGCGCCTCCGACCTCGCATGGCGCGACCTCCCGGGTGGCGGATCCCCCAGCGAGGTCCAGGGCCCTCTGCTCGTGAACGGTTAGGGGGTGCAGCACAGGCGAACCCCCTCCGGTTCTCATACGCTCACGGTGATTGTGAACTGTCTTGTCCTGTGTGGGGGTGGGGTGTGGGGGTGGGGGGGGGGGCGTTGGTTGGATAAAGCATCACGGCTCCAGGGTCCCAGGTTCAATTCCAGCTTGGGTCACTGTCTGTGTGGAATCTGCACTTCCTCCCCCTGTGTGCGTGGGTTTCCTCCGGGAGCTCCGGTTTCCTCCCACAGTCCAAAGATGTGCAGGTTAGGTGGATTGGCCATGATAAATGCCCTTAGTGTCCAAAATTGCCCTTAGTGTTGGGTGGGGTTACTGGGTTATGGGGATAGGGTGGAGGTGTTGACCTTGGGTAGGGTGCTCTTTCCAAGAGCCGATGCAGACTCGATGGGCCGAATGGCCTCCTTCTGCACTGTAAATTCTATGAAATCACAATTAGGCAGGTATCATCAGGGCATTCAGATTTCGGCTACATTAATGCTGGGTGGGGGGAAAGTTGGAGCCACGCTATGGCATCACTCCAGGGGGTCGCGGTGCTCATGTGGGTGATGTACAACGTTGTTCACCCCCCTCCCCTCCCCCTCGCCCCCCTCCCCCTCGTGCCCGGGGGGGGGGGGGGTTGATGAGGGACATGGTGGGGGGGTTGGTTGTGACCCGTGGGCACCCTCGTTGCACTTACCCTGGCAACCCTAGTGAGGTTGTGGAGCTTCTTTCTGCACTGCTCCCCGGACTGAGGGTGTGCCCCACAGCATCACAGCGGTGCCAAGCTCACGCCAGCCATGCCTCACTGTGCTGGAAGGCTGGCGATGCCCACATCTTGGGCAGAGGATGGCCCTTCGTTGTTCCACCTCATCGAGGAGGGTGTCCAGGTCCGTGTCCCGGAACCTCGGGGCGGCTCTTCGGGGCTCAGCCATCTCTCCTCCTTCTCCTCCTCCTGGGTCCTTCCATGCGTGGATCGCGCCCTTTATGATGGTGCGCGGTGTCATTCGGGCATCGCGCGCTTACGACGTTGCTTTCGCGCCACGCCCCCCGAGTTCCTCGCGGTCCTGCTCCTAGCCCATTTTCGGGGCCTGACTTGATCGATCTGTCGTAACATCGGAGAATCCCGCCCGGGATTCGTGGGGAAAAGGTGATAGTGAGGCTATGAGGGTGGCATTCAGCACCTCAAAAATATTCCTTTGTAAAAGTTAACCCCTGACCTTTTAGCTAAACATTTAGAAACACATTTACAGCTATTTATGGCAAATTCCATTGAGGCTTGTGTGCATTCATTGCACTGGAGAAGAAGAGGAAATGAGGAATTAAGAAGAAAAATCTGAGGACATGGGTGCTGGTGGAAATTAAGGCCAACATTACCACTCATCCCTTAGTAGTTCTTAAGAAAATGGCAGTGAACCTTCTTCTTGAAACTCTGCGATCCATGTGTGTGCTCCCACAATATAGTTAATGAGTTAATCCCATAGGTGGATGCTCCTCACATTTAAGTAATCTTTTAACATTTACTATCTAGTTTCACACATGCAAACTGGCCAATGGATGATTTACTGTAGAGACATGGCATCCATGGAACTGGATCCCATCATGAATGTGTGGATTTGGCAGAAGGAGGGAAGAAAGTTGGGGGAAATTAGCATATATATTAACAAAAAGTCTTTAACGTTTAGAGCTTAACAGTTTGATGTTTTAAGGAAGTATATATTAATAGTGAGAATCACCACTGTCTAAGCAGTGTGATTCAGATATAAACCAGGTTAATCATTTTTACATTTACAGAAAGTACAGTGCAGCCTACTGAGATAAGTAACGGTGTAAGATTTTTCTTGTACGTACCGTGTGCAGAGAACCAAACCTAGCATGAGCTACATGACCAGGTTTACGGTGCTGGGGCTACCCTGGATTTGACCTATACAGGATTTGCCTTGAGATTGTCAGAAACAATCACATTTGGGTGAGGAACTCAGAGGTTGGACTAAGTAAAACACTGGTATGGCCAACCTGATGCAAGGCCACGCGTCGTTCCGTCTCTTGAAGGGAAGACATTTCCAGAAATTGGATACTTACACCCCGACTGGAATCCATTTTAGTTGGGGTCAATTGAGTTCATGCCCAGTCTGCACCAGCGAAGAATAAAGACGGAAGATCATGAGCAAGCTGACAAACCGTGCAGCTTGTGCCTGACAAAGCCGGAGCAGCTGCCGGAAACGATGGAATTTTCCAACCACTGACTGGTAAAAGCAAACATTCATCTGTTCACCGTAAGTTACCCAAATTGATTAGTTGTTGATTTGATCTGAAAGCACCAATGAAATATTTTGACAGCTGCCAACAGACATCATCAGAGGCGCAAAGGATGTGAACATTGAGTCAGAACACAACTATATAGGTGATGAGTGGTAAATGCTTTGTCCTTAGATATTCAGAACAAAGAATTGTGTGCAGACAGACAAGGTGAACAAGCGAACTAGTCCTCTTCCTATTAAATCAACCGGCTGTTTCTCCAATGAGGAAGAACCTTTTTTTATGTGCTTTGATTGTTATTACTCTTAAAAATAAAAATAGTGCCATTTGGCTATACCAATTTGCAGTCTGTTATTTTCTTTGTGATTGTGGTGCTTAATGGAAAGAAAAATGGGCAACATTAACTCTCCCTTAAATGGTTTTAAAATAATAAAGGATCGAGCTGAAAGAGACTTTGGTGTGAGGGTGGCGCAATTGTTAGCACTGCTGCCTGACAGCGCCAGAGACCTGGGTTCAATTCCGACGTTGGAGGACTGTCTCTGTGGAGTTTCCACTTTCTCCCCGTGGCTGCGTGGGTTAACTCCGGATGCTCTGGTTTCTTCACACAGTCCAAAGGTGTGAAGGTTAGGTGGATTGGCCATGTTAAATTGCCCCTTGGTGTCCAATAAAGATAGGTGGGGTAACTGGGTTGTGGGAATAGGGTGGAGGTGTGGGCTTGAGTAGGGTGCTCTTTCCAAAGGCCCGGGGCAGACACGAGGAGATGAATGGACTCCTTCTGTACTGTCGGGTTTCTATGATTCTAGTTGACTTGCTGATCATGTCCAACAGCAATGAACAGCACCAATTGACTGTCGAACTGCACAACCCAAATAGTAAAACTACACAGCACAAATGAAAGGAAGTCATGATAGAGCTCTGGTTAGACCACATCTTGAGCACTTTGTCCAGTTATGGTCACTGAGAGACAAATGGGAATTTCAGCATTTGAAGGCCTGCAGAGATCAAGGGTGGGACTCTCCAATGCCCCTGCGGGCGGGCCTGTTCCGTGGGGGCACTTCTTCCTTCCGCGCCGGCCCCTGTAGGGCTCCACCATGGCCAGTGCGAAGAAGAGAACATACGCGAGATCACGCCGGCCCTTCACCGCATGCGCAAACTCGCGCCATCCCTTCGGCACATGCGCGAACTCATGCCGTCCCTTCACCGCCGGCTGAAGCGGCGCCAACCCCTCTGACGTCCACCTTGACGCCGGTTCTCCCGCCGGCGTGGGGACATAGTCCCCAGAAAGGAGAATCCCGCTGCAAAAGTCGAATAGTGAGCAACACACTATTACTATTATGGGGTTTGGATGACAGCCCCAATCTTTTGTTAAGATTCTGGACCAGAACCCAATTATTATCAGCCCACAAACAAGAATCCTAATTTATTGTGGGATTCCGGACGAAAACCCAACTTTTTACTTTGGAAAACTGTGGGGTAATTTTACTGCGCCACAGGAGTGATAACACTGAGCAGTAGACAGCTTTTATGGTAAAACAAATTTTAATTTAAACACAGGATTAAGCACTTTAGCAAGAAGGAAATAGCTTACATTTAACAGTTATAACATCTTACATGCTTTCTGTCTCTGCTTCTATATATATGTATTTTCCAATTAAGCAAACCCATATGTATTAGGATACTACTAATGAATAATGTTAATAACAAGGGATTCCACTTGCTTATATTGGCAAAAAAAGCCTGTTAGAGAGAGGGTCCTTTAAGAGCAAACTGAACACTGTCTAAACAGCTTGGTGTTTCAGCAGCAACTTACAAACCTGTCCCCTTCCATTAACTATGTCACCTGCGATCGCACAGCACACCACATTCTTGTGTCTTATTACAATAGGTTACACTGCCCATGCATAAATCAATGATTTTCTCCCTTGATGTCAGCAAAATACTACCTACAAACTTTAAAACATGAAAATTTCTCACATCCGTCACAATTACTCATTCTTCACTACAGCTGAAAGTTAAAATCAGAGCGTAAAACATCATTCTGTCTTGCAGCCTGTGTTCAAAAACATGGTATGTGTCTTGTTATGCTCTAGGTATAGCATAAGCGGCTTCCTTGGGGTGCACTTGACAAAGGAAGGTTCAGACATGGAGATAACTTCAACACGTTTATTAAACTATTTACACTTCTATTACTCGGGTTCGACACTACTGTTAATCCTTCTATAGCTACTCAGACTGACTAACCAGTCTGCTACAATCCACGTGGTGGGAGTGATATTGAATCAACCCTGTGTCTGTACTCACTGACTGTCTCCACTGGAAAGAGGCAGATCATGTGTGTGGTGTCCTTTTTATATGGGTTGATGTAATGCCCTCTTGTGGTCGTGTCACCTCTGTGTGTATCGTGAATGCCCATTGGTCGTGTCCTATCTAACTGATCTATTGGTTGAGTGTCTGTGTGTCATGTCTCAGGTGCTCCCTCTAGTGTCTAGCTATTCTACATGTATTTACATTAACAACCTTGTGTATTTACAGTGATGCACATCACCACAGTATGTGCTCCAGAGTCTCTGCTTCTTACATTAATAGAGTGACCATTGGTAGAGGCCAGGAATATCAGACACAGACTCTGCTCCTGTGCCCCACAACTCCCCCTCCTCCCGTGCATACATACGCTCAAAAATGGCTACGGGCTTAAGGATTCCTGTTGTTTAAATGAACATTGCATGGAACACTATTGCAATTAATCACTCTACAAATTTAAGTAATAATTCAACGATTTTGAATGATTGATATATATCTTAGTGCAATGTTGAGGGCGGCATCATAACGAGGGAGGCCAGGTCCAATACGATCTTAATTTATGGGTAATTCGTAACTTGACCATGGCCAACATTTTACCAATGAGGCTGGTAGGTGACCATTTGGAAGCACCCAGTCTCTAAGTGTTTGATTTGATATCGTTCATTTTTGAATTATCACTAGATTTATTGGCTAGTGTCTGTGAATGAACAAATCTTCCCTTAGGCTGGGCTGTGGAGTTGCTATCGGTGCAAACTTCCATGTACCAGACCCAAGGGAGTGTGGTGTCGGAAGGGAACCGGAGGTGACCAAATCTGGACTATCCGGTACAAAACCAAACGTGTGACCACTCTACATACCAGCGTGCTCTCTACCTTATGCATATGGGAGTGGGGACCTTGGGTGATAGCTTTTAAAATATTTTAAAATATTTCCAAGTGCACCAGGAGGAGCAGGAAGCTTGGACTTCCTCTCACATCCAGGCAATCTATTTTTTTCTAATGAAGGGGCAATTTAATGTGGCCAATCCACCTACCCTGCACATCTTTGGGTTGTGGGGGTGAAACCTACTCAAACACGTGGAGAATATGCAAAATCCACACGGACAGTAACCAGGGCCGGGATCGAACCTGGGACCTCGGTGCCGTGGGGCAGCAGTGCTAACCACTGCGCCACCCTGCGGTCCCCAACATTCAGGCAATCTTAATTGCCTTGTCCTCTCCTTCCCTCCCTTCCCTGTCATTTCTTTGGTTTACTGGTGATGGCAATTTCACCTCCCGCCCCTCTTGATTATTGGCAGATGGTTAGAATTGAAGAAATTGAAACAAGACCCGGTAGTGAAAATGGCTCCAGCCTCTTGTCATCTCGCCAGTGCCGCCAGAGTGAACACGACACTTTCCTGTCCCTACCCTGACTCCTAGATTGCACTTGTGCCTTGTGTTCAAACCCAGGCTTCTATTTTCGCAGCCAGGTGACCAACAATTGTCAATTACCAACCTTCAGTGCAACAAAAAGGAGATCCTTTCCAAGGGTACTCAGGTCTGAACAGTAAATAAAGCTGAAGTGGAGGGGTGCGTTCCTGAGAGTATGTTTGAACTCCAGTGTGAATACAAAACAATTCTGAGAGAACATAAACAGACTTTTCAGCAAACAGACATGGGCTAATATGTATCTGTAAATACGTGTGCATCTACCGACACGTACAGCTGCTGCTTTCCAAACAGTTTGGCACCCAGTTGCATGCTGAGCTTCTTATTTTTCTGACGTTAGAAATGTTTTCAGAACCTACACTGCTGCCTTATGGGCTTGTTGCTAAGTTGAATCAGAACTTCAATTCAGGGAGTATGTGACAGCCTGGCAATAGGGAGCTTTGCTGTATCAACACATACAGAATACACAAGGAGAATTTGCACAATCAAGGAAGAGCGCAGTCCCAGTCTTTCATTAGTGATAAAACAGTGCACACAGAAGATGACAGAGAGGGTGAGTTGCTGTTATGCTATCACTCACAATGTGTGGGGGAAGGGATGTGGGAAAGGATGACACATCAGTTTTTCACAGAGGCTCTTATCATGCTGATGGCAGAGCGGATACCGCAATTTAAATTGTCCTTGGAGATAATGAGATGAATCCTCCTCCCCCAACTCACTGTCAGCATTGTTCAAGAGTCACGACCCTTTCTGTTAACATGCATGGAATAAATAGTCAAGCCTCCTGTTCAAAAGCATGACATTATAGTCACACTCAGTGTAACTCTGGTAACACATAACACAGCTGAAGGGTGCTGACACAGATTTAGTTCTGATCTATTGGCTGCAACGTCTAACATTTTATGCAGGCTGATTAATTTGTATATAGACAAGACGTCTGTCGAATTTAGCCTATTTAGCGGTAGATTATAATCTTTGATTTGGAGGATATGGAGGCGGGCAGCAGAATTAAGAAGGATGAGCACGCAATACTTTGTGGGATGTGGGCATTAGAGAGCTGAATGGAGGATTTAAGTGGTTGGTGAATGGATTAAAAAATTCATGGGAAGGATAACATCATTGGGCCTGACCTGCTGCAGCTGTTCCTTTTTTATGGTATTCAAGAGCGGAAACAGTATTAAATATTGAACAGGCAATTGTCCTGGAACTGTTTTTCCCTCTCCTCCAATTTTGACTCATCCTTTCCTGAAAAGGGATTCACTTATGCCTGAATTCAGTTCCACAGGCTTTGGGTGTCCTCTACTACCTCCATCAGCTGGGCTGTTTTCCTGTGTATCCCTGCACTCATTACTGGTAACAACCAACCTGCATTTATATAGGGCGCGATTTAATAGAAAAGTTTCAAGTGGGGTAGTGAGCGGGAACTGCCACGAGCTTCCTGACACTCGACTCGGCAAGGCCATAACAGGTATCAAACGTTAATTGGTCCACTTAATGAGGCTGCACGAGCTATGGAGTGGCAACAGTGGCCTCAGCTCCCTGATCCCCCTCCCTCCCCTCGCTCCCCCCCCCCATCCCGTCCCATTCCCCCCCCCCCATCACGACAATGGTACATCTGGAAATTAGCCCCAGGAACAGGGTGGCATGGCGAGGCATGTGCCGCCGGCAAGTGGGCCAGGGCCCGCAGGCTCCGAGGCCCCCAAGGGTGCCCGCCGGAGGCATCGAAGGCCACGGATTGCGGTAAGCAGCTGGCAGCTTCCACCGCTGATGTGCATCCTGGGGACGTACCTAACACAGCGGTAGAACATGGAAGGCTAACCAGGTTGAGGATCACTGGGAGGGCACTGCGGGAGGTTGTGGGCGGTGCAGGAGGGGGGAGGGAGTTGGGAGGGTGAAGGGAGATGTGGGGGGGGTGCGGTGAGGGGGTGAGATGATGGATGACTCAGTCGCACCACGGTAGTACAGTGGTAAGCACTGCTGCCCCACAGCGCCAGTGACCCCGGTTCAATACTGCCCTTGGGTAACTGAATGTAGTTTGTAAGTTCTCCCTGTGTCTGCGTGGGTTTCCTCCAGGTGCTCAGGTTCCTTCCCACATTCCAACGTTGTACAGGGTAGGTGGATTGGCCATGCTAAATTGCCCCTTAGTGACCAGGAATATGAATGTAAGGTTATGCAAGTGATAGGGTTGGACATGGATCGGTGCAGACTCGATGGGCCGAATGGCCATCTTCTGCACCATAGGGATTCTATGAAACCACGCCCTATGTGAAGGGGCAAGGATGGAGACCCCCTTGGCCCTCGGGGCTTGTCGGACCCTCGCCGCTGCCGTCTGCCATCTGCCTCCATCGTCCGGCTGGTCGTGAGCATCCTTCCTAGGCTTGTCCTCCAATCCCTCCAGGTGTGGTGCCTCCTCTTCCTCCTCCTCGCAGGTCACCGTATGCTCCTCTACTTTCAGCACATCACCCCACCGGGCAAAGAGGGCATCCGTGACCTCATGGATGCACTTGTTGGCTATAATTTGTTAGATGCCACACAAATCCTCGCGTGAAGGGCAGCAGGGTGGCGCAGTAGTTAGCTCTGCTGCCTCACGGTGCCGAGGTCCCAGGTCCTGGGTCACTATCCATGTGAAGTTTACACACTCTCCCCGTGTTTGTGTGGGTTTCGCCCCCACAACCCAAAGATATGCAGGGTAGGTGGATTGGCCATGCTAAGTTGCCCCTTATATGGAAAAAAATTAATTGAGTACTCTAAAGAGAAACAAAAAGTCCCCACTTGAGCCGTGGAATGATCCTGCGGTGACCTTGACGGCCACCGGGAGCAGACGTCCTCCTCCTCCAAGTGATACCAAGTCTGCCAGGACATGGCACTGGTGCCGCGCCATCCCTTTGTTAAGGCAGAGCCTCCTGCAGTACACGATGTCTGTCTCCTGTTTGAAAGACCAGCAAGCCTGTACACCTTGGGCGATAGCCAGCCCCACCCTCTGGCTCCTTCCCTGGCCTGAGGGTGGTGGGTCCTCAGGGTGTGGGGAGGGACCCTGCACATAGGCCACCGCCTCGAGCCTTAGTCAACGCTGCTGCCACTGCTTTCTCTGGCATCTGGCCGCCTGGCCTGCTAGCAGCAACGCAAGGGCTGTCTTCGCGGGGTCCAAGATATCATCAACCCATGTAATATCTGTAAGGAATTGGAGAGGGTCTGAGACTGACAACCAGCGGTGTCTTCCTCCCCGGAATCCTCCATTCCTCCATTGCTCCCTCCTCCACCCCTCTCCTCTGACATCCAACACGCACGGACCACACACCCCAGATCGCAGCGGGGACCCCTGGTCACCAGACACCAAACCCTATACCCGCACATAACGTTACCTGGACCGGGCGCTGGTCCCCTCTCCTCTGGTCACAAAACTGTCCCCGGAGCTGGGGCCCAGCTCTTGGGTGTTTGGATGTTGGCTGCTGCATCTGTGGTGTTGCTTCCTGCAGTGACCATGTATCACAGTCTGATTGAGATATTAGGCAATAACTCCCACATGCTTCATGCCATGTTTTCCCACGGGCATCCACTTGCAAAGTGTGAAGTGCTCACTTAACTACGATTGCCAATTTCCCTATTAGCCTTCTCGCCCGGCCAGAGGCCTGCACGGTCAGTGGGAGTAAGGGGTGGTCAGTGGGACAGACAGGCAGGGGCTGGGTTGCTCCATCAGGGATACACACAATCCAGGGCATGGCATGGCGGGCCCACGGGTGCTGAGACACCTCCACCAGCCCAGGGGCTAACCCCTCCCACCGATGGCAGCCCACCTGCCCCCCACAACTGAGGCAACAGCCCCCCACCCCCCCCCCCCCCCGGCCCGAGCATTGGGGCAGAAACTCCAGTGCCCACGGGCTCATTGCCCGGGAGTGAAGATGGTTACTCACCTCCTAGGGTCCCCACAACAGCCATTCCGTCACCGTCCCATTTTTAAAAAGGTGTACAAATCAACCCATGTGACCACTTGCAGGGAGGCGGTTAGATCACAGGAGGCTATTAGATAGGGGGTCATTCCCATTAATTGTATGGAGATTGGCTTTAAGTGGTGATTATTGGTTTCTCGTCACGCCACGCGGGAATCCCGATTTCGCCAGCGGGAGCAAACCTGTTAGGTTGCAAATAGATCAGCGCCCAGCATGGTTCCCAATTTTGACCTCTCCCGCAATCTAACAGCTGCATTGTGGTCTCGCTCAAGTGCTACATGGCCGTAAAATCCCACCCATAGAGTCTTTAATGTTTTTTTAAATTTAGAGTATCCAATTTCTTTTTCCAATTAAAGGGCAATTTAGCGTGGCCAATTCACCTACCCTGCACATCTTTGGGTTGTGGGGGTAGGACCCACGTTTACACAGGGAGAATGTGCAAACACCACACAGAAGGTGACCCAGGTAGAGTCTGTAATGTAGTAAAACATTCCAAGGTGCTTCACAAGAGGGCTATCAAACAGAATTGAAACTGCTCCACTTGAGGAGATATAAGGACAGGTGACCAACAGTTTGGTTAAAGCGGAAGGTTTTTTAGAAGTGCAAGAGGACTGGGAGATGCTAATGGAGAGATTTCTAGGATTTATGGTTCAAGCAGCTAAGGGCACAACCACCAGTAGTGAAGCAATTAAAATCGGGATGCTCAAGAAAGCAGAATTGGGTGTTGCCCACCAAGGTGTGTGTCTTGCGCTGGTGGAGGGGTTGGGATTGGGGGCGTCATCTCAGCGATCTAATGGAGGATTTTGGAAGAGGATAAGGCATCATTGGAGGAGGTGAAGGCTAAGTGGGAGGAGGAGTTGGTGGATGGCGCTGGAGGAGGGGTTGTGGTGTGAGGTGTTGCGGAAGGTGGATGTCTCAACCTCGTGTGCGAGGCTGGGGTTGGTACAGATAAAGGTGCTACGCAGAGTGCACCTGACAAAGCCGAGGGTGGACTGGCTGTTTGAGGCGGTAAAGGAAATTTGTGAGCTGTGTGGGAGGGCCCAGCCAATCGCGTATATATGTTCTGGTCCTGCCTGAAATTTAGAGAAATTTTGGAGGTCGTTCTTCAGCACCATGTCGGCGATCCTTCACGTGGATTTAAAGCCCAGTCCTCTGGGGGTCATATTCAGGATATCAGACTTGCCGGAGTTGCAGATGGGACAGTGACCCAGAGCCGGGATCGAACCTGGGACCTCAGCGCCGTGAGGCGGTTGTGCTAACCACTAGGCCACCGTGCTGCCCTAAATGGCCTCTCGAATGATGTGATCTTTTTTCACAATTAGTTCACAAGGGATGTTTATCTAATGTCTGAAACTGGCTTTGATTTTGGGACTGATAATGTTCCAGCCATTAGGTTTTCTGTTGAGAAGCCATTGTTTAAAAAAGCCCACTGACTCCTCTAGAGGGGCAAGTTTATCAAGATGCAAATTATATTCGTTGTCCCCTTAATGGTCCCCTTTGGAAATGGACCTGGACCGATCCAGATGTGAGATGCATCTGTTACAGCTCTGCAGGCATAATAAGTTTCAATCTGCAAATCCCCTGGTTTCATGGTTAAAATATCCTTATAATTGGGTGTGAGATTCCACAGTGATGAAAGGAGGATTCTTTTGTAACTCCGTTTGGTCATGTGACTTGTAGCAGTCATCGTTTTGGTTTAGCAGAAAGTCAATTTTTAAAATAGCCAAAAGAATAAAGTTTTGATACATTTTGTTTTCTTTTAATGCCATACTGACACAATCTTTATCACAAATGTACTTACACTGAATGGTCTTAGCATTTTTTGGGATGTTAAATGGATTTCTATCACATAAAAACTGCACCTTCACATTTTTCCTTACATTCAAATCAGCGCCTATTGATGAGATATCTGAACAGTGGTTTTCTGATTTGAATGTGTAATTTAGTATTTGTAGTTGCCAAAGTTGCTGTCTGAATTACACATTAGTAACTGTGAACATAGATAGCTGCACCATTATTTTAGTTGGATAAGAAACTGGCTGTGGGAGGAGGGGGTGACAAAAAATAATAGCGATCTAAACACTTAGCCCTGGTAGAGAGTTTGAGCCAAGTGGGGGAGGGTCTAGCTTTTGCATGCCGTCCAGTTTCTATCACTAAGCTAGTCCCACTTGCCCGCATTTGGCCCATATCCCTCTATATTCACCCTGCCCACGTAACTGTCCAACTGTTTTTTAAAGGAAAAGATTGTACCCACCTCTACCACTGCCTCTGGCAGCTCATTGCAGATGCTCACCACCCTCTGTGTGAAGAATCTTCCCTTCTGGTCTCGTTTCTCTCCCCTCTCACCTTAAAACTATGCCCTCTAGTTCTAGATTTCTCAACCTTTGGGAAAAGATGTTGAATATCTCCCTTATCTATGCTCCTCGTTATTTTATAGACCTCTATAAGATCACCCGTAAGCCTTCTACGCTCCAGGGAAAAAAATCCCAGCCTATCCAGCCTCTCCTTATAGCTCAGACCATCAAGACCTGGTAGCATCCTCATAGATCTCTTTTGCACTCTTTCTAGTTTAACAATATCCTTTCTATAATAAGATGACCAGAACTGAACACAGTATCCCAAGTGTGGCCTTACTTGTACAACTTTAACAAGACGTCCTAACTCCTGTATTCAATGTTCTGACCAATAAAACCTAGCATGCTGAATGCCTCCTTCATCACCCTGTCCACCTGCGACTCCACCTTCAAGGAGCTATGAACCTGTACCCCGAGATCTCTTTGTTCTGTAACTCTCCCCAACACCCTACCATTAACTGAGTAGGTCCTGCCCTGATTTAATCCACCAAAATGCATCACCTCACATTTATCCAAACTAAACTCCATTTGCCATTCATCGGCCCACTAGCCCAATTGGTCAAGATCCTGTTGCAGGCAGCACGGTGGCGCAGTGGGTTAGCACTGTGGCCTCACGGCGCCGAGGTCCCAGGTTCGATCCCGGGTCACTGTCCGTGTGGAGTTTGCACATTCTCCCCGTGTTTGCGTGGGTTTCGCCCCCACAACCCAAAGATGTGCAGGGTAGGTGGATTGGCCACGCTAAAATTTCCCCTTAATTGGAAAAAATGAATTGGGTACTCTAAATTTATTTTTAAAAAAAGAAAAAAAAAAGATCCTGTTGCAATCTTATATCACCTTCTTCAATATCCACTATGCCACCAATCTTGATGTCATCTGCAAACTTACTAACCATGCCTACAACATTCTCATCCAAAACATTAATATATATAACAAATAACAGTGGACTCAGCACTGATCCCTGAGGCACACCGCTGGTCACAGGCCTCCAGTTTGAAAAACCACCCTCCACAACCACCCTTTGGCTTTGGTCGCCGAGCCAATTTTGTATCCAATTGGCTACCTCACCCTGGATTCCGTGAGATATAACCTTTTGCAACAACCTACATGCGATACTTGGTCAAAGACCTTGCTAAAATCCATGTAGACAACGTTGACTGCACTGCCCTCATCTACCTTCTTGGTTACTTCTTCAAAAAACTCAATCAAATTGGTGAGACATGACTTTCCCCTTACAAAGCCGTGCTAACTTTCCCTAATTAGCCCTTGCTTGTCTAAATGCCTGTAAATCCTGTCCCTCAGAATACCTTCTCACAATTTACCGACTACAGAAGTAAGGCTAACTGATCTGTAGTTCCCAGGCTTATCCCTACAGCCCTTTTTAAACAAGGGCACAACATTTGCTACCCTCCAAATTTCAGGCACCTCTCCTGTGGCTGTCGATGATTCAAATATCTTCAAATACCTAGGGGGCCGGCAATTTCCTCCCTAGCCTCCCACAACGTCCTGGGATACATTTCAAGTCCCGGGGATTTATCTATCTTGATGCGCTTTAATACCTCCAGCACCTCATTCTCTGTAATATGTACACTCCTCAAGACATCACTTTTTATTTCCCCAATTTCCCTAACAGTCGTGCCTTTCTCAACAGTAAATACTGATGAGAAATATTCATTTAGGACTTATCCCATCGCCTGGTGGATCTGCACATAGATGACCTTGTTTATCCTTAAGAGGCCCTATCCTCTCCCTAGTCACCCTTTTACCCTTTATGTATCTGTAAAAGTTCTTTTGATTTTCCTTTGCCTTATCTGCCAAGACAATCTCAGGTCCCCTTTTTGCCCTCCTGATTTCTTTCTTAATTCTACTCCGACAAGCCCTATACTCTTCAAGGGATCCATTTGATCCCAGCTGCCTGTGCATGCCGTATGCCTCCTTCTTCTTTTTGGCCATGGCCTCAATATCCCGAGTCATCCAGGGTTCCCTCCTTCTACGAGCCTTACCCTTCACTCTCAGACGAATGTGCTCACCTTGAACCTTAGTTAACACATTTGTGAAAGATTCCCACTTACCAGCTGTCCCCTTACTTGCAAATAGGCACCCCAATCAACTTTGAAAGTTCCTGCCTAATATCCTCGAAGATAGGGCCCTGAAATCAAAGACACATGCAACTCAAAAATTACAGAATGATTTCAATAGAATAACAGTGGATTAGGTTTAATGCAGAAAAGTTCAAAGTACTGCCAATTGATAGGTGAATGATGATACACAATGCATGAATTGTGTTGATCAAACTAAA
This sequence comes from Scyliorhinus canicula, assembly GCF_902713615.1. Taxonomy (NCBI): domain Eukaryota; kingdom Metazoa; phylum Chordata; class Chondrichthyes; order Carcharhiniformes; family Scyliorhinidae; genus Scyliorhinus; species Scyliorhinus canicula. The sequence continues at coordinate 164,450,406 of NC_052149.1, forward strand.
TATGAAGTTGTTAAAGAACTTGGAGCCTGAATAAACCCGATGCTCAACCTGTCCAGGATGGCACGGTGGCACAGTGGTTAGCCAGGGACCCAAGTTCAATTCCAGCTTTGAGTGATTGTCTATATGGAGTTTGCACTTTCTCCCCGTGTCTGTGCATGTTTCTTCCGGGTGATCCGGTTTCCTCCCACAGTCCAAAGATGTGCATGTTAGGTGGATTGTTGATGGTAAATTACCCCTTAGTGTCCAAACATTCGGTGGGGTTATTGGGTTACAGGGATAGGATGGGGGAGTGGGCCTAGTTGGGGGGCTCTTCAGAGGGTCAGTGTAGACTCGATCGCCAACAGGCCTCCTTCTTCACTGTAGGGATTCCATGTCCAAATAATTAAAAGATCCAATATGTCCAAAGTGGTGAATACAGGTTAAAGGAAGTCATGATCAAACATATGGGCGTGATTTTCCCTCCCTGTTGTGCCCAGCACTAAAAGTCACCCAACTAGCAGCATCTGCCATTCAGCTCATTTAATATCTGGACGCCGCTATATTCACCCGGTGACTAGGATTCAACGGCCATACCTGCAAGGCCTCAACTGGGTGTTGTTTAACATTGATTTCCACAATGATGGACCAGGTGTGATGGTATCTCTGGTGGTCTCGCAGGCAATTAGAGTCGTCCCGTCCCCCCCCCCCCCCCCCCCCCCCCCCCCCCCGGTCCGGGTTAGGGCCAGGGCAGGGTAGTACTCTGGCACTCCCTGTGGCATCTGGGAACCTTGGCACTGCCTTGGCACTGCTCGGGTGCCTGGTTGGCACAGCCAGTGTGCTCGTCTGGCAACGCCAATGAACATGGGTGCCAGGTTGACACTACCACGGGTTGGGATCTGAGGGGCCATTTCCCTGAAAGGGGAGTTGGAGGGGTTCTGAGGGCCATTGAATAGCAGTGTCATTCTTGGCATTGCGGTCACCAAGAAACATCCCGCCAAATTCGCCCGAGTCCAGACTTGGAAATATATCTGGTGAATCATGTCCCATTGTTCTGTGGTTAGACTGTGCTTTGCGTATTGTGTTCAGTTCTGGTTGTGAACAATCATGGAAGACATTGAAACACTTCAAGCAATTGAGAGAGGGGCCACAAGCTTAAATCCCAACTGTCAGAATTTTGAGGAAAGGCAGCTAAGACACCAGGAAGAGGGTAATTTGAACAGTGAACTTACAGAGGCAGATAAAACAGTTAAAGGAAATAAGGTAAATGTGAAGGTAAGTGTGGAATACTATGTCCAATTAAATTGTAAAGCTAGGACACAAAAGCAAGGCTTCAGATTCACAAACAGCAAATTTAAAACTGTTATAAGGAACTTGTCGACACAAAAACTGATCAAAACATGATATGGACTCCCAGATAGTACAGTGGAAGTGGAAATCCTTGAATCATTAAGAAAAATATTGGATGCCGCAAAGGGGTGATTATAGGGACTTTAAGGATAAATTATTTAAAATGGCCGAAATGGTCTTCCTCACGTGTAAGTATCCTGGAAACGTACGTGATTATTGATATAATCATTATTGTGATATCCAGAAGTTGATGCACATCATGTAATGGACCATGTCTTTTATAAATTTCTGGGATTTCTGGGACATTCCAATGTAAATGAAGTAGATTTCTTTGAGAAATTAACATTTTGGGTTACTATATAAAAGTAACTTGAGACATAAACAAGTGTAACATGGTTGCAAGGGGTGACTTTGGACCAATGTGGATGTGGTGGGTTTAATAAAGATGAGGAGAGTTTGATGAGTAACACAAAGAAGACGTTTATTTATAATACATTGTATATACAAAGGGGCCAGTTGAGCCTCACCGGATCCTCTCCCTCTGTCGGTCAGTTCCTATCTGGCCGACCTTGTATACAAATGGTATCAGCTCCGTAGTTAGCAGGGAGCTCATACTCATCCAGCCACATGGGGAAAACATGTGTATGCCCCCTGTGTTCCATGCAGGTTATTACACCCCTCTCCTCCCCAAACTCCAAAGCCCCCCCATGGGGAACAATGAGGATGATGAAGACAAGAAGTAGACAAAAAGAAGAAGTTCAAAACACTGATGCTGAAGAAGGAACAGAGGAAACTGGCAAATCCTCAGTGGATGTTGGGTGACGCAGATGCTTTGGCATTGGTACATCATTTCCCGGTGATGGGACCGGATCAATCCGAGTGCAACAAGCTGGAGAACCCTCCAAAGGTGGCTGAACGACAACACCTGTGTCAGAGACCCCAGAGATCTGTGTCTCCATATCAGGCATTTCTGAATCACGAGAAGAAAATGACGGAGTCGGATGCACAGACAGTGGAACCGGAGTAACTGGTAGGACCGAGGAGCCTCTGGAGCAGAAGAGTGCCTGGCACGAAGGTCACCGAGGTGGCACTTCATGAGTGGATCTCAAACACGGACATGGTACGAAATGGGACAGGTTTGAAGAACAAAGAGTCCTGGAAGCCAGCGAGGAACTTCACCAAAGTAACAGACGTTGACTGCCTTACTAGGTGCGAACCTATCCAGGGACCACCCTTGTAAATATTGTGTGCAGCGCACTTTTGCATTGATGTTGGGAGCAAAAAACTCCACCGAGTCCAGAGTCGGTGACTGGGGCTACCCCGTTACAGAATGAGGAGTAGCCTCCAGATAGGTGTCATCAGCCATGACCACAGTGGATAACCCCTGATGCAAAGGAGCCAACCACCCAGCTGAGGGGATGACTTGAACATGTCAGCAATCGTCCAGTGTGCCAGGATGAATGCGTCGTGCACACTGCCCGGGTATCAGGTGCAGATGTGCATTTTGCGTGTAGTGATCTGCATCACTGTATATACACAAGGGGTTAATGTAAATACACTACAACTAAGTAACCATTAGAGGGAGCACTAGAGATGTATAAAATAGACAGTCGAAAGCCAGGAGCCGACTCTTCACAGGAACGGCAGCTAGTGAGCAGGACGCAGGCAGACAGCTCAGATGTAACATCTAGTATAAGCTCTGGAGGGAGAACAAATTTACGCAACAAAGCATTTACTTCAACTGGAAGACTGCGAGCTTTATTCAGACATAAGAAATAGTATATGGTACCAGGGGTGGCTTCAGAACGCTTACTAGACGATTACACAAAATGCAGACAAAGGAAGATCGGAAAGAGAAGAAAACTCGTACTGGCATTCAATATGGGGAGACTTCGCTGATTCGATGGAACTCGTTGGAACTCCACTGCAGCTGGAAACATTTTTAAACAAATGTTCGAAATATATATCGTAGCTAATGATTTGAATATGGCCTCTCAAGAAATGGAAATAGAACTACTATGAGCAGGACATGAAGCTAGAGACATCTATAAATGCTTTAATTACTTGAAAGGTGAAGACAACACCAAATTAGAAGTAATACTCAAAACATTTGAAGATCACTGTAACACCAGTAACAATGCTGCTTTAAGACATTCAATGCTCGGAGACCAAATTGCACAGGGAATGAGTGATGCGAAACTCAAACAATCATTATCAAAACAGAAAGGTTTAACACTGGAAATCGCAATTGAAAAGTGAAGAGCGCAAGAAAAAAATAACATTCAGTGTTTACCAAGAAAGAACGCCAAACAAGTTCCTCTCCATGAGTGTAAAGAAGTTAAAATGGCATCTGAGCACATTTTAAACTGCCCGGGGAACAAAAGACACAAATCTGGTTCTGCGCATGCTCAGGAAACTGCAGCCGCGCATGTGCAGTTGAAAATAGCTGTTTTGTGCGATGACCGTTCTGCGCATGCAAAAGTTGCGCATGCACAATTAAAGAAAGATGTTTTGGACGCAGATCATTCTGCGCATGTGCAAGCCGTGCATGCACAGTTGAAGAAAAAGCACAAAGTAAAGGAAAATCGATTTGCGCATGCGCTATCGATTAGTATGCATAGTGTCACAAGCGTCATGACGTCAGAAGACTCAGACCACGCCCACTTAAAGGGGAAATGCCTGAAAATCACAAACAAGACTCTTAAAGACACAAAACCCAAACATTCAACCTCAAAAGGCACAACATTGCCTCAACTTCCACCAGCAGTTGAAAATGACGTCTGCAGCACCCCGGAACTAGCAATTTGCTGCACAAAAAGTGAAGAGCTGAATAACAAATCCAAAGCTGCAGAAGATGATTTGTTGATTAAAAGTGAAACGTTCAATAACAAATCCGAAACCACAGAAGATGATTTGTTTATCAAAGAATACTACTCAGGCATGGCTGAGTTGTTTAGATATGATCATAAAACATCAGCAATACGGTTGAAAAGCTCAACACGACTCTACTCATGGTAGATGAATCCAATACCATGATGCAATGGCAGATCGTTGAATACGATGCCACACAGAGAGTACTGACCGACTCTGTTGACGGAGCGCAGATTGACTCCACAGAGAGAACACGATGAAAGACTCCATAGGGAGAGCAACGCAAGCCTCCACAGAGAGCTCGTTGACAGACTCCAGAATGGTAGCAATTAAAGACTCCAGAGCGATAACCATGCATGAAGGAGACTAGGATGGTCTAACCACCTTATTTGAGCAACCAGAAGAAGAGTATGAAAGTCTACCCAGTTCATTTGAACAACAAAAAGAACACTATGAAAGTCTACCCAGCTCCTTTAATCAACAAGAAGACAATGAATGTCTACCCACTGTATTTGAGAACAGTGACTATGTGATCACAATCAGCATACACGATGTGCAAGATCACAGCGAGACTTACAGATCTCAGCTCGTCTGTACAGAAGCACTCAACAGTCAAAATAAAATTACTCTTGAGTCCAGTGAGACCGCATCAATTAAAACCTCATCCACTCATGACAACACACAAGAGCTTGAAATCTTGACAAAGTTGACTCCAGAAGAGGAGCACAAAGAGATCAACGATGAAGCAAATCAGGCAGAAATGACTCCAGAAAAGGAGCACCAAAGAATCAAAGAGGAATCACATCAACCACAATGACTGATGTCTCCAGGATCAATGCAACATCAGATCATTCTCGCAATCGTCAAGTCGAAACGCTCAATGAAACATCAGATACCACAAAGGACACTGATACCAAGACCTTTGAGAATGACTCAAATCATCCACACAGCACAGTCATTGAGCGCAACAAGAATAACAACAAAAACCACAAGAACAACAACAAAACACCAAGAAGCATAACAAAGACAACAACAGAAACAACAAGCACAAAAAAACCAACAAGAACAACAACGAAAAAATAAACAAAGACAGAAACGACAGAAACAACAAAAACAACAATGAAACAATGACCTGTACAACATGGTACTACTCTGCACATGAAGGACAATGTAACAGCACAGACGAAAACAATGGCAAGAGTACAAACATAATATGGCATGACAACGAATCTCACAAATTCATATCTGCTCCACAACAAACAAGCAAACCAGTTTTCAAGGCAGATGCCATACAGAATCAATACCGCAAGCACAGGACAAAGTCCAGGTCAGACAAGGCGGATGACATATAGGATCAATACCACATGCACATGAAAAAGTCCAGGTCAGATAACAAAAATGATTCAACCACTCGAACACCTCAAGTTAACGTGTTGGAAGGGCAGTACGGTGGCGCAGTGGGTTAGCACTGCGGCCTCACAGCGCTGAGGTCCCAGGTTCGATCCCGGCTCTGGGTCACTGTCTGTGTGGAGTTTGCACATTCTCCCCGTGTCTGCGTGGGTTTCGCCCCCACAACCCAAAAATGTGCAAGCTAGGTGGATTGGCCACTCTAAATTGCCCCTTAATTGGAAAAATGATTGGGTACACTAAATTTATAAAAAAAAAAAAAAAAGTTAACGTGTTGGTTACTGAGACACAAGAATACTGACGACGTTCACAAAGAAATTATAATATCAACATCACCTTTTCATTTCATTTTCAACAACAGAAGAAGAAAGAGACTCAACCGAATAAATTCATAAAGTTTGGACTCATAATTGTTTTTATTAAGATTGGACTCATAAATATTAATTGGCTTTATATAATCATCAATATCATCACAAACTGTGCATATCATCATTTATCTACCTGTTTTGTACAATTTTCTTTGACAAAGTACAGAAAATATGTAAAAAGAAAAAAGGGGGGATGTAGTGATCTGCATCACTGTATATACACAAGTGGTTAATGTAAATCCACTACAACTAAGTAACCACTAGAGGGAGCACTAGAGGTGTATAAAATAGACAGTCAAAAGCCAGGAGCCGACTCTTCACAGGAACGGCAGCTAGTGAGCAGGACACAGACAGACAGCTCAGATGTAACATCTGGTATAAGCTCTGGAGAGAGAACAAACTTACTCAGTAAAACATTTACTTCAACTGGAAGACTACGAGCTTTATTCAGACATAAGAAATAATATAACGTGCAGCTCATTTTCACATATCAGCTGTACATTCATCGACTGGAATCCCTTTCGGTTTTTAAAGATAGGCCTGTCATCTGCAGGTGCTCGTAGGGGACATGCATCCCTTTGATCACCCCCTGGAGCTGGGATATGTCAGTGATGGTGCCGAAACCCGCTGCCCAGGCATCCTCTGTCCACATTAAAATCGATGTATTGAGCAGCCTGGGCATATAGAATCTCTGCGAAAGCGCGGATGCACCTGTGCACGGACGTCTATGAGATTCCAGACAGGTCTCCACTCGGCACCTTGATGACCACCAGGAGCAGGTGTCCTCCTCCATACTTCTGCGGTGCCAGGTGTGCCATGATCTGGCAGATATGTTGCACTGACTCCCTGCTCAGCTGGAGTCTTTTTTTTAATAAATTTAGATTACCCAATTATTTTTTCCAATTAAGGGGCAATTTAGCGTGACCAATCCACCTACTCTGCACATTTTTGGGTTGTGGGGGCGAAACCCACGCAGACATGGGGAGAACGTGCAAACTCCACACGGACAGTGACTCAGAGCCGGGATCGAACCTGGGACCTCAGCGCCGTGAGGCGGTTGTGCTAACCACTAGGCCACCGTGCTGCCCTCAGCTGGAGTCTTTGACGGCATGGCCGGTCTGGTAGGTCATCAACTGACAGATGCTGCCGGTACACACGAAACCTCATGCAGCAACTCCTTGGCACCTCCTCCTCCTCGGCCTGTTGGACAGCTGGCTCTTCATCATGGGCGGCTGTCTCCTGTCCCTCTGCGGCATGCTCCATTGTTGCATTCTCTGCTGCTGCAGCTTCTTCCTCTTCCTCGAGCAGCACAAACTAATACAGAGGCTGGGCATCCCCCAGGTCTGCGGCGACCAGCAGGAAGTCCACCATTGCTGGTTGAATTCCAATATCCATTGTCTGCAGGGGGTGAAAGATCGACTAGTTAGCATGGTGCATACTCTGTGCCCAGCCAGATCCACCGGGCTAAAGCGTGGCCCCGGTTGGCACTGCGGGCTCAACCCCGCATGCCCCCCCTCATCCCTGTACCCCTTGCCCTGTCAGTGCCCGGCACTGTGAGTGCCTCTGATCTTGGCGCCTGCCTCCGATACCGGGGTGCTATCGGCTGGTATGGCCTGATGCCTCGCCGGCAGTGGCGGCTGGTTGGGTGGGGGGGGGGGTAAGGCGGAGGGTGGGTGAAGGGGTGGAGAGGATGGTGCGGGCACCTATATGGCTGGTCACTCTGCAGAACTAGGAGCCAAGGTGGGTTGTCAGTGGGGTGCGCAGCAAGATGGCTGCCAGGCAGGTCATAGCAATGGCAGTACATTCCTGGACACTGCCCCAGTCTTGAGGACAAGGGGGACCCTGGCCACTCGGCCTGTTCCCCCATCGCCTCTCCTCCCCTCTAGTCCTGGAAGGGCCCTCCCCTTACCCCAGCCAGCCCGGCCAGTGTCCAGCCCAGCAGCCAACGGTAGGGTGTCTCGGTGTCCTACCTCCTCTCTCACTCCCTCATCAGCCACTATGTTTTTTGTGCTTTTTAAAAGCACAGGTGAAGCGCGGCGTTGGGTACTTGGCCCATCGGAGGCGGAGAATCGCGGTGACCCCAGAGAATACTGGGTCAGGTCTGCTACTGATATGTAAACGGTTTTTACTGTACATGCGTTCTCGACCACATTGACGCCGGTATCGAGGTGATGCAGAATTGCAATTTGGCATCAAATCGGCACCTGCTGTGATTTTGGTGTCGGAACCTTTTCTCCACCCAATCGCGTTTCCCAATTTTGTCGTCAGCCAAAGAAGAATCCTGTCCATGAGGACAGATTAAGTAGGGTGAGTCTGTACTCCTTGGAGTTCAGATGATTAAGAGGTGATATGATTGAAACATTTAAGATACTTAGAGGATTAGAGAGGGTCAATGTTTGGAGGATGTTTCCATCCGTGGAAGAGTGTGGGACCAGAGGGCATAGTCACAAAAATGAGGGGTGCCCATTTAAGACAGATTTGAGGAAGGATGTCTTCTCTCAAAGAGTGGTGATTCTTTGGAATTCTTTCTCCCAGGAAGGTGTGGAGTCTTTGAACATTTTCAAGGCTGAGACTTATAAGTTTTTAATCAGTAGGGGAATTAAGGGTTACTTAGATAAGGCAGGAAAGTGGCCTTAGTGAGTGTTAGATCAGCCATAATCTTATTAAATAGTGGAGCAGCCTCCAAGGATTGAATGGCCTACTCCTGTTCCTGTTTATTATGGTCTTGTGAAAGCCCCGTTATTAATTGGCTGGGTTATCACTTGAAAATTCCTTCCAAGATTCCCAAAACTTTCTGCCACTGGGGATTTCCTTGTTTTATATCTGGGCCTGCTGTAGACTGATGATAAGGCTTTATTACTATGATTAATCAACAAGTCCCATTGTGTCACATGAATAGTAGGAGAGCAGATGGTGAATTATAGACCTTTGCCTTCTTTCATCTAGAAATTCCTAAGTTCCTAATTCTTTCAGTGAGTTGACATGGTACATCAATGCAGCAAATCACAGGTCATCACCTCAGTCATATTGGTAACATTGCTTCTATTATTTTTAAGTTATTTATTTACTTTCCATTTTGCCATCTCATTCCAAGTCAAGGGATGAATGGTGATTTGTTCTTCGGACTCTGACAGGATCCTTCTTCTATTTCTTTTCCTCTTCCTTTCTAAGTAACTGCCTGGCATCTACCCAGTGCCACATAACAATAGTAGGTCTTGGATCAGTAACTCACTGTGTGGTAGGCCATGTGTGTAATTCTATGTATAGAACATGACACTGACCTTCCAATGCACTGCAGTGACTTATTTGTATTGTTACCGCTTTATAAAAGGAGATTTCACTGCTATGAATGAACGTGCTCTATTGGGTAGGATGAATAGCTCCTATGAGCCATTCTCCAAGTCCACAGTTAGCGACATCAGCTCAGTTTGCGTTTCGCAGGTGTCTTGCTCACATCCAGTACAGCTGGAAGGCTATTGATAAACACAATCACTTTACTTTAGCCACTGAAGGCCATTTGATATGAGACAGAGAGAATAAAATGTTTGTTAAGACAAAAAGTAGTTGTGCCCACTCCTGCTTGAGATCGCACGGCCAGGCCCTACAGACCTTTATCTTCTATGTGATCGCGTTTCTCCATTATCGAGATTGGAACTCATGCCTAGAATTTTGCATGTTTCTTGACATTATTTATTTTGGCCTTTTTCTATTCAATTGAAGCAAGGTCAGGTCTGACTGTGTATCTGGGAGTTGAAGTATTTTCATCTACCTATGTTTCCCACCACCCCCCCTGAAGGTTCCTAAACATTTAAGGAACGTCATTGAGCAGATTAGAAGAAACCTCAGATAGCAGCACCGGGGCAGGAAGTAAAAACACCTGCCACAATCTTCATGGACATTATAAAACCTCAGGCACAAAACGCACAATCAGCTAAATCCATTCCAACAGAATATATTAAAAGATAATCACGTTTGTCAACCAGATCTCGCAGCTTGACAGTTTAGACTAATATAACCTTCCTGTGACCACCATCTAATGAGTAATGGAAAAATCAAATCAAACAGAGCATAAAATCAGGCACATATTTTAAAAGAAATAGGCAGAAGCTCCTTCTAATTAACCTCATTGCTGATTCAGTATGAGTACAGGTCATCCTCATTTCAGTATCATAAGGCAGCCTCACTATCTTACAGTCACCAGACACTGCTCTCTGTAGTGTCCCATTCTGACTTGTCCACATTTTGTCAGGCTCAAACTGTAAACTTTCAGTTCACCAAAACAATCAATATAGCTTGGAATTAATTGCAGGAAGAAAGATCTATTTTGTCTGCCTTGAAGTAAATGACTGACCCTTGTGGATTGCTATTCAATGTTTCTGGGGAAAAAACTGCCAACATCTCAGTAATTTGCAGGCAGACAGCTTCCAATGATTCTTAATTTGAAAAAAAGGAAAACTGCAGTGCAAAGGCGTTTGGGAATAAAGATAATCTGGCCAACTCTTTAGCCACAGATTCTAGATTCTGACATTTACAGCTACAATATTGCTGTCTTTTGGTCCTTACCCAGGATGGTTAAAGTATAGAGGCTCGGGAACTGAACTTTATGTAGTGAAGATTTATCAATGAGTTCCTGTACTTAGTCTCTACAGTTGTAAACATCATGTTTAGGGTTTTTATAAATCATCATCTATGATGCTGTTTGATACTGATATGTGTCATTGCTACATGTGAGTCAGCTTGCTTATAGTTGATTCCAGTAGATCTATCAGCATTATTTATCCCATGTGCTTCTGGCTGTCATCATTAGTCTTTATCATCCTCATTCCCCTGCTGGTTCATATAAAACCTTGGTACATACTTCAAAATTATCTTTATTTAGAAGATTAAATCAGTCTGAGGATGTAGAAGAAGAGAATTAAAGAAACATATTTTTACCTGTATAGCTGCTCCCTGTGTAGTCGTCACTATTTGGCTGACTAATGTTAGTGTTGCAGAGCTTCCAAGACCTCTACCTTGATCCTGCACATTGCCCACAACTGCAGACACCTCCAATATCACAAACATTCTTCATACTTCATATCTAGATGTTGCTAATCAATGATTTCTCCAGCAGGAGGTTTGACACGTTTACTCTGCTGTTACTGTCCTTCATACTACTATCCCATAGGTCTTACCGAGATCAGGTTGTTGTAATGTTCCAGAGCAGTTGAACATTTTTTACACTTTAACACTACGTTTCAGACTAATAGATCTGTTACTGGAAGAGCAGCAGATCCCCGGACAAGAGAATGCATATCTTGCATTACATTTTGCTTATTTCTAGACAAAAGCACTGCCTGTAATACACCTGTAGTCAGTCCAGTAGTTACTTTTGAAATGGATTGGATTTGTTTATCGTCACGTGTACCGAGGTACAGTGAAAATTATTTTTCTGTGTGCAGCTCAAACCGATCATTTAGTACATTTAAAAAAAAAGAAAATACATAATAGGGCAACACAAGGTACACAATGTAAATACCTAGACAGTGGCAACAGGTGAAGCATACAGGAGTATAGGATTGATCAGGTCAGTCCATAAGAGGGTCGTTTAGGAGTCTGGTAACAGCGGGGAAGAAGCTGTTTTTGAATCTGTTCTTGCGTGTTCTCAGACTTTTGTATCTCCTGCCCGATGGAAGAAGTTGGAAGAGTGAGTAAGCCGGGTGGGAGGTGTAGCCATCTGGGATGGCCACTTTCAGTATACAAAATGGACACTCGCAGAACCTATAGGGAAATATGGACAATACTAAGCAACAAGCAGGCACAGAGCCTGAATGTATATTTGGAAGGCAGTCAGCAGACGGAAACAAAACTCTGGGTTGAATTACATATTGATGGCCCATCTCCGGGAAACAAAGGACGAGTGCTCAGGTAGCCGATACTGTTCCAGACAGCCCAGCGCCACTACCCCAACCAAAAGACACAAACAAAGCAAGGCCAACAACCACCTAGGACATGCCCAGCCATCAAGGCACCCACCCCTTTATTGGTTTAGCCCGATGACAATGATCAAGAAGCTGCCCAATTAATTGGGACCAAGTTTAAGGCCCGCCTAAAAGCGCGCAAAGCCCCTCCACGTATAAGAAGGAACCCCCGACAAAGGTTCAGCCTCTTGGATTCGGCTCTCAGGCGGAGAGACCCTTCCACCAGCACCACCAGAAGCAAGTAAGTTCAAGGTCAACGCTCGCTACCAGACGGACGACCTTAGCTGTACTCCTGTTACCTCTTCGAACCCAACAGCCTCAGATCCGAACAACGGCCATTGTTCCTCTGACCTAAGTGGGCACCCGAAGTTAAGTATAGGTGTTAGTGATAGATATAGTTTAGCCTGTAGTGTTATTGTGCATGAGTAGATCTTACTGTGTGTAAATAAAGTAGTATTGACTTTGAACTAACTAATGGTGTATTGGCTCTTTGATCGGTATTCGGGTTGAACCTTGTGGCGGTATTGAGAGATACCTGGCGACTCTGAAAGTATACTCATAATTAGGATTAAGAAAGGCAACCTTATTAACCACCATATTTATAGCAGGTAAACAGAGCAACAGAGGGGTCTTTGATTATGCTGCCCACTTTCCCAAGGCAGCGGGAGGTGTAGATGGAGTCAATGGATGGGAGGCGGGTTTGTGTGATGGACTGGATGGTGTTCATGACTCTCTGAAGTTTCCTGCGGTCTTGGGCCGAGCAGTTGCCATACCAGGCTGTGATGCAGATAGGATGCTTTCTATGGTGCACCTGTAAAGGTTGGTAAGATTCAGTTTGGACATGCCAAATTTCCTTAGTTTCCTGAGGAAGTATAGGCGCTGTTGTGCTTTCTTGGTGGTAGCGTCAACGTGGGTGGATCAGGACAGATTTTTGGTGATGTGCACACCTAGGAATTCTTGGACCCTGTTTGCCTAAAGCTTGACCTGATTGAAACCCAGTTCGCTCTTGCTGATCAGGCCATTATTCCTCCCAGCCCACTGCTAATCTGCGACAGGCTCTCCATCTCCTCATCTGGATGAGAGCTAGTACCCAGGTTATGTTGTCTGCATCCTGCATCTCCAATGCCTCAGTAGATCTGTGAATGCATTAAAGTTATATATTTACTGAACATATCCTTAACAGGTTTCCCACCGTCTCCAAGCCAGCAGGCCAGTGCTATGACTTTTGCTTGGCCTCCATCCAGACATGACATCTCCACCCCATTCCTTCCTACCTTGGAGGACCAGAGGTATTCCTCCCATTCATAAATGACTGTGCATGTATACATTGCGCATTGAATGGGTGAAGAGAGCAATGTGCCACAATGTGCTCTCAGACACTATTCAGCTTGCTTTCTTTACTCTTGAGACTCTGCTGAGTGCTCATTGCCTTGGCAGTATAGAAAAACTAACTTCATGAGCCCTCGTCAACCATAACCATTTACCAGGGAGGATGGAATTTAGAGTAATGATTTTGCTGCCTTCCACCAGCTGTGCCCCTTGGAGGAATTCACCACCCTCCCTCCCTTTATCCCCTCCTCTGACAGCAGCAGATGGCCAACCGCACAGATCAAACCAACTTCATACTTTGATGGATTGTCACTGGAATGCAACCCATTAGCCATGGAGCAATGCCGCTTTATTGGGTGCTTGAACCTCAAGAGTAGTACTCAGCTGAGTTTACTACTGCATTGAGTGGACTAATAATTAACAGGGCAACCCTTCCCTTGACCCAAAATACAAGTCATTAGCTCCTCCCAGCTGTTCTGAGACCTACTCCCATATCAATTGCTTGGTAGATTTTAGTAACTGTCCAACAACTTTTAGGTTTGGAAGATGTTGTGTTTAGGATTTGGCGTTGTATCCAGCACATTTTACCCTCTCTCTCTCACCCATCAAGTTCGTCCCCATGTTGTTCCACAATCACCATCTTCTAATTATTCTACTACTTGTTATCATTCAGCATCCCCCATTACCGGAGTCCCAATAATTATTTTTGTTGTCATTCCTGTTCTCCCGCCTGGTCCCTTCGCTATCAATGAGGCCATGCTCTCCTGACCCTGACCTCTCCCATTGAGGCTAGCCGTTCCCTGACTTTCCAAGACCCTGCCCTGAGAAAACTTCCTTCTCTGACTGTGACTGTATCCTCTGAGACCTAATACTCTCTTTCAAACCCCTAGGACCAAATTCAGTAATTCACAAATCTCACTCTTTAGACACATTTCTAGAAGCTGCTCATTGCCCAGAGAGGCCTGTGACTCTCTAACAACAGGACTAAGCCATGTGTGACATGCTAACCCTTCTGACATGAACTTCCGCAAAACCGCCTTCATCCAGCCCCATTAATATCTTTCTTAGGGCGGCACGGCGGCATAGTGGTTAGCACTGCTTCCTACCCGCTGAGAACCCAGGTTCGATCCCGGCCCTGAGTCACTGTCCGTGTGGACTTTGCACATTCCCCCCATGTTTGTGTAGGTCTCATCTCCACAACCCAAATATGTGTAGGATAAGTGGATTGGTTGTGCTATATTGCCCCTTAATTGGAAAAAATAATTGGGTATTTTAAATTTATTTGGAAAAAAAAATCTTCCTTCTTTTTTCCATCAATGTACATATCTTGCTTCTCCTTAAATCATTTTCCGTAGTGACCTTCACTATTCCTTACGACAGCAAGTTCCACATTCCAACCACTCTCAGTGTAAAAGGTTTCTCCTGAACTCTCTATGGGATGTATTAGAGATTATCTTATATTATTTATGGCCCCTCATTCTAGTCTCCCTACAAATAGAAACATCTTCTCTACATCCAGCCAATTGAAACCCTTTCACAATATTACAGACTTCTATCAGGGTAACACTCCTCCTTTTCCAGAGAACATAGAACAGTACAGCACAGAACAGGCCCTTCGGCCCTCAATGTTGTGCCGAGCCATGATCACCCTACTCAAACCCACGTATCCACCCTATACCCGTAACCCAACAACCCCCCCCCCCCTAACTTTACTTTTATTAGGACACTACGGGCAATTTAGCATGGCCAATCCACCTAACCCGCACATCTTTGGACTGTGGGAGGAAACCGGAGCACCCGGAGGAAACCCACGCATACAGGGGGAGGACGTGCAGACTCCGCACAGACAGTGACCCAGCCGGGAATCGAACCTGGGACCCTGGAGCTGTGAAGCATTTATGCTAACCACCATGCTACCCTGCTGCCCCCAGCAGGAAAAGAGGCCGAGCCTGTGATAAGTATGACCTTTTAGTTCTGGTGTCATTACAGACCATGTTTTCTTGCATCTTCCCAAATAACTCTATATCCATTTTATAATATTTAGGCCAGAACTGTTCAGAGTAGTCCAAGCATGGCGAAACCAAAGATAGACATGTTTAACGTAACTCCCCTGCTTTCCAGTTCCATTTCTCGAGAGCTGAACCCCATGCCTTGCTTTTTCTAAAAAAAATTATTCGGCATTGCTGTTTTGAGTAACTTATGTATCTGGACTCTCAGATCACTTTGCTCCTCTAACCCATTTAAACATTAATTTTCCACGGAATATATGGCTTCCTTATACTTCCTCCAACATGTATCACCTCACACTTACATATAAGTTATTTTGAAAATTACACTTCCATTCAGCAAACTTATTAATGTCTTCCTGTAGTTTGTCTCAGTCATCCTTTCTATTATCTTATCACCCCCTGCACCAATTTGGTGTTGGTCATAAGTTTTGAAATTGTACTTAGGCAGCATGGTGGCCCATTGATTAGCACTGTTGCCGAGCAGCGGCAGAGACCCAGGTTCAATTTTGGATTTGGGTGGGTGACTGTGTAGTTTGCATGTTCTCTGCGTGTGTTTCCTCTGGGTGCTCTGGTTTCCTCCCATAGTCCGAAGATGTACTAGTTAGGTGGATTGGCCATGCTAAAATTTCTCCTTGGTTTCCAAAGATGTGCAGATTCCCAAGTCCAAACAGTTTATTCAAATTGTGGTCAAGTGGTGCCAGCTCCGATACCTGTGGAACACACGTCCTACCTTTTATCTGTCTGAGTAAGTACCGTGTTTGTCGCCAGCATGCTATCCATAACCCTTTACAGCATCAGAAGTTTTACCTTTCCCACAGGACTTTGTTTTCACTTTCTTGATCTGTTAATTTCCAAAAATTTTATAATGGGTGCGATTCACCGGAAAAATGTCAAAGTCCGGTTTGGCAGGCTGTTTCTCAATGGCTGCAGTGCCGAGATCGACACCACAATTCAATGGCACCTTAGCTGTTTTTTGGGCCTTGCGGAGTTTCTCCGATCGAGGTCAGACTTTGAAAACTTCCTGACACTGGGGAGCTGAAATCACCAGCAGGACCGGCTCCTCACAGATCGGGGCGACATTTTTAAAGGCTGCCCCGAACTCTACACCCTCCCTTTCAGGACTGCACACTTTCAGGACTCCCCTTCACCTTCCCAACCTTTCAGTGGCCCCCTCAAATCCCCCCCTCACCCCCCTTTCATGGGCACAGCTTTCCAAACCCCGATCCATGGCAGTGCCAATTGGCCAGCTGGGCACCTTGGCACTGCCAGCCTGGCACCCTGTCAGTGCTCCTGATATATTGGTAGTGACAACTGTGCATCCTGGCATGTGCCAGGTTGCCACTGCCATGGTGCCAGGTTGGCAGTGCCAAAGTGCCTAGGTGCCAGGGGAGTTCCAAGGTATTACCCTGCCCTGCCCCCGACCACCCGGGGGTTCTAATGCCCTGTGAGACCCCTCATGGTGCCATCCAGCCTGATCCATGATTTTGGAAACCAGTACTAAACGGCGCCCTGTTGAGACCTCGCAAACGGGGCCATTAACTCCTGGGTGCCGGGAGAATGTGACGTCAGGATATTTAAATGATCCGCGAGTCTGGTGACTTCTGAGTGCGAGGTGGGAGTATCACGCCCAATGTCTTTCAATGTGACTTAAGTTAAGCTCACATCCCTAAAAACAGCAAAAGACGAGAGGAGAAAAACAAACTTTTCACTGTTCTATTGATAACCCTAGTGCTACCGTGCCACAATCTGGGTCTTGAACGCTAATTGACAGCTATTATTCTGATACAGCATGCTCCCAAATTTACGTGGGGTAAAAGACAAATTTCCCTGTACATTATCCATGGCAAATTAATAAACTCAAATATTAAAAAATAGAAAGAATTAATTACATTTCTTGACTGTGTTTGATTTATGCAAACTGAGGTTAAAAAGTGGTTGGATGCAATAACTTTGAATATATAATCAAGATAATGGAAAATGTATTCAAACTAATAAAACAACACCAGGACACAAAAAACACATCTGTGGGGATTATGATTCATCTAAAGTTGATAAAGATATTTGCAGAGACATAAGAGTTCAACATCTGAAATACCAAAATATTAAAATAAATAATTAGCATGAATTTTCAATGACAGCCTATTTTTTTTTAAAAGTCTGTACAGATTCAGACTCCTGACTTAACTCACCTCAGTTTAGATGGAAATATTGTAACTTCCTGTTTGTTGGTGCTCCGTGGATCCTTATTCTTACTCTCTCCCTGAACCCTGTCTCAGGCTGAAACAGACCAATCTCAACCTTCACATTCTCTTTGACCCTGTGTGACATTATGTACAATGTCTAGAATATAAAGGGTTAATGTAATATCACAATTGACCACCAGATGGAGCTAGATGCAGAACTATATAAAGCACTGACACTCAGGCTTCTGGGAGAGGGCTGAGAGTGCAGAGGAGAGGTCTAGAGAGTGCAGAGTACAGTTATAGATAGAGTGTAGAGACTAGTGTTAGTAGCATGTAGATTGTAGATTACTAGATTATTGCTTGCTATAGGAGTAAGTGGTCGAGCTTTAATAAGCAGTGTAATAAATGTTAGCTTTGTTATTGAACTTAGCTTCTGTGGTCTTTGAGAACACTACGACATCCACCCTGATAATAAGAGTCACAAAGAACTCCACAGCCTGAACTCCATATTCTCTCTGTTAAAATGGCCACATACCTTCACCTCTGGCTGCAACCCACTTCCGCCCAACTGCTGTTGAAGCCCTCATTCACACTTTTGCTACCTGTAGACACAACTATTCCAGTACTCACCCTGGTCGGCCACCCACCTTCCATAAACTTTAGCTTATTGAAAACTCTGCTACCCGTATCCTAATCTACATCAAGTCTCATTTACCAATCTCCCTTGTTTCTGCTAACATATCCGAAATGTTGCTGGCCTCTTAA
Organism: Scyliorhinus canicula; assembly: GCF_902713615.1. NCBI lineage: Eukaryota > Metazoa > Chordata > Chondrichthyes > Carcharhiniformes > Scyliorhinidae > Scyliorhinus > Scyliorhinus canicula. The sequence goes on from NC_052149.1 coordinate 164,468,624, forward strand.
AATGTAAAATTCTCAGTCACGTTCAGATCCTCCCATCGCCTCAGCTACCTCTCCACTGTCTTTAATTTGTACCGCTCGTCCGACTTCTGAGAACACTATCGCCCCAACCTACCTTACCATGTGTGCCTTTAGCTGCTAGGCCCTAAGGTCTGGACTTCCCTGTCAAATCCAACACCTCTCTCTCTCTCTTTCAGGCTTTCCTTAAAACCTACTTTAAAAAAAAACTAATTTAACATTACAGTAGCCGCAGGATTTTGATTTGAAATCTGATTCTGGCTTTACAGGTTAACAGCTGGGATGAAATTCAGATGGTAAGTGCCAAACATTTATTAATCTTCAAACATTAAGGTAAAAAGTAAAATACAGATATTGCAAATCTGAAGGAAAAATCGGAAAATGCTGGAATGGGAAACAGCAAGACCTGGACCATGAACATTTCTTCCTTTCTGTTGTTGCTGAGTGTCTTTCCAGTATTTTCTGCTTTTGGTCCAAGTTTTCTGTTTTTGCCTCACGATATTTAATTTATGTGGTGAAATGCTACAGATGCTATAGAAATAGAAAACATAACCCTTAGTATTTAAGGGGTCAAACACATTTTGCCTTGTACTTCCGGCTGTTAGAGTTTAGTGAGCAAACTTTCAGCTGTTTGCAAGAAATTAATTCTGGAAAGGCCTCCTGGAAGTGTAAGTGCTAATAAGTACCATAATCCTGCTCACTCAGAAAAGGAATCATGTTAGCCAGTGTATAGTCACAAATATAAGAAAAGACTTCATTGAAAGCTATTGTGAAAGAAGAAAATATTTTCAAAGTAATCAGATTCATTTGATTAAATATTTCTTCATACAAATTTGAACCAAAGCTGCACATTGCTTAAGTGCATGGCACTTTAGCAACTGAATATCCTAAATCAGCTTTTCAATATTTTGAACATTATTCATGATCTTCAAACTGGTGGTGGGGGATGGGGAGCATTGACATCAGGATGTGCATTCTGAATACTTACAAATCTTACTTTTATCTTGCAGAGCCAAAAATAATGTTGGATTTTGTTGATCCCGTAAGTGCACCGGTAAGGCATTGTGGTTGAGATCAAACCTGTGTTAATTTGGCTTCGGTCCCCAGCCACTGTCAGCCCTGAGGAAAAGTGCACATTACAGGCAGCTAGCTGGATATACGTAGATTAACAGATGGATTACTGCCTGTAACTCCCTTCAATCTACTTAGTTTTATAGAAAAGACCGGGATTTCCCATTACCTGCCGCTAAGATTGGGAATCCCAAACGAGTGTCGGCCCTAAAACAGGATTGGCACCGCACCACAGACCCAGTCTCCAGTCTGGCCCTGTCAGCCATAGCAGACTTCCTGCCCAGCACCGGAGGAAACATGCAAACAGCTGACATGCATTTATTCGAATGCAATTAATGGGCTGGACAGCTGCTGGCCACTTCAACCAAGCTAAGTGCTTTCTGCCGTTAGAAAAGAGGAAGTGGGGCAGTACGGTGGCCTAGTGGTTAGCACAGCTGCCTCACGGCGCTGAGGTTCGATCCCGGGTTCGATCCCGGCTCTGGTTCACTGTCCGTGTGGAGGTTGCACATTCTCCCCGTGTCTGCGTGGGTTTCGCCCCCACAACCCAAAAATGTGCAGAGTAGGTGGATTGGCCACGCTAAATTGCCCCTTAATGGGAAAAAAATAATTGGGTAATCTAAGAAAAGAGGAAGTGACAGCACTTAACTGCTTTAAAGTGGTCAGCATCTGTCAATCAGAACAAGAATGTTTATAAACATTGCAGTTAGGGTTAATGGAGGGTAATTCAGATGCATTCAAGCATGAATGGAAAGATAAATATACAAACCTCCAGCCTGCAGAGCTAAACTATTAAGCTGTCAATCAAAGGCTAGTTATAGGTACTACACTGTGAAATTGATTGCCTACTAGGCATTTCAAAGGATCTTAGGATGTTTCAAGGTTTTTCAAGTGTTGTGGAGTTCGGGAAAGGTTCTGACAAGTCAAAAAGCAACAGGTTTAAAAGCATAGGCCTGAAGGAGAAGCTACGAGGAAACAGAAGGTCTTCCTGGCTTGAATCTTCAATGCACTGTCTGATCTGCTCATCAGGTGACAGACAGAGCAGTTCAGAGTGGGAAGTCATGTCAGAGTTTACACAGGTCAGGCAAGGATGATGATTTTGAACAGAGGGCTGCCTGAGATCACCATGTCAGATACAGGGAACCCCATCTCGAGGAGGGTCCTGGGCTCATCTCCTTACCCACAGCCCAAGCTCACACAACCCCTCGATCCATTAGGGGACACCCCTTTTTGCAGCCTGGTAGTGGCAGAGGGGTATGTGAGCAATGGGTCCCCTCAGGGTCTAGTGCGCCAGGCTGGGGTGTCACTGACAGGGTGTCAGTGCCATGGTGCCAGGGGGCAGTGCACTATTGGCAATGCCAGGGGGTGGGACCTGAAGGGGGGATCCTGAGGAAAACCTGGGGGCTGGCTGAGAGTAGGGACAGCTGAGGGGGGTGCTGAAGGTTCAGGAGGGGGGGGGCGGTCACCCTCGTGCGTGTAGAGTGTGGGGGGCAGATCTGTTATCCCTATAGTGGCTTGGGTGGATTCCCTCCCTGATGAGGGGTTAGGCGTGCTCCCTCGTCAGCGGGAGGGGTAGTCAGAGGTAGAGTGGGAAGCCCGGAGCGAAGCACTGAGCAGGGCTAACTCCACCTCCTCCTGCGCAAGGCTAAGCCTAATGTAGCTCAAAGTGGTGCACAGAGCGCACCTGACCAGATACCGAATGCACAGGTTCTTCCCAGAGGTGGAGGATAAATGTGAACGGTGCCAGAGGGGCCCGGCCAACCACACCCACATGTTTTGGGCTTGCCCCAAGCTTGGGTTTTGGACAGCCTTCTCCAAGGTGATGTCCAAGGTTGTGAGGGTGAGGTGAAACCATGCCCGATAGTGGCAATCTTCGGGGTATCGGAGCAGCCACAGTTACACATGGGGAAGGGGGCCAACGCCCTTGCTTTCGCTTCCCTAATTGCACAAGGCAAATCCTGCTCGGCTGGCGATCGGCAGCACCACCCAAAGCTGCAGACTGGCTCGCTGACCGATCAGAATTTCTCCATCTGGAGAAGATTAAGTACGCCATCCGAGGGTCAGAGGAAGGCTTCCCAGATACTTGGGGGGCAGTTTGTCGGCCTTTTCCAAAACCTGTTCGAGGCCAGCAATGAGGAGTAAGTGAAGAATAAAAAACCAAGGTAGATGAGGAACCAAAGTACTGCGCAACCCGGGGGGAGATGGAGGGGGGACCATAAGAGAAGACGAGGGAGCGAGGGGGTTCCCCCCCCTTTTCCCCAGAAAATAAAGAAAAACACAGCTGAAGCCAAAGGGAGGGGTGTGGTTAGGAAGGTGGGTGGAGGGGGCGACAATAGAGAAGGGAGGGACCGAAAGACCGATCCAGAGGCAGCAAAATGTACATAGGGTCAGTTAAGCAAAGGACAAAATAAACCTCTCTGCACAATAAAGTAAGTTAGCGCGGGCAAGAAAAATGTAATGTACATATACAACTGTTTAGAAATGTGAGAAATGGCAATAAAAAGATTTTAAAAAATAATTTGTGTAGTGGGCTGGAAGAGACCTGTGGCTGTATGCTGGGATCAGGGCGCCTGTACAAAATGGCAGCCTGTACAAAATGGCGCCTGTACAAAATGGCAGGTAGTACATGGAAACGGCCATGCTCACCGCTATGCATTATTTTTCATAGTAAAGGTGTGTGAACACCACCTCAGCAACGTTCCTAGAGCCAATGGGACTCAGTCTCGATCCTCCACTGAAGGAGCAATTGGTCTCTGGAGCAGGGAATCCCGCCCAACATTTGAATTTTATTTTTCCTCCAGATTAAAATCCTTGTCAATGTCTCCCAATGTGCCGGCACAGATGTAGAGTAGAGTTCAGGCAAGAATTGTTGATTCCCAGGTGCTCTAGCACTTCTAACTGAAATAAATATTCATTGTTTATTTAATACTCGCATCCACAGGCAGCATGGTGGCGCAGTGGGTTAGCCCTGCAACCTCACGGCGCTGATGTCCCAGGTTCGATCCCGGCTCTGGGTCACTGTCCGTGTGGAGTTTGCACGTTCTCCCCGTGTTTGCGTGGGTTTCGCCCCCACAGCCCAAATATGTGCAGAGTAGGTGGATTGGCCATACTAAATTGCACCTTAATTGGAAAAAATGAATTGGGTACTCTAAATTTCTAAAATAAAATACTAGTATCCACACTTGGGTGTGAAACTCTCCCAGTTGACAATCTTATTGAAATAGATTGTTGAGTACAAAACAAAGGTTTCCAATTTGTATTGACATCATGACGTCCAATGACAAAGCTCACTCTTATTTAATGACTTCAACAAAACATATATGAAAGCATAAATTAATGACTGGTAACTTCCTGGCTCTCCAGCATCAGATTTGGGGGTACAACAAAGGTGAGCTGGAGAAGCCATCCGAGACGTTCCCATGTAAGGGTTTCCATGCAAATGACCAAAAGCGCTAATTTCTTCTGAACAATTGCGCTGACTAAGAACCATCTGTTTTGCCAGTGCTACACTAATAGTTACTCTGAATAAATTAGAAGAAGTAAAACCACATCTAACTTCAATGTAACTACTTTGAAGACTTGGATTGCGTACCCCACGGGACAACTCCCACACTCGTGATCCCCAACTCCAAACTCATCACCCTCCCAGGGTCTTCCCAACCCCCTCCCTAAATCCCCTCCCCATGGCATTTCCCCCATCCTCCCCGATCCCCAGTTTGAACGGTCTCCCCACCTCTCTGAATCCTGACGGGCCCGAATTTAAGTCCGATATCAGACCCCCTCGGTATCCTGGAGGAGAGTTGAGCCCCCAGGTGGTTGGGGACACAGCAGGGCACTGCCAGACTGGCACTGCCAGTGTGTCAGGTTGGCACTGCCAAGAGGGCAGGCCTGAAAAGGGCACAGCATGAAAAGGGGGGCATGAAGGGAGGGCATGAAGGAGGGGGCCTTTGATGATCCCGTAGCAGGGTGTCATTCATCTGGAGGGGTGGGCACTAATACTAGATACGTTGGGGGGGGGGGGGGGGGGGGGGGGGGCTGATGCCGGCAAAAAGGGGAGATCTGAAGGGATGTTCCAATGCCAATGATTCTTGGGAGAAGGGAGAGAGAGATGATATAAGCGTGAATAAGACCATAAGACATAGGAGCAGAATTAGGCCATTCAGTCCATCAAATCTGCCCTGCCATTCAATCACGGCTGATATGTTTTTCAACTCATTCTCCTGCCTTCTCCCCAAAACCCCAGAACCCCTTATTAATCAAGAATAGATCTATCTCTGTCTTAAAGACACTCAGTGATTTGGGATCCACAACCTTCTACGGCAAAGAGTTCAACACATTCACAACCCTCTGGCTGAAGAAATTCCTCCTCATCTCTGTTTTAAAGAATCGTCTGAGGCTGTGGCCTCGGGTCCATATTTGTTCTACTGGTGGAAACATATTCTCCACATCCACTCTATCCAGGCCTCCCAGTATCCTATAAGCTACAGTGAGATCCCCCCTCATCCTTCTAAACTCCAGGCAGCATGGTGGCGCAGTGGTAGCACTGCAGTCTCACAGCGCCGAGTTCCCAGGTTCAATCCCGACTCTGGTTCACTGTCTGTGTGGAGTTTGCACATTCTCCCTGTGTTTGCGTGGGTTTCGCCCCCACAACCCAAAGATGTGCAGAGTAGGTGGATTGAACATGCTAAATTACCCCTTAATTGTAAAAAATGAATTGGGTACTCTAAAAAAAAAAATTTTAATCCTTCTAAACTCCAGCAAGTTCAGACCCAGAGTCCTCAACCGCTCCTCATATGATAAACTCTTCATTCCAGGGATCATTCTTGTGATTCCTTGGGCCCCTTTCCAAGGCCAGTATATCCTTCCTTAGATACAGGGCTCACAATTGCTCACAACACTCTTAATGGTGTCTGACCAGAACCTTATACAGCCTCAGAAGTACATCCCTGCACTTGTATTCTAGGCCTCTCATCATGAATGCTAACATTGCATTTGTCTTCCTAACTGCTGACTGAACCTGCACATTAACCTTAAGAGAATCGTGAACTAGGGCTCTTGTAAGTCCCTTTGTGCTTCTGAGCTCCTTAGCCTTTTTCCATTCAGAAAATAGTCTAGCCTCCATTCCTCCTACCAAAGTGCATAATCTCACACTTTTCCACATTGTATTCCACCTGTCACTTTTGTGCCCACTCTCCTAGCCTGTCCAAGTCCTTTTGCAGTCCCTTGCTTCCGCAATGATACTTGACCCTCTACATATCTTTATATCATCTGCAAACTTAGCAACAGTGCCCACAGTTCATTCTTCCAGATCATTGATGTATATTGTGAAAAGTTGTGGTCCCAATATCCCTGAGGCATACCACTAGTCACCTGCTGCCATCCTGAGAAAGACCCCTTTATCCCCACTCTCTGCCTCCTGCCAGTCAGTCAATCCTCTATCCAGGCCAGTATCTTACCCTTAACACCATGGGCTCTTAACTTATTTAACAGCCTCCTATACGACACCTTGTCAAAGGCCTTCTGAAAATCTAAATAGATGACGTCCACTGGTTCTCTTTGTCTAACTTCCTTGTTACCACCTCATAGAATTTTTTTTAAAAACACATTTTATTCAAACTTGTATCAAAGTAGGTTACAGCAAATAAACACCCCGGGAAACATTCTTCCAAACAATCAACTGTACAGATTGTACAGATTTTTCTCCTTTTTCACCCCCCTTCCCCATCACCCACCCCCCTGCGACGAACAGCTCCTCAAACATGCTCACAAGCATCCCCCATCTTTTCTCAAATTCCCCTGCTGAGCCCCTTAACTCATACTTTATCTTCTCTAACCGCAGGAAGTCATACAGGTCACCCAACCAAGCCACTACCCCCGGTGGCGATGCCGACCGCCACACCAGCAAAATTTGTTGGCGTGCAATCAGAGAGGCGAAGGCCATGACATCGGCCTTCCTCCTCTCCATGAGCTCCAGCTTCTCTTAAACCTCAAATATCGCCACCAAATGGTCCAGGTCCACTCCCTCCTCCACTATCCTGGCTAAGACCACGAACACTCCTTCCCAGAACCTTCCCACTTTTTCACAACCCCAAAACATGTGCGCATGATTTGCTGGCTCCCGCCCACACCCATCACACTCATCTGCTACCCCCTGAAAGAACCCACTCATTCTTGCCTGAGTCATATGCACCCTGTGCACCAACTTAAACTGTATCAGGCTCATCCTTGCACAAGAGGAGGTCCCATTTACCCTTCGCAGTGCCTCACTCCATGCTCCCCAATTGATCTCCATTCCCAACTCTGCTTCCCATTTCTCCTTGATCTTCACCACCCGTTCGTCTCCCTGCTGCCCCAGCCACTTATATATCTGCCCAATTCTTCCCTCCCCTTTCACATCTGGAAGCAGCAGTCGCTCCAACAGGGTGTATCCCGGCAATCTAGGGAACCCCTTCCAGACCTTTCGTGCAAAGTCCCTAACCTGTAGATACCTGAACTCACTACCCCTTGGCAGCTCTACCCTCTCCCTTAGCTGCTCCAGACTGGAGAACCCTTCCTCCAAATACAAATCCCTCACCTTGATTAGCCCCACTTCCCTCCACCTCCTGTATACACAAATCCCCCCACCCCGGGTCAAACCCATGATTCTCACACAGCGGCGTTAGCACCGACATCCCTTCCACCCTAAAATGCCTCCTCAGCTGATTCCATATCTTCACTGTGGACTGCACCACTGGGCTCCCTGAATATCTACTCGGAGCCATTGGCAATGCTGCCATCACCATAGTCCTCAAACTAGACCCCTTACAAGATTCCTCCTCCATAACCCACTCTACCCCTTCTCCTTCCCACCACCGCCGCACCTTGTCCACATTCGCCGCCCAATAATAATGAAGCAAGTTTGGCAACCCCCCCGCTGCCTCTGCCTCTGTAGCAAGGTTCTCCCACCCTCGGCACCTTCCCCGCCCATACAAAGTTAGAGATGATTGTGTCCACTTTCTGAAAAAAGGCCTTTGGCATAAAGATCGGGAGAGCCTGAAAGATAAACAAGAACCTCGGCAGAACATTCATTTTCACCACTTGGACCCTCCCCGCCAATGTCAACTGCAGTGTATCCCACCTCTTAAGATCCTCCCTGGCCTCCTCCACCAGCTTCGTTAAGTTCCACTTATGGAGCCCCATCCATTCCCTCGCTACCTGAATCCCCAAGTACCTAAACCCATCCCTCGCTACCGTAAATGGCATCCCCCTAAATTAGCCCACTGTACCAGCTCATTCACCGGGAATATCTCGCTTTTGCCTACATTCAGCTTGTATCCCGAGAACCTTCCAAATCTCCCCAACAGGCCCATAACCCTTCACATACTCTCCAACGGATCCGAATCATACAGCAAGAGGTCATCGGCATAGAGCGACACCCAATGCTCCCTCTGTCCCCTCATTATCCCCTGCCACTCTGCCGACCCCCTGAGAGCCATCGCCAATGGCTCTATGGCCAGCGCAAACAGCAGCGGCGACAGCGGGCACCCCTGCCTCGCACCCCTGTGTAAGTCAAAGCTTCGTGAGTTCATATCATTCGTCCTCACTCTCGCTCTTGGTGCCACATACAGCAACAGCACCCATGCCACAAATCTCAGCCCAAACCCAAACCTTCCCAAAACTTCGAACAAGTACCGCCACTCCACCCGGTTAAATGCTTTCTCCGCATCCATAGACACCACCACCTCCGGTACCAGAGCTCTCGACGGATTTATCACCACATTCAACAGCCGTCTTATATTATTCACGAGCTGCCTGCCCTTCACGAAGCCTGTTTGATCTTCTGCAACCACCCCCGGATCACAATCATCCATCCTCCCCACCAACAACTTAGCCAATACCTCCTCAAAGAATTCTAACAGATTTGTCAGACATGACCTCCCCTTGAAGAAGCCATGCCAACTCAGTACTATTTTACCATGCACTTCTAAGTACTCCGTGATCTCATCTTTAAGAATGGGCTCTAACACCTTACCAATGGTAAGATGGTGTGTGTGGGGTATACTGAAACCCCGATGCCAGCGAGGTTGATGATAGGGGCCTGACCTGTCACTATAAGATCAGGCACTCCTTTTCTGTGAAGCTGGGTGTGTCAGCATGTTCAGTGCCGGTGCAGATTGCACCCCCCTCCAAAACTATGACTAAGTGCAGGAACATCGTGACAACCGATAACGATTTGCACTGATTTTCACACCTGAAATGACACATCGTCATTTTTGGGAGAACACCATCCACTATAATTATGTTCACAGAAAAACATGGGGCAGAATCTTGAGCCCGCACTCGCTGCGTGCGGGACTGGGGGCTTTTCGTCTGTGAGGCCTTCAAGACCCCTTTAAATATTGTGAAAATCCATAACAGGGGCAACTATAGCTGCTGCCTGCCTGTACTACCAAACACTTCCAGGATAAAGCCCTGCTCTTGGTTCTATGCTGAAGGTCACTTTAACTCCCTTTGACTGTGAGCTGCCTCTATCTTCACAGCTGAAGACTGTTGCTGATGAGGAATTAGCCTTCATATTTTTGAGATTACTTCACAGCTGCAGGTTGTATTTGCGGCTTGCTCCTGCTGGTGGCTGTAGATGCCTGGAGGCTGCTGTTGCTCTTTCCTTCCTTTTTTGTAGCCGCAAAGCAGGACAATTTTTTCTAAGTTACCTGGGAATGTATGAGTCCAAAAGACAATCTGGTTTGAAGCACGAGATGCTGCAGGACCTGGTGCGTGACATTATTCCAAATGGGGCACTTGATAATGCCATTGAAGAAACGGGTTAAACAAGCTGGAGGACAAGGATGTTCAGCTGCACCTTGGGCACCAGTGGAATATGTGGATGCCTAGATTTGGTTCCAGTGAGATTGGGCCATGTGGGAGGGACTGCACAGCTGCAGCTCCTGCTAGGAGAGTCTGTGATATGTGGAACAAGTCACACATTCATGGACGGATCATTTCTACAACAAGGTCCTGGACATGATAACACTTTCTCAGGCTTATCCTCTGTTTCTGTGAGGGGTGATACTGTGTTTTTTTTTGTGAAAATGAGCTGATATAGATTTGTATTGGTATCAATATGGAACAGTGACATTTCCTTATTGCTTAATGGTTCATGTGATATCTGAAATGTTAACGTAGTTGATTTTCAAATCTATGTTGCTGTTGACCATTTAATAAACAAAATATTCTTAAGTGTTGTTGCAGGTTGTGTGTGCTGTTTGCTGCTGGTAGCTGCAAATGCCTGGAGGCTGCTGCTGTTTCCTTCTTTTTCTGTAGCCTGGAGTAAGCAAAGGGAGGATGGGAAAATGACCTGTTGCCTGGCCTGGGGAAAGGGAAGAGGACTCTTTCTCTCTTCTGGTGTGCTCTGGATCGATGCGACTTCCAACTTCTGAGGAGTCTATGGTTGGGAGCAGCAGGAGGGGGAGAGAGATGCAGATTGATATGAATGGACGGTTTCTGCTGCTTGTTGCTGCTTGAAGCTGCAGCTGCCTGAGGCTGTGTGTTTGTTTGCTGCCTCCTCTTTGCCTTTTTTGGCCTGGAATAAAGAAAGGGAGGATGATAAGATGAATAGCTGCCTGGGATGGAGAAGGGAACGGGGAGCTCTTTCTTCCTTCTGGCAGGCTTTTGGTCAGTGCAATTTCCCACTGCTGGGGAGTCTGCTGCTGGGAGCTGCAGGAGTTCGAGAGAGAGAGACGGATTGATCCAAATGAGCAACTCAATTAAGGTTTTGAAGAAATACTTTTGCAGATTGCTGGTGATTTTATTATGAGTGTGGTGAGTGCTGCACGTCGACTAGCACATTATCATAAGTTAAACATGCTGGACATCAAGGCCGTTTCCCTGCACCTTGACCACCAGTGGAACTTGTGGATACCGAACTTTGGCTCCAATGGAATTAGGCAATATAAGAAGGTCAGAACAACGGAGATTTTGGACAGAGACTGATACGTAAAACGACCACACAGCAGGGATCCTCCATTTTATTGAGGATCTGAGGGGGGTGATACAGTGTGCTTGGTTTTCTTTATATAAATGAAACGATGTAGCTTTGTATTTGTGCTGATATTCTGTAGCAGAAAGATACTTGTGTATAGCATGGTGCCATTGATTAATGGTTAGTGTGATTTATGGACTGTTAAGTAGTTGGTTTTCAACTCTTTGTATACATGCACTGTTGACCGTTTAATCAACAAAATATTCTCCAGTGACTTCTCGTGGTCACATGTGCCATGTCTCAGATGATGATTATTGTATTGCATTTCAATCAAACTTTGATTCCTGAACAGTTGCCTGAACTCTAGTGACATCAACACCATAAAGGCAGCAGCCAACAATCAAACACTGAAGAGCTGGGCTTCAGCACTAGGGATATTCTCTTGACCAGAGGGTAAGCATGTGGATCAGGGGAGGGCACCTGAGCATGGTGTCCCTAATTTCTCGGCAGGGGTCTGGGATCCAGGGGCTCCTGCTGCGGCGGGGTTGGGGGGGGGGGGGGGGGGGGGGGAGTGCAGAGCGAGGTTTACCAGCACAATTGGCTCAGTGGATGGCACTCTGAGAGAAGGTGGGACATGTATGAATGGGGGAGGCTTGGGGGAATTTGAGGGCCCCAGGGTGGAAGCCCGAACTGATTGTGGGTCTTTCTCCTTCCAATTCCTTACAGATATAACAATATGGCCGGTGTTGTCGGTGCCACAGAAGCTGCCCTCGCAGTGGCAGCCCAGGCAGTCAGAGGCCGGAGAAGACAGCGGCACCAACGCAGGCTGGAGGCGGCACCCATGTGCAAGTAGCTGCCGCACACCCTGTAGACACAGGCCGAGGAGGAACCCAGAGGCGGACACCAGTAAAGGCCTAAGGCGTACAGGCGTCATTGGTCTTTCGAGGAGATGACCGCAGGTGCCGCAGGAGACTCGGCCTCAATAAAGTGGCAGTTAGGCACCTGTGCCGCGTCCTCACGGACTTGTCACCCTGTGGAGGAGGAGGACACTCACCCCCAGTGGTCATGAATGTCATTGCAGCCCTGAGCCTTTATGCAATTAGTTCTTTCCAGGGCTTGAGCGGGGACTTGTGTGACATATCACAAACTGCAGCCTACAAGTGACCTTGAGGTCAAGATGCTCTGTACACCCGGGCATCAGACTATATTAACTTTGATCTGGACCAAGCCCACCAAGATGTCCAGGTTGCAGGATTCTCTGCCATCGCCAGGATGCCCCAGGTCCAGGGGACAATAGATGGCACGCATGCCGCCTTGCACGCACCGGAGCATCAGGGAGTACCCTTCATTGACAGAAAGGAGTTTCACTCTCTTAATGTTCAACTTGTGTGTGACCACTGGCTCCTGATCATGCACGTGTGTGCATTCTTCCCAGGGAGCATGCATGACAGCTAAATCCTTGGGCATTCGGAGATCCCTGATGTCTTCACATACCATCCTAGGATGACGGGTTGGCTTTTGGGGGTTAAGGGGTACTTGGTGGTGTCCTGGTTGATGACACCAGTCTGGACGCCGGAGACAGAGGCGGAGGCCCGATATAATGAGACTCATGTTGCCACCCGTGTTGTAATTACGCAGTGCATCGGACTGCTCAAAATGCAGATCCGATGCCTGGACCGCTCTGCTGGTGCCCTGCAGTACACCTCCAAGCGGGTTGTGGTGGTCTGCTGTGCCCTCCATAACCTGGAATAGGTTCCACCCTCCAAGGGCCTGTATAAAATCACCCCAGGGTGATGGGCCTGTGTCGGCACTGTAAGTGGGTCAATACAGAAGGCAAGAGAGTGATGATCACTCACTGTGAGGCAAGCTCTGATGCTCTTCGGTTTATGCCAATGTTTGACTCCTGTCTCCCTATTTCAGGGGTCTCTGTGGGGGTAGGGGCCCTATTACAAGGGTTCCTGCAGGGAGGTCCCTCTATTACAGGGGCCCTAGGGGGTTAAAAGCCAGTTCACCCCATACTTGGGGGTGGGGGTGACACCCAGGCAATCCAGAGGTGGGGGGCTGCTCTGTGGTGGTGGTGGTAAGGTGGGGTGGGGGGGGGGGGGGGGGGGGGGGGGGGGGGGGGGGGGGGGGGGGGCATCGGGGCTGATTTGTGGTGCTGGTGGGGGAGGGGGGTTGGGTCGGCCCGATTTATCCAGGGGTGTAGCCGGCCCCAGGACCTCGCTATCAGGCCACCCGCTCAAGATGGCTGCCCAATAGCGGGATTCCCTGGGAATCTCTCATGTTTCATGGCATGCATATATTTGACAGCCGTGGATCACTCAATTGCATGCTGCCTTACAACCGCAAGCGTTTGTAAAACTGGTGCAATTCAGCTCTGGTGGGAGAATGTGGGACGGCATTCTCTGATGCCCGACGCCGATATCAGAATCGGCGATCGGGCGGAGAATCCCTGTTTGCAACCGAATCGAGGGCGGCGCCTAATTTTGGATGCTCCACCCCCTTCAAAACGCGTCACCGAGGAGTACGCCACATGCCTTTGGGACGGCCACAGTACGTACCCTGAAGGCCCTCAGTGCTCCGCCTCCGATAGAACGAGTTCCCAACGGCACGGATCACTTGTGCTCTCAGTTTTCATGAACCTGTACATTGGTGGCGGCTGTGGACTGTGTCCAGCGCCGCCACAGTTGGGGGGAAGGGGGGGGCAGCCGTGCTGCTGGCCAGGGGGGCTTCGGCAAGGGCTGAAGGGACTGGTGGGGGGTGGCCCGGGCGTGGCGAGGTGGTGTCCAGGGTGGCACTATCTGGCAGCTCGGGTTCGATCGTGACCGGCACCATGTGCGGCCACGGACCTGGCAATTCTCCAGGCATTTATATCAGGAAGGCCGGGCATTTTACGAGGCTTGGCTGCTAACCTCTCACTGGTCAGAGGTGCTGGGACCTTGCCGATGTTTTCGGTGTAAAACCACACACTTCCTCTGGACATCGCCTCAAAATCGGAGAATCCAGCCCATAATCTCCCAAACAGAGAACCCTACCCATATCTCTCCTGTGAAGTGAAACCTATACATGACAAGAATTGGTTAGTGCACCACAGTTTTCAGAGTCAATGGGCACGATTGTTTGGCATCCTCATGCCCAACTTGGTGACGTACAACATTCGGATGCTTCACGAGATCTCACGAGATGTCATGATCTTGATCTCGCCCTCACTGGGTGAGATACAGATTTGCATATTCATTTAGTAGTTAGCCTCACTTGAATACGTCTGCGCTGGAGTATCCCAAGGCGCGGGATCGTACGCTCGCTCCTGGGAGATCTCGCTGTTACGCTGTTTAGCACCAGTTTCCACAAACGTGCACCAGATATAACAGGACTTGGATGGCCTGCCAGGCAATTGGAGTACCCCGGGTAATCGAGCTCTGGGAAGGGTGGTACCATAGCACCCCCGATGCCACCCGGGCATCTTGGTACTGCCAGGGTGTCCAGTGATACTACCAGGTTGGACGAGGCATTGCCAGGATGGCAGGGTGTCAGGCTGGCATTGCAAAGGTGCCCAGGTGCCAATTTACCTGTGCTGGGGATCGGACCCAGGGGTGCCCTGCCCTTATGAGGTGGGGTTAGGGTGGGCTCAAAGACCCTTAATCAGTCAGTAGGGGTTTTGGGGGAAGGGTCTGGAGGCCGTGCTGAAGCGGCATTTAAAAATGGCACCCCGATCTCCTCCTGCACCGACGAGCTGGGCTTGTCAGTCCGCACTGCAGGGAATAAATGTAAGTGTGGCTTTGGCAGGGCAATCCTCGCCGAGGCCCAAAACAGAACCAGAGTCCTGCTCGAAAGCGGGGCCATTCTCGGCACTGCAGGCACTGAGAAACACCCCACTAAACATGCCCAACATGGGACTTTCTTTTTCGCCATATCCTCTATTTTTATATACTGTTATCTGTTTGTAAGGACAGGAAATAATCAATGTCCAAACTTTTGATTTCAGGTCAAAACTAACCATTAAATGTATTTAGAAATATGTTAATTACACAAAATCAGACACCTGTGTTGTCAACTTACAAACAAGTTACAAGAAGTATACCAGATGATGATTTACTATTCCTAAGTCAATAAAGAGTTCAAATTGTTTTGCAGTTGTTTCCAGAATCTTTAAACTGAGTATTTGATGAGTCAATAAATGGCCAAGATCCCCCATGGAGCCTCTCTGGATTACCTCTGCTGGAAACAAGCAGTAAAATCAGGGAATTAAAAATCCCCTGGTTGCCATTCAAACATATTTCTCTTTAAAATGAAGATAGACTTATTTGAATGACAAATGGTTTCTTTCTCAATAGTAAGGTAAAGAGTATCCTTCATGATTCACGTAGCTAGGGTGTAACAGCCAGAGTTTCTGGTTTGTTTTGCATGACACCTGGTCGAGGCCTACAACATGCACTCTGTAAATTTGACTGGCATAAACCTCCTTTGATGGTTCATCAATCAGAGGTAATGAGTCTGCTCAGCTCTCCCAGCTGGCAGCCTTGCATATATTAACATTTCAAGGACAAGAAGTTGTTCCCGGTGTAATTAGCTTATAAATGCAGTTTAATTAACGTATAAATACAATCAAAAATATCACTGGAGGGGCAGCACGGTGGCGCAGTGGTAGCACTGCAGTCTCACGGCGCAGAGATCCCAGGTTCAATCCCGGCTCTGGGTCACTGCCCGTGTGGAGTTTGCACATTCTCCCCATGTCTGCGTGGGTTTCGCCCCCACAACTCAAATATGTGCAATGTGGGTGGATTGAACACGTTAAATTGCCCCTTAATTGGAAAAAATGAATTGGGTACTCTAAATTTTTTTTTTAAATCACTGTATATGGAAATGTCTCTCGAGGCCTCAATGCACTTTCTTAAAAACTGTTACCTTGAAGCTGATCTTTAAATTGCAAATTAGTCTAATCTTCTAATTGTCTAATAACATCAACAAAATGAAAAATACAAGAAATGTTTGGAGAACCATGGAAGTCTAATTCTGGGCAGGATTCTCCATTTGGGAGAGTAAGGGTGTAATCTAAAGGCCTCATCGTGCCCGACTGGGGATTTGATGAGGCCGGTAAATCTCGCGAGATTTTAAAATGGCTGCGCTCGTTAGTGCACGAAATTAGCCTATATGCGACCTCAATGGGGTATTCCTCGGCGAGGCCCAAAAATGAAGCAGGGTCCGGTTTAATAACCGTGTTGCGCTCGGCACTTGCAGCGCCGGGAAACATCCCGTTAAACGCGCCCGAAACTGTTTCATTTCCATTAAATCGCTCCCTAGGTGTTGCCGCCAGGACTGAATTGTGTGTGCTTCGCATTCCTGTTTGGGCCGCTAATCGGCTTCTTGAACAAAGGTTACCCAATGAGGGCTTAGGTAATGACACCAGAGGTCCCAGACCGACGGGGCCAGCCATTATAACAATGCCCATGCAGCAACCAGGAGCGTCATTGAGCGGTGCATTGGTCCCTGAAAATGTGCCTCCGAAGCTTGGACTGCTCCAGTACAGCCCCAGGAGGCTCTCTAACATTGAGCCTGCTGGATCCTGCGAAACATCGCGCTGCAGAGGGTGGACATGATGGATGAGGAGGTCGAACGCCAGGCATCATCTGGCAAGGAAGATGTGGAGGATGGCCTACAAGAAGCGGGCATGGAGCCTGGGCTGGCACGGCACGTTGGCCAACATGTGCTCCAGAGCCAGCATATAGGGTCAACCTCATCACCTCCCGATTTGCCACTTAGGAGGCCTGGCCACCGACAGCTTTGCTGTCCTGTCTCACTTCTCCAGTCCATCTCCCCGCACCCTTGCCCCCCCCCCCCCCCCCCCCCCCACACCCCTTCCAAGTGGTGCCGGTAGTGGTTAAGGAGGTGGAGGTGGTGAGTGGTGACAGGTTACTCATTGGGTAAACTGTCCTACAAGGTGACCTCACACTTCTGGACCCATTCCCTGACATCTCTGAGGGTAACCCAGGTTACTGCCCCATAACATCCTCCAGCACCCACACCACCAACCTCCCACACCCACCCCCCTGCCCCCCACATGGCGCACCCTCTGCACCTTCACTTAGGGGCTGGTTTAGCACAGGGCTAAATAGCTGGCTGTTAAAGCAGACCAAGGCAGGCCAGCAGCGCGGGTTCAATTCCCGTACCAGCCTTCCCGAACAGGCGCTGAAATATGGCGACAAGGGGCTTTTCGCAATAACTTCATTTGAAGCCTACTTGTGACAATAAGCGATTTTCATTTCATTTACCTGAAAATTGGCCCACACACAGAAGGGCCTCCTATCACTGTGTCGGCGGTGGAGGAGAAGTAGGACATCCCCTTTCCTAGAGCGGGGAAAGGCTCCAGCCCGATATTGTTATCCGGGCCCGGATGGAGGTGATCAGTGGGTGGAGCCTGGGCTGACACAGCAGGTTACCCAGCATGTGCTCCAGAGCCAGCATATAGGCGACAACTCATCACCTCCCAATTTGCTAATTAGGAGGCCTAGCCACTGACAGCTCTGCTGTCCGGAATGTTGGTGAAAAGTGTGAGGCACTGTGTGATATCCCTCTGGAACTAGGTCATGTCCCTCTGTTACGGCCCAGGTCAGTCAGAGCCTGGCCAATGCTCTGGATGCCCTCAGCCATGAATAGGCCAAGCTCTGGAGCGCTGCAGCAATGTCCAAGTGAGCCTGGTACATGGCTGCCTGTGACTGGGCTCCCCTGTCCTGAGCCTCAGCCATTGACCTCACAGATTGCCCCAAGCCTTAGACGTCTTGATCCATGGCTCGTCTTCTTGACTCAAGGCTTCCACCGCAGACAGCACCCATTTAGTGTTGGCCTGGGTACCATGTACTTTCGGCATCATCTCCTGCGTCCGAAGGCGATTGGACAACTCCAGCTGCACCTGCAGGTGCTGGAAGGTTGCTGACACCCCTTCTGTAGATCCTGGCATCTGCGTCTCCACCAGTGATGGGATCATCCTTTGCAGAAACGCGATACCTGTCCGGACCACATCTGGGATCGGGCAGCCCTCCGACCGTCCACTCCCTCGGGTTTCCCCACCTCTAACTGACGTGCTGTAGCATGTATGACATGCACACCAGAAGGTGACCCAGGAGCCTCTTCACTAAAATGCCCCACCGAGGTGTTATTCTCTGCGATGCTGGAGGGTGCAGGTAAAAGCAGTGATGAAAAGTTTATGTTTTCCTCAGACTGGTGCTCCAAGGTGGGCTGGGCATCTGGCTGGGGTTGAGGTAACCCAGGCGTGCTGGCATAGTCTGATAGTGGTCTTGCAAGAGAAAAGACCAGTAACAGTGAAACCCTGTGAAGGAGTGGCCTGTGGGAGAGGGGTGACTCACTTTAGGGATATCGCTTTGCATTGGGAGCTCATTTGGTTGTCGCATGCCGACCTCCGCATTTGAGATGACCCTCTCCTGCTCCTCCAGTGCCCTCTACACCACAGGGGTGAGAGCTCTGAAGTCCGGGACGTCCCCTTCGGTCTTCTCCCGCTCTCGCCTATTATGGGCTGCTTTTTACTAGAGGACACATGAAGGACATGGTGAGATGCATGAGGCGAGTCACACGGGGATGATAGGGTAGTGTTCCCGCATTATGTTCTGGTTAAGATCTTTGGGATCTATGCATATCCGCAATTCTCCTGAGGGGCTCTACACACAGACCATCAAGCTGGCCCAGTCAGTTGGTTCCGTCACTTTGGAGATGATGCCCTGGTCTTGGAGCTCCTGTAGCTGTGCCTTTAAATGTTCCTTCAGAGAAGCCGGCACCCGGCGTGGTGCATGGATACAGGCGCGGCCTGAGGCCTGAGTAGGATCTTGTAGCAGTATGGCAGAGTGCCCATTTCATCAAACACATCCGGATATTGAACAAGGATGTCATCAATGTCAGCCTGAAGATCCACATTGGAAGAAGACATGGCATGGACTCGGTGTACGAGGTTGAGTAGCTTGCATGCATGGGCACCGAGCAGAGATGCCTTATCAGGCTTGACGGTTTCAAATCACAGTGTGGCATTGATGGTCTTGTTGGAGACTAGTAGATGACAAGATCCTAATGCAGTTATGGCATTGCCATTATAATCGAGGAGCTGACAGGCTGGCGGAAGAATTTTTATGCGGTCAAAATCAGCTTCAGAGATGAGATTGGCAGAAGCACCAGTGTCCAGCTTGAACTGGATGCTGCATTGATTTACTTGTATGACAGCACGCCATTCGTCCGTGGAATCCACATTGAGGATAGATAGGCGTCTTGCTGAATTTGAGGAGGCATATTCACATGTAGTGATGATGCCCACACGATAGGGGGACTTCAGGCAGTCGTCCTCTGGATCCATAATGCTACCAGGATCAGAATGCGGTAAACCTTGCTGTACACATCAAACGCGCTTGCGTTGGAATTGGGATCGCTGGTCCTTGACTGATGGTGCAGACCTGCACAAGGCTGCATAATGTCCAGGCTTCCCGCAATTTAAACATCGCCTACCTTTTGCAGGGCATTGCCGCTTTAAGTGTGCGGTGCTGCAGTTCAGACACATCATGAGGTTGACGTCGTTATGCTCCATGCAACGTCGCACATGCGCAGTGCGGTCAGCCGACGTTCGCACCTGTGCAGTCTGGTTTTCAGCTACTTCGTTCTCCCGTTCAAGTTGCGCATGTGTGGGGCCCCGGGAAAAGCAAGCGAAATGGCCGCTTTCATCAATACTGAGGCGGTGTAACCAGGCGATGGCCTGTACACTCTCTGCCTCGTGGGAGGCAAATTTTCCGTATTCTGCCGATTTGAAACGGGAGTACGGATTTCTCGCATGCTCATGCACTATACACATCTCGATTGCGACTGGCAGGGTCATGTGCTTAATTTTGAGGAGTTGCTCCCGCAAGGAATCGGAATGCACCCCCAACACGATCTGATCCCTGATCATGGAATCAGCAGTTGCACCACAATTGCAGAACTGCGCTAATGTACGGAGATGAGTTTGAAAGGATTGGAAAGGTTCATCCTTACCCTGAAGGCGTTGCTGGAAGGTATAGCGCTCAAAGCTCTCGTTTGTTTCGACTTCACAGTGCCTGTCGAACTTCTCCAAAACTGTCTTGAATTTGGTCTTGTCATGGCCGTCGGTAAAATTAAGCAAGTTGAAAATCTGGATGGCTTGGTCCCCCGCAGCGCGATTTTTCTGGCATCGGACACATCCTCGAGGTCTGAGGCCTCAATGTAGAGAAGGAACCTTTGCTTGAAGACCCGCCAGTTGGCGCCGAGATTGCCAGTGACCCGTAGCTGTGGAGGGGCCTGGATTTCTCCATGCCGCTGGAAGGCACTTGCTAGTCGTCACAGAATCACTCGAGGTAAACCACTTAGAGATAGTAGACAACGTGGTACCCTGTCATTTTAATCACCCTGGGGTAACACGGACTGTAACTGGATGCAGTTGTACTTGAAAGTAGACTCCAAACTTTGATGTTAGTTCAATACGCTTAATTGAACTTGTTAAGCAGTGCACACAGTTTGCTGTGGGTTTGTCACTCTACTAATCTAAGCATGCTTACTATAACTAACTAGACCAGACTAGCTCTGGACCACGTGTAGAAGGTGCGAACTGATATATACACCCTGACTGTCACTACAGTTGTCACCAGTGGAAAGAGGCAGAGTGTTGATGCCTTGTGTGTTTTAAAGTGGGAGACCACCTTCTAGTGTTCTGCCTGGTGATTGGTTGTGTTCTGTCCTGTGTGTTGCTTGGCTGTACTGGGTACCTGTCACTGGCTGTCTGTATCTCATTATGTGCATGAGTGCAGATCATGACACTCCACTGGGGTGGAGGGGTTGGGGGGGGGGGGGCGCACACGGCTCTGCCATGCGAACCCCTGGATCATGCTTACCTGTTCCGGGAACAACCCTGGTCCCTGCCTGTCTGCCCCACTGACCACCCAGAAGCTCGACTGCGGATGCCTCTGGCCGCGCGGCTGAAGGCTATTGCGAATAGGGAATTGGCAATCGTAATTAAGTGAGCACTTTGCACATCCCAAGTGAATTCCAGTGGGTGGGTGGGCCATTTAGCATGTGGGAGTTATTGCCAAGCATTCAGTCAGATGCTGATGCCTAATCACTCTGCCTGAACACTGTGGGAGGCAAACCACGGATGCAGCAACCAAGATCCGAACACCCAGGGAATGGGCCCAAACACAAGGGCCATGTACCCGGCAGGAGGGTGGGTGGGCGCAACGTGAGGGGGACCAGCACCCAGTCCAGGTAACATCATGTGCGGATGTCAGGGTACAGGGTCTGGGGTCCGGTGAGCGGAGGCTCCCACTACAACTGGGTGTGCGTTGTCTGGGCATTCCGGCTTGGGGGGATGGGGGGATCAATGGGGGATTGGAGGGGTGGAAGACATTGCTGTTTATCAGCCTCTCACCCTCTCCAATAACGTACAAATACTGTGATGTACCATCAATTGAACGCGAGACGGGTTGCTGAACAAAAGTATGGCTTTAATATACTAGATGTTAGCCCTGTGGTCGATTACAGTAGAAGGACGACCGCTGAGAGCACTGGGTATTTATACCCCGCCTGGAGGCGGGGTTAACTCAGCCTCTCGACCAATCGGGGAGCCGTCACATGACTGGTCTCAACCAACCAGTCGAGAGGCACATGACCGACCAGGGCCAATGGTAAGCCGGTGTTCTGCACCAATGGCAGGCAGCTATGCTAATCATACCACCACATACTGAACGGTATGGACAGTAATTTGAAACCAGCGGAACATGCCCTAGTGGTGCAACAATGTACAGCGTACTATTTACAGCGTACTATTTTTACTAGAACTAGGGGGCATAGCCTCAAAATAAGGGGGAGCAGATTTAGGACTGAGTTGAAGAGGAACTTCTTCACCCAAAGGGTTGTGAATCTGTGGAATTCCCTGCCCAGTGAAGCAGTTGAGACTCCTTCATTCAGTGTTTTTAAGGCAAAGGTAGATAGATTTTTGAACAGGCATTAAGGGTTATGGTGAGCGGGCGGGTAAGTGGAGCTGACTCCACAAAAAGATCAGCTGGGATCTTATTGAATGGCGGAGCAGGTCTGAGAGGCCAAATGGCCGACTCCTGCTCGTAGTTCTTATGAGTCTTATGATGTTATGTTCTTATGCTGCTGACCGGCTGGGTGGCCAGTCGCCAGAGACGGCGCAAGCAGCAGTGTCAACAGAGGCTCAAGGCGAAGGCCCGTATACCGGGCCCCGCCCCACACCCTGAGGGCCAGGCCATCCATCAGGCCAGAGTGAGACTTCCCTCGGAGTGTGCAAGACAGCTGCAGGATAACTGGCTGGCTCTTGGGGGATAAGGCGTATCCACTTAGGACCTGGCTAATGACACCAGTACTGATGCTGGAAACTGGTGCAGAGACCCAATACAACAAGACCCATGTGGCCACCCAGGCTGCCATTGAGTGCTGCACTGGACTGCTTAAAATGTGCTTCCGATGCCTCGACCGCTTCTTTGGTGCCCTGCAGTACACCCCCCGGAGGGTCAACCGCTTTGTGATGGTCTGCTGTGTCCTCCACAACCTGGCACATCAGTGGGGCAACATACTGGAGGTGAAGGATGAGGAACATCTGGCCACCGAGGAGGAGGAGGACAATGAGGATGACGAGGAGGCGCTGGATCAGCATAGACTGGAGGATGATCCCTGGGAAGGACCAGAGGATCAGCCAGGCTGCAGGACAGGCGCAACGGCGAGGGTCCAACAAGCCAGGAGGGCCGGGGAGGCCTTCATACCCAATGCTTCACGTAGGATTTGGCCTTGTCCATCAACGCTACCCTGGATTAAGGGTTCGGAGTTCAGCCTACATTGCGGAAGAAAGTGACAGAGGCATCATACTGGTTGTGGTGATGAGTTTTTAATGTTTCATACAAGTGTTCAACACCACTGTCCCGATGGTGCAACCCCACCCTCCCCACCATCTCTTCACACCCCTCCCCCCCCAATGCACACTCCCTTACTCCCTATCTACCCCCACACCCCCTCCCCCATGCCCTCAGTGATCCTTGACATGCTTAACCTTCTTTGCTTTACCATTTCATCTAGGTGTTTCTCCAGGGTGCACATCAGAGGTGGAGGCAACCTGCTGCTTACCACGTACCGTGGCCTTCGTTGCCCTTGGAGAGCATCCTCTGGGGACTCTGGCGCAGGAGGGCCCCAGCGTTTGATGGCAGCACATACACTGCCGTGCAGCACTGTACAGGGTGCGGACTGTGAGATGTGGCATCGTCAGAGGCATGGAACTCAGGGGAGTAGGTGGCCACCATTACCACACAATGGGATGGGTCTGGGTTGACACCCAGCATTCCCTCCTCCCGGTCGGTGCCCATAGGACCCTAGGGTTCAACACGGGATGGCGGGGCAGCTGGATTGAGCACCGCTGCCCCTGCACCATGTGGCCCTGCCAGCCCTGGCGACTCCCCAATGCCTTCACCATGGCGTCGACGCCCTCAGCGCTGCACCTCACTGATTGGGAGAAGCGCTTCGGCTGTTCCTATCTGAGACTGGGACATGTTCCGCAGCGCCTCATCATGGTCACGTCCCCCATCGAGTCGGACAGTCTACCCAGGCCCTCAGCCATGGCCGTTACCGACTGAACCATGCCTGGGACACCTCCACTCATGTTGCTGATGGCGTGCACCAGGATCTCCACTGCGGTTGCCTCCCTAGCAGTGTTGGCCTCGGTGCCACTCATTGCCGGTGCCACTTCCTGCGCCCATAGCCTCTGAGACTCCGCCAATCGGTTATGGACAAGCTCGAGGGTCGTTGACATCGCCTTCAGAATATCATGGTTGCACCCTAATGTCTGAAACAGCTCCAGGTAAACATGTTCCAGAGGCTCAGCATCTGACTGGGACCCAGCTGAGTTCTCGCATCCAGCAGACCTCCGACTTCTGACTTGCCTGGGCGTCACTACCTCCACCTAATGTGCATCTGCAACTGTGTGATGCTCACCAGAATGTGCCCCAGAAGCCTGTCCACTAACATTGCCAATCGAGGTGCATGTCTCTGCGCTGGTGGAGGTTGGGCGTGACAGCTGTAAACCATCTATGAAGAATCCTTGGAGCTCTTTGGGTGTTCACCTGGGAGGCAGGTGGGGAATAACCCTTGATGGGCCGGCGCCATTGCTGGAGGTCCTGCGGGAGAATGGACATGTGGGGCGGGATTCTCCCCTACCCGGCAGGGCGGGGGGTCCCGGCGGGATGGAGTGGCGTGAACCACTCCGGCGTCGGGCCGCCTCAAAGGTGCGGAAGTCTCCGCACTTTTAGGGGCCAAGCCCTAACCTTGAGGGGCTAGGCCCGCGCCGGAGTTGTTGGCACCCGCCGGCCAGGGAGAACGGCCTTTGGCGCCACGCCAGCCGGGGCCAAAGGGACTTTGCTGGCCGGTGGAAGTGCGCGCATGCGCCAGAGCATCAGCGGCTGCTGACGTCATCCTCGCACATGCGCAGGGTCACTTCCGTGTCCGCCATCGTGAAGACTATGGCGAATGCGGAAGGAAAAGAGTGCCCCCACAGCACAGGCCCGCCTGCCGATCGGTGGGCCCCGATCACGGGCCAGGCCACCGTGGGGGCACACCCCGGGGCCAGATCGCCCCGCGCCCCCCCCAGGACCCCGGAGCCCGCCATCGCCGCCTGGTCCCTCCGATAAGGTAGGTGGTTTGATTCACGCCGGCGGGGACTGGCGTGACAGCGGCGGGACTTCGGCCCATCGCAGGCTGGAGAATCGCCGGGGGGGGGGGGGCGCCGACAGGCGCGGCGCAATTCCCACCCCCGCCAAATCTCTGGTGCCGGATACTTGGGGAGATGCCGGGGGCAGGATTCATGTTGGCTACCCACCGATTCACCTAACCAGCGGGGGGTTCGGAGAATCCCGCCCATGGTCAGTGGGAGGGATGGGTCATTCAGTATGGCAATAACAACTCACGTGTGAAAGTCCATTTGGGTGGGATCCGGTGGATCCTCATCTCTGCGGAGTGCGCCGACCTCCGCGTTGGTGACCGTTCTGTCCTTGGCCACCCCGCAGCCTCCAAGGCCCGTTTCTCGAAGGTGGTGAGGATTCTGATATCCGGCACCCTGCCGCCAGTCTGAGCCCTCTTCCGACGGTTGTGGGACAGCTTCTCCTGCGGGGGACCCTACCTGTGCTGACGGCCACTGGCACTTCATCCCAGGCGGCACTGGCTGCCCTGTGGCTCACCCTGTGGGACCCTCAGGGGAACAGGACATCCCTCCGGGCCTTGACTGCCCCTAGGCGCTTCCCCAGGTCTGCATCCCTAAATCATGGAGCTGACCATCTAGCGCTATGGCTGTGAGCTGAGTGGGGTTGGCTGTGCAAGGGCAGCTTATGTGCTTCTACCTTGTTAGTGGGGGTCTGGTGATTGCTTTCCTGGCAAATTGGCTGGCGAGCTTTCATTTGAGGCGTGAAGCCCGTAGGGCCCCCATAAATGGACCAATTAATGTTGTATTGCAGTGACAGTCTCGCTGGGCCGAGCACTCGGAACCTTGGGCAGTTCCCGCTCGCTACCACACTTCGAAATATTTTGGAAGAATCACGGCCATTATGTATGCGCCTGCACATCTTACTGTGATATTGCTCACTATGATATTGACTTCAGCTTCACACCACTACTTTATCATATACTCAGTTATACAGCGACTTATGTGAAGTTTGCGGAGCCCACTACATCCTTGTTATTAATGCAATGTTCTTACAACATGATGTTTTTGTGTTATCTACAGAGCAGTGTGCTCACAGTGACTCAGATTTAATAACTGCCCATGAGTCATGAATGATTAGAAAGGGCAGCACGAGGGCAGCACGGTGGCCTAGTGGTTAGCACAACCGCCTCACGGCGCTGAGGTCCCAGGTTCGATCCAGGCTCTGGGTCTCTGTCCGTGTGGAGTTTGCACGTTCTCCCCGTGTCTGCGTGGGTTTCGCCCCCACAACCCAAAACAATGTGCAGAGTAGGTGGATTGGCCACGCTAAATTGCCCCTTAATTGGAAAAAATAATTGGCTAATCTAAATTTATAAAAAAAAAGAAAGGGCAGCACGGTGGCCTTGTCGTTAGCACAACCGCCTCACGGCGCTGAGGTCCCAGGTTCGATCCCGGCTCTGGGTCCCTGTCCGTGTGGAGTTTGCCCATTCTCCCCGTGACTGCGTGGGTTTCGCCCCCACAACCCAAAAATGTGCAGAGTAGGTGGATTGGCCATGCTAAATTGCCCCTTAATTGGAAAAAATAATTGGGTAATCTAAATTTATAATAAAAAATAAATAAATAAATAATGAATGATTAGGATGAACGAGGACAAATGTTATATATTAATCTTCATACTTATTGGCAATAGCTTCTGTTCTAGTTCCCTACTTAAAATACAACACGAGTTGCTGCTTCTGAGTGTAAGAAACATTAATCCTTACCATCCTGACTTGAAACTATATTGCTGTTCCTTCACTGTCAAAAGTGAAGGGTCAAAAAGCTGGGTCAAAATCCTGGAACTCCCTCCCTAATGTCACTGTGGGTGTACAACATGGACTGCAGCTCGTCAACACCTTCTCAAGGGCAATTGGGGGTGGGCAATGAAAATTTGTCTAGCCAAAAAACTCCTCAGGCAACTTTGACCAGAGCTGAATGCAGCATCCGAAAGATAATTGAGGAATCAAATGATATTGGAATTAACAAAGATACTCAGGTGACGTTGCTGGAATTTCAGAGAAACTAGGGAAATTGAAGGTGCAATTAACTACTTGGGAATATCTCAGAAGTACACTAAGTGCTCAGACTTTCAGTAGATATTCTAAATATTGTGCACTGCAATTATCTGTCTGAATGATTGAATAACACATTTTTTGCAGTATTTATATATTGGTTTGTATACATAAGTAACCCTTTCACAAGCTGGGCACAATTCTCTGTTTGAGATGTTCCCCTGCCGGAGCAGAATTGCACCTGATTTGCAGGAAGCGATTCCCATTCCTTCGCCATACAAATTTAAGCATGGTGAGATTGCAAGGGGATCCTGAGGGAGTCCCGTTATCGGGCCGCCATTTTGAGGGAAGTCCTGTGGCTGGCCGCACGGCGCCCTGCAGGGCAATTCAGCCCCCCCCCCCCCACCCTCAGATTTTCTGGGTTCCCCAGCAGTACAGAGGTGACCTGACCTGCCCACCCGCCCACGAGACCCAAAGTAAAGAGACAACCCCCCAAGACCCACTAAATATAGAGAATCCTGACAGTGACCCCCTAAATAAGGAGACCCCTCCCACAGACTCCCCCATAAAAGTGACCTCTGTCAGGAAGGCCCTAGAAGAGAGACCTCTGTCAGATAGCCCCCCAGAAAAGAGCCCCCTGCCAGGAGCCCCCCCCCCCTCCCCCAGAAGAGAGACCACATCTGGAAGCTAGAGAGCAGTCCAGACAGAGGCAGTGAAAATAATTGATGCTTTAACACTCACCTGGCCAATATATCTGCTGGCTCAGACACTGGAAGCAGTACTTGTCAATTCTTGGAAAGAGAAAAACAGTGTTCTCTGTTTAAACCCCCTGAGATCTTTGATCTGCAAGCCATTCATTCATTTCTCTTTGATACTGATTTTACTAGGTTGTGATTGACAGCTTCCACACGCACACAGCTGTCGGATTCTTCCATTCATCCTCCCTCACGGTTGAATAACACTGAAGTGTTCTAACCGCAATGTTTATAAAGATCGAGCTTTGATTGACAGCTCATGGACCACTTTAAACAGAATTAAGTGCTTTCAATTTCTAGATGACCTAGATGGCACAGTGGCACATTGGTTAGCACTGCTGCCTCGCGGTGCCGAGAACCCGGGTTCGAGCCTGGCCCACTGTCCGTGTGGAGTTTGCACATTCTCCCCGTGTCTGCGGGGTCTCACCCCCACAACCCAAAGGTGTGCAGGGTAGATGGATTGGCTATGTCAAATTGCCCCTTAATTGGAACAAAAATGGATTGGATGCTATAAAAAAAATTTAAAAGAAAAAAAAATTCTAGACGACCACTTCAAAATCACTCAATCATGAAGGGTGATTGGAAAGCATTCTCCTTATTTAAAGGGTGTTGGGGGATGTCTTTAGGGGGTCACCATAGGGGACCTCTTTAGCGGGTCTCTTACTTAGGTGGTGTCTCTATGGCGTTTCTTTATTTAGGGGTCTCTGTGAGTGTTTAGTTAGGGGACTTCTGGGGGCTTTCTATTTAGGGGGTCTCTGAGGAGGTTCTCTTTATTTAAGGGCCCTGGGGGTAGTGCAAATTAGTGCAAGCATTTACAAGCAGGGATTGGGCATCACGGCTGTGGAGGGGGAGTGTGAGGCCTCAAACATTGTCGGGCTTGCTGGGGCTGCCTGCCCGGGCCGGGGGCAGTAGCGGGGAACAACCTGGTGCCAAGTCGGTGAACTCATAGTGTCCCCCTCAGGAGCAGGGTGGCCTGGCGCAGACCGCCATTGCTGCAGTATGTTTCTGAATTATACCCTTCTGATGCTACTTACAGGCCCCTGGCTGCTCACACTGCTGAATGCTCACTGTGCTCTGTCAATGTTCGGAGCGTCTCTGGTCATCTAGGAGCCCACCCAAGCAGCCTCCCTGGCAATCCTCATACCTCAGCTATATCATCAAGGGGATAGGCATGGCCAAGCATAATCAGGGGCCCACCAGGTGTTGGCACTCTTCAGATGTTCTGCCCAATGCAGAGGAAGCAGGGGATCAGCGGAGTTCATTTCAACCAAAGGGCACCTGCTCCATGGCCTTTGGAACCCTCTCTGGTCCTCTGCCCTTCTCAGGGTTGGTTTATTTTCGGCACATACAAAATGAACAAAGGTGTCTCGCAATGTCCACCCTTTTTACGCCCATACAATGTAAGAAGGAAATGAAGGGGTTTAGAGTAAGACCACAATAAAAATAAGACCTAATGGTTTTATGTGAGTCCAGAGTCCAGAATCAGCAGTCCGGTATCGTATTTCTTCAGAGGCAAATTGTTGCAGGCTGATCCATCTTTCCTCAGACAAGAAATTTCACGATGGGAGAAGAAATGTAGTGTTGAATTAGCCTTGAAGAGGACAGCACGGTGGCGCAGTGGTTAACACTGCTGCCCCAAGGTCCCAGGTTCGATCCCGGCCCAGGGTCACTGTCCATGTGGCGTTTGCACATTCTCCCCGTGTTTGCATGGATTTTACCCCACAACCCAAAGATGTGCAGGCTAAGTGGATTGGCCACACTAAATTGCCCCTTAATTGGGAAAAAGGAATTTGGTATTTTTAATTGTTTGCGAATACATTGTGTTGGCTTGGCTGGAATGTTTATGTGTTGCAAGGCGTGTTAAATTCAAGGAGCTATGAGAAACTAGTTTTTGTTCATTTTCTTCTTTTTTAAAAATAAATTTCGAGTACCCAATTCATTTTTTCCAATTAAGGGGCAATTTAGTGTGGCCAATCCACCTAGCCTGCACATCTTTTGGGTTGTGGGGGCAAAACCCACGCAAAGAAGGGGAGAATGTGCAAACTCCACATGGACAGTGACCCAGAGCCGGATCGAACCTGGGATCTTGGCGCCGTGAGGCTGCAGGGCTAACCCACTGCGCCACCGTGCTGCCCTTTCAAAACTGTTCATTTTCAAACTGCTCAGAGACTTCCAGAGGCCAGCATGTGATATGACGCATCCATTTTATCAACCCACCAATTGCCAATTTTGAAAAACAGTGAAAAAAATAACTTAGCAAAGTAGCCAGGCTGATGGGATATCTATATATATATACCTTCCTGTCTGTTGGCTGGGACAAAGTCCAGACAACAAATAAATAAACCAAAATATACCAAAATCAGCCATGCAAGCACTACAGAGACAAGCTTAAGAGAAATCTGAAGTGATGTGGCATCGAGCCTAATGAACTGAGAGAATCAGCGTGGGAAGGAACTCACTGAAGTGCTCTGATCCATTGGGCCTCTGTTATTTTTGAAATGGATTGACGTCATTGCTGTCCATGAACACTGACAAACAGCAATATCTGCCCTTGTCACAACATATGAGTTCCAATATCCCAAATATTCCCTACTGGGACTACAAGTCCATTTCCGTGTTCATTGTTGGTGAGTTGTACATCCATCAGTTTCTTCTCACTGGAAGGACAACCATTATCATCATCAAATCTCAACTATTTCCGCCTTTTCTATTTCATCTGTCTTAGTTTAAAGGCTGTTTTCTGAATGAGTGGAGTGAATTTCTATTGATTAAGGTGAGGGGCTTTAGTGTTAAGGAATGGAAAACATCACTTTTCTTTTGTAGCTTGAGTTAGCGCACACAGAACTCCTCGGCTAAATACAACAGAGAATAAACAGAGGGTAAATGCTTTACTTAACTGAGGAATTCTTCCACTGGAATCAGTCGTGCAATGGTGATTTTGCAGGGTGCAGAGTTTAAACTGAGGGCACACTATTTGTACCTATTTAAGGGCCATCCTCCTGTGGTGTTATTGGCTCTTAATGCAGTGACAAACCAATCCAGGTATTCCTGTTGCAGATCTTGAATAGGCTTAATAGGGGCAGCACGGTAGCATAGTGGTTAGCATCAATGCTTCACAGCTCCAGGGTCCCAGGTTCTGTGCGGAGTCTGCACGTCCTCCCCGTGTGTGCGTGGGTTTCCTCCGGGTGCTCCGGTTTCCTCCCACAGTCCAAAGATGTGCGGGTTAGGTGGATTGGCCATGATAAATTGCCCGTAGTGTCCTAAAAAGTAAGGTTAAGGGGGGGTTGTTGGGGGATGGGGTGGATACGTGGGTTTGAGTAGGGTGATCATTGCTCGGCACAACATTGAGGGCCGAGGGGCCTGTTCTGTGCTGTACTGTTCTATTAATAGGGTTGTGCTTGCCATGACTGTATAGCATTGGTGGTTTACTGATATTGTCACAATCCAGAGTTCATTGCGCAGTGCTAGTCCTGAAACGCTGGTCCATTTGGTATTAGTAATATAGAAGACATGTGACGACCATGCAGATCTTCCATATCTGCACTTCAATGTCAATATTCTCATGCAATAGATTTGGCGAACTGTTATGTGCAGGAACTCTAACTCTTATTGACCATAACATAGATTCCCAATTCACCAGGAACATGTTTTAGAGTATGCTAAGTGGTAACATGTTGACACTTGCCCCAGTATCTATTTTCAGTTGTAGCTTGTACTTGCCATTTTCACCAGAATGTATGATCTCAATTGTAGTAAAAGTGTCCAGTTGGGTAATTGCATCAACGTGTTGTGCATCTGTAATTTTCAAACTCACGTTAGTCTCTCTCAATGCCTTATTTACTGTCCTTGTCTCTGCCTACTCATGGACATGCCTGTGTTTGAACTGGCATTTGGTGAAATTTTTCTGATTCTTGCAGTTATACGGCATTTGCCTTTTGCTGAGTTGTGGCTTGCTGAGGCTTCTGACCACTTTCTTGCTGCAAGACTTTCTACACAATCTTGCTCAGTATCCCCTTAGACTACATGGCTTGTAGGACAGTTGCACTGCACTTGCATCACGCTTTGTCCTGTCTGAGTGTCTTGGCTACCTCACCTATGGATGTTGCTGCTCCAAGTATTTGTAGACATTGCCTGCCCGCAACTACAGCTTCATATGTTCTGCCATTTTTAAGTTGGCTTTTGACGTCTTGTTTCATTTTCATATGAAGATCTTTTTGGAATGCCTCAAATGGGGTTGCTATCAATTTTGTTATTCTCGCAGAGAGTTCTGTGTCTGAAAAATTGCAATCTCCGCCCTTGCCCAGACATCTACGAACAGGTTAATTTGGACTATTGCCTACAAACCATCTATTCAATCTGATGAGATTCTGAAGTTGAGTTTAAATTTTAACTGATCCTCCAGCATTGTTTACAATTTAGACAGGTCCTGGTCTGCTTCTGATAGTCCAGGGGCGAAATTCTCCGACCCTACGCAGGGTCGGAGAATCGGCCGGCGGCGGCGTTATTCCCGCTCCCACCGGGTTTTAAATTCTCCGAGCGGCCAAAAACCGGCGTTGTTCAAATCCCGCTGGCAGCCTCTGAAAATAGCTGGTGCCGGCGGGATGTCATTGATTTTTAACAGACAGACATTCTCCGTGCCGGATGGGCCGAATTGTCACGTCGGCGAAAAACAGAGTAGCTTTAAAACGGCGTCAACCATTGATGATGGTTGACGCCGTTCAGTGACCTAGGGCGAGTGCGGGGGTAGCGGCGTTGGAGAGGGGTGGATTGGGGTGGATTGGGGGGGTGGGGTGGGGGGGGGGGGGGGTGCGGTGTTGGGGGGGGGTTGCGGCGTTGAGGGTGTGGTTGCGGCGGTTGAGGGGGGGGTTTGAGGGGGGGTTGAGGGGGGGGTTGGGGGGGTGTTGAGGGTATTGAGGGTGTTGAGGGTGTTGAGGGTGTTGAGGGGGGTGTTGGGGGGTGTTTGAGGGGGGTTGAGGGGGGTTGAGGGGGGTTGAGGGGGGGTTGAGGAGGGGAGGTTGAGGGGGGGTTGAGGGAGGGGGTTGAGGGGGGTTGAGGGGAGTTGAGGGGGGGTTGAGGGGGGTTGAAGGGGGTTGAGGAGAGGGGGGTTGAGGGGGGGTTGAGGAGAGGGGGGGTTGAGGGGGGTGTTGGGGGGGTTGAAGGGGGGTTGAGGAGAGGGGGGGTTGAGGGGGGTTGCGGCGTTGGGGGGGGTTGCGGTGTTGAGAGGGGGGTTGCAGCATTGAGGGGGGGTTGCGGCGTTGAGGGGAGGGTTGCGGCGTTGAGAGAGAGGGGGGTACCGGCATTGAGAGAGGGGGGGGTTGCGGCGTTGAGAGGGGGGGGTTGCGGCGTTGAGAGGGGGGGGTTGCGGCGTTGAGAGGGGGGGGGGTAACGGCGTTGAGAGAGAGAGGACGGGTACCGGCGTTGAGAGAGGGGGGCGGCGTTGGAGGGGGGGTAGGGGTGGTAGGAGGGGGTAGGGGGTGGTGGGGGAGGTGGATGTTGGAGGGGGCTTTGGGTGGAGGGGGTAGGGGCGTTGGAGGGGGGTATGGGTGGTGAGGGGGGTAGGGGCGTTGGAGGGGGTAGGGGTGGTGGGGGTAGGGGCGTGGAGGGGGGTAGGGGCATTGGAGGGGGTAGGGGTGGTGAGGGGGGTTTTGGTAGGGGCAGCGGCGTGCAGAGTGGGGGCGACGGTGCGTTGGCCCTGGGCATCCGTCGCCCCCCCCCTCTGCACGCCGCTGCCCCCTACCCCAACCCCCCTTCACCACCCCTATCCCCCTCACCACCCCTACCCCCCTCACCACCCCTACCCCCTCCAACGCCCCTACGCCCCTACCCCCCTCACCACCCCTACCCCCTCCAATGCCCCTACCCCCCTCCAACGCCCCTACCCCCTCACCACCCATACCCCCTCCAACGCCCCTACCCCCTCACCAACCCTACCCCCTCACCACCCCTACCCCCCTCCAACACCCCTACCCCCTCCCCACCACCCCTACCCCCTGACCACCACCCACCCCCTCCCCACCACCCTACCCCCTCCCCACCACCCCTACCCCCTCCAACGCCGCCCCCCCTCTCTCAACGCCGGTACCCACCACCCCCCCCCTCTCAACGCCGGTACCCACCACCCCCTCTCTCTCAACGCCGGTACCCACCCCCCCCTCTCTCAACGCCGGTACCCACCACACCCCCTCTCTCTCAACGCCGGTACCCTCCCCCCTCTCCTCTCCTCTCAACGCCGGTACCCGTCCCCTCTCTCTCTCTCTCTCTCTCAACGCGCCACTTCCGCAGGGGTTGAAACTGACGCGTATCGCGTCAGTCCGCTGCTGGCCCTTTCGGGAACGGAGATTAACGGCTTAAAAGAAGGCCCCGACGCCGGAGTCATCCGCACCGCTTTTGCCCACCGGAAATGGGCGTCACGCAGGTCTTCGGAGAATTTCGCCCCAGATGTGTTGATGTAATGAAGACCTTCATTTCCAATCACCATCTTTATCTTTATTGCCTGGTTGTCCATATACTGCAACATATCTTTTTTTTTTTCTTTGAAAAAAATTTTAAGTATGTAATTCTTTTTTTTCCAATCAAGGGGAAATCCAGCATGGCCAATCCACCCTGCACTGACCCAAGCAGACATGGGGAGAATGCGCAAACTCCACACGGACAGCGACCGGGGCCGGGACTGAACCCAGGTCCTTGGCGCCAAGAGGCAGCAGAGCCAATCACTGCACCCACCATGTCGGCCCCTACTGTACCATATGATGCAGTGAATTTATTAAACCAGCAATTTGGAAAGCAACTTAAACAGGATATATTTCATTTGTTCACAAGGTCACCTGCCAGTTTTGATTCCCCCTTTTCTTCTAAGGTGCTACTTTGTCCTTGTTCTATAGGCATCAACAGCCCTCTGGTAATTCATCCAGTTAGGATTTATCACACAGTTTTTCAAAAATCCAATTTGGAGGAACAGTGAACATTTATGCTCCTGCTACAAACTCTGTTCCCTCGTCACAAATTCAACCCCTCTCTCTGCCTACTGCCTGAAGTGGAACCAGACCACTCAAAAACTTGGCATCCTATTTGACTCGAGAGAAGCTTCCCACGCTATATTTGCTCCATTACCAAATACCACATACTTCTACCTCCATAACATTGGGTATTTACTTCCCTGCCTCAGCTCAACTGCTGATACCCTGAGTCGTGTCTTTGTTACTGCTAGGCTTTAAAATTCCTAATTCCTATTCATAACCTGACTTGCATCAATTCCCATTCACCTATCACTCCACTCCTGTGCTCACTAATCTACATCAGCATCCCATCCAGCAATAAATCAATGAAAACATTTTCAGAATTATTCTCACATCCTTCCCATGGTCTCACCCCTCTTTCCCTGTGTAATTTCCTCCTGCTCAACAACCCTCCAAGATTTCTGTTCTTCAATTCTGACTCCTTGAGATAACCCCAGTATGGTGATATGCATCACTGTAAATACACAAGGGGTTAATGTAAATACACGTAGACTAGATAGACACTAGAGGGAGCACCAGAGACATCATGACACAGACATTCAACCAATAGGTCAGTAAGATAGGACACGACCAATGGGCATTCACGACACACACAGAGGTGACACTACCACAGGAGGGCATTACATCAACCCATATAAAAGCACACATGATCTTCTTCTTTCCAGTGGAGACTCTCAGTGAGTACACAGGGTTGATTTGAAACACATCACACTCACCACGTAGATTGTAACAGACTGGTTCATCAGTCTGAGTAGCTATAGCAGGATTAACAGGAGAGTCGAATTCAAGTAGGAGAATTGTTAACAGTTTAATAAATGTGTTAAAGCTATCTCCAAGTCTGAACCTTCCTTTGTCAGAGTGCACATCAAGGAAGCAGCTTATGCTATGTCAAGAGCATAACAAAACACCTAGTCTTGAATATGACACCATTTGCAGCTCTGGCTTCAGTTACCCGGACACTGATCTCTGGAGTTCCCTCCCTAAATCTCTCTGCCTCCCTACCTTGCCCTTAAGGTGCTTCCTCAAATCTACCTTTTTGAGCTCTTTATCTAGTGCCTTAACCCCTCCATAATCTCCTTATATAACTCCGTTTCAAATTTTGTTTAACACTCCTGTGCAGTACCTTGGGTTAAGACCCGGGTGAGGACATCCCCAATCTTGCTTCCCTCCAGGCCAAGGAGGAATAAGCCGGCTCCCCTTTTTTCCAACTTCCTCGGTTGGTCGCAACAGTTGTTCAAAATCCGTTCTTTGGATACCTTTACCTATTCCTTATTATAAGGAGCCAATTTAACCAGGCTTTCCTGAATCAAAGGAAGGGTAAGTTTATGAGTTACTAAAATCTGAGGAAAATAATAAAGGCGTGACACAAACACAAGAACGCACATGAACATGTGCACACACACCAGAAATAAGAAATTAAGAGTCCAAATAAAAGTATTTAAAAATGTACAAATGAATACCTGAGGCATAGATGGTGGTAAGATGTGACCATTAAGTTGGATGATTCCAGTAAACCTTGGAGCTGTACTTGTTGGTTTTGCAGTCTACTGGAGACCCTTGTTGGCTTGTCCCCAGAGGGAGGGGTGACTTGGTTGACTCTGCAGGATTACCTGAAGAGGTTTCTCTCTGCTTGCGCCTGCTGGAAAATTTGCCTCCAGCAAAAGAGAGGGAGGGGTCCTTCTTGCTTCTTTGTTCTTCCCCATCTCGCTGGTGATTAATTTTTAAGCCATTTTCTCTATGTATTCGTGTGAGGGGAAATAGTCATGCCTCACATTCATCTCAGAATATTTTACACATTCCGAACCCAGGGTGTATTTAAATGTCTGATGAGATGTGTGAAACAGTCCCCATTGACCTCAGAAACCCAGGAAGTTAGTCCACCCTTTTGCATTTTCTATACCCTTCTTTAAAGTGTCTCTGTTTGAAGTGGGACTTGACACCTCTTCAGGCGTGAAATTCCATATCCTCCCAGGAAGGTCTGTCAGTATAATCCACAAATGGCTTTGCAGAATCATGCATTTTGGTCAATGCCTTTACTTAATTCTTTAAAAAATCACAGGCCTTCCTTAAAAATATAAATGTGCCCTTAGGTAATCAGAGAAGCTGTAGCAGAGTTTCAGGACACTTGAAATATTTTACTACAGTAAAGAGCTATATAAATGTAAGTTATTGTTGATATCAACCGCATGACGTTCAACTTCCAGCAATGAACTAGATGAATATGAGTGTCCATAGCCAACGTTTACATACATACAAATGCTCGTTCTCATGGAATACAGGCTAGCAAAGCAAGCGGCATTGTATTTCTACAGTGCATATCTGAAATGAACAAAACTGTTATATAGAAATATGCACATTTCCTGTGGCCAAGGACTGCATCGTGTGGTGCCAGATGGAAAGAGATTTATAAGGAAGTTTAAATGATTTCCATAGTGCCATTAATAGTTTAGAGCAATGAAAACCATTCCATAAAAATTATTTTATTGCTTTTTCACAAGAGTCCTGAAAACTGAAACAATGGCAGAAATTCTGGTTGAGCCCTGATATTTGTTTAATACACTGTAGTGGATTAGTTTAATAATTGATAATGCTGCTGTGAACTTAATGAAGCAATATTGTTGAGTACTGAATTGACACTTTACTTGTTCGTAGGCATTACCATATGCCACATATGAGCTTTAGTTTCACCCAAGGAGGTATAGGGTAGTCTGGCTGATCACTGTTTGAAATACAATCCGCAAAACAGCGCAGACATTAAATTACGTCTCCATCATTCCTCAGAGAAGTAATCTTCCAAAATGTGCTACAAAAGCTTGCTGTGATTTAAATTCTTTATGTGCGCTCAGCAAACCCCATGGGTTAAGTTTCCAATGTAATTAATTTATAGTGAATGTAAGGTGTATTTAAATATTTACAATGGCAAAAAAAGCGTGTGGTTCAAATAGCATTAGTATTTCTTAATCGGATATGTTTTAGCTGAATAGGATTTAACATACACACTGCGTAAGATATTAAACTATCTTTAAATGCATTGATAGTGAAAAATAAATAAAATCTCAAGTGTTATGAATAATACCAAATGGAACAGTTGCAGATATGTTGATACACTGAGAACTGACATGCCAAAGGTATTGCATGCGATACATCTCGAGAAGACACTTTGAATTTCAAAGAGCCCAGACCCTAATTATAAATCAACAGTATGACGATGGTGCTCTGATAAATAAGTTGGAAACCTACAATCAATTAAATTTGGAAAGGTATACAATAACTGTCAGATTATGCAGCATTTCACTTTTTAGTGTTTTTAGTTAGTTGTGAAAATGAGGAATATAATATTCCGACATTAAAATTGGTACATATTTAAGTACGCCAGATATCCTGTGTTCTACGAAACAATTGTGCAATAATTACAAATTTAATTAGACCCAAACATTGCTCAAATACAGGCTTAGTGATTGGGAAATGCATAATAAACACTCTTATTACTTTAACCCTCGGGAGAACTCTGGATTTTCTGTCATCTCCTCTGTGGTGTCCAGGTTTTGCTTTGATTATAAAAAGTCCCCCCCCCCACTCCCCAAAGGCTGCAGGCTTTAAAACTATCAGCATTTAAAACTGTAAGGTAGCCCATGCAAATTATATTCCCTTGTATTTGTTAGTAAACGCATATATATTACACTAATATGTTATAACAGAATCACTGTTTTGCAACAGTATATAGGAGAACCTATTTTGACAAGTAGAATTGTTAAATGGGGAGTATCCTGAAGGAATCCCTTTTACAAATCAAACCAAGAAGTATTTGTGTCCCTCCATAAAAAGGAACAAAATGCAGATCTATGGGAAAGGACTGGGTTGTGGGACTAATAGTTCTTTAAGAGATCTGTCATAGATATTAGGGCAGCACGGTAGCATTGTGGATAGCACAATCGCTTCAGGGCCCCAGGTTCGATTCCGGCTTGGGTCACTGTCTGTGTGGAGTCTGCACATCCTCCCCGTGTGTGCGTGGGTTTCTTCCGGGTGCTCCGGTTTCCTCCCACAGTTCGAAGATGTGCAGGTTAGGTGGATTGGCCATGATAAAATTGCCCTTAGTGTCCAAAATTGCCCTTAGTGTTGGGTGGGGTTATTGAGTATGGGGATAGGGTGGAGGTGTTGACCTTGGGTAGGGGGTAGGGTGCTCTTTCCAAGAGCCGATGCAGACTCGATGGGCCAAATGGCCTCCTTCTGCACTGTAAATTCTATGAAAGTTCTATCTATAAGATATGATGGGTAAATTGGCCTCTTTCGAAGCTGCACAATATCTATGAGTCGTCCAGATTAATATAAGAATAATCTTTATTGTCACAAGTAGGCTTACATTAACACTGCAATGAAGTTGCTGTGAAAAGCCCATAGTTACCACATTCCGGCACTTCTTCGGGTACACTGAGGGAGAATTCAGAATGTCCAAATTACCGAACATCACATCTTCCAGGACTTGTGGGAGGAAACCAGAGCACCCGGAGGAAACCCACATAGACACAGGGAGAATGTGTAGTCTCCGCACAGAAATGTAGGATGCAATTCAGCGACTGTGTTGTGCCCCGAATGGATCGGGACATGCCAGATGTATAGCTGGAGAGGCAAAATTGAATTTTGCGCCGGACGCAAACCATTTTGCGATTCACCCGGCCCACTCCTCATGGCGAGTTCCGGATCTCGCCCAAAAATGTCAAGAATACCATTAACCCTAATTTGCATTCATTTCAAACTCATTAACAAGATTCAAGTCGAATGCAGCGGCCTGCTGGGAATTCCACGAAGCTGCGAGGTATCAGCTAGTGGATTGCGGGGGAGGGGATGGGGGTTTGGAAAGTTATGGGATGATAGGCAGAATGCTGCCAGAAGACAGGTGGTAACGTACCCTTTGGAGGTCTTCTTCCGGCATTGGAAGTTGGTCCTCCTGGTCTTACTGCCCGCAATCACTGCAGCAGCTACTGCCTCTCAGGTGGCATTGCTGTTTCTCCAAACCCTTCGTGGAACAGGATGCCCCACCTCTCATTCGCAGCAGCAAGAAGCCTGGCCAGTTCGACATTGCCAAAGCGAGGAGCAGGTCTGCGTGCTGCCATACTTGTGTGTTGACTGGGACTGAGTGATGAGGAAGCGTTTAAACGCAGCTCCCCCTTGTTCGCTGAGGCCTGAGTCGGGCGAATCAGCTGGCGAGGCAGCCAGTAATGTCAAGATTCCCATGCGGGCTCATTTTTGGCACTAACTGTTGTTGAATACGGGCTGCGATCTCGCCAACACTGCTGATGAGAAACTCCCCGCCAAATGCGGCTAAAACCTGATTTTAACTTCTGTCCGATGAATCGTGGCAATAACGTTTTTTGTTTATGAAGCAAACCTGACAAGAAATGGGCCCCGAGTGGTTGCAGAACTCAACAGGTCGATGGCGTTGATAATCTTAGTTAAATGTAATCATTAACCCAGGCTTCAGAAAGCCTGACATTTTGTGTTGTTTTGTTTCACTGACACAATCAGAGTGACTAACTCCTTCCACTTAATTCCTTTGATGATGTCATTAGTGCTCATGTTTATAAAGGAAGACTTTTTTTTACTGATCATAGAATCCCTACAGTGCAGAATAAGGCCATTTGGCCCATCAACTCTGCACTGACCCTCTGAAAGAGCACCCTATCTAGGTTCATGCCCCCACCCTATCAATCGAGACAGAAAGCAGTTTAGTCATGATTCTCTCAAGTCATCACAAAGAGGTAAGATTACATGCTGAGAGATTTGGTTTTGTTTTTGCAGATTTAAATTCTATAATACCTCAGTATATTTTTATATATTCATAATAGTTTTTTAGTTGGTCGGTCATTACAGCATATTCCTTCAAGCCTGCCAGGAGCACTTGACCCAGCTTGCCTCCAAATACCTAAACTGGCCCCTTACACCTGCAGAAGGTTGCTTGGCGGGTTGTATATCTCCATCTATCACAGTCCTCAGCTCTCCTCATGGCTGAGAAAATCACTTATATTCCTAAATTTGCAGCTATCTGTGTCATGATAGGAAGATATTAGGAACTTGGGTCCAGAAATCGGGTCCAAGATGTAGCAGGCAATTTAGAGGTCAAACAGACTGTGGGGAAAGACTGCAACAGAGTCAGAGGGATACACCCACAGCCTGAGTTGCCTTGTTCCATTCAGACTTAACCTCTTTGTGGGAATGCACAGGATGCCCCAGTTCAGCCAGGATGATCCACTCAAGATGCACTGTCATTCAGGACAATCTTGTTTGACCAACCATCAGCCCATCACAGAGTCTGGTGACGTATTTGCCTGTCAATGGAAGGTTAGTGGCATATAAATGGCACAGCTCTGTTCTTTTGTATAAACGGAAGTGTGCAATCAACAAATATAACAATAATAGGTTCAAACCCGTGAAAACCTTTATTTGAGGAGCTGGGCAAAGCTTAGAGAGAGAGGGGAAGACATGCTGTTTTGAACAGTTACAGGGAGAAGGCTGTCAAAATTGTCATGTAGCATGAATGATATGTCTGTCCCGCCCAGCCCTTCATTACCTGCAGTTGCCCTTCTCCCTCAGGTGCGACTCCTGCAGGAAGACAATGTTGGCTTCCAAACTTCTTAGGTGGGAAAAGACTCTGGATCTTTTCACTGGGCTGTTAAGTCCACTCCAGCGTCCCTACGCGGCTCCCATTTGGCGCTGCGCCAACCCGCACAAGCGCAGTTGGGGCAGCTCAATCCTACGCATGCGCTGGTCCCTCACCAACTTGGCGCCAGTGTTCTGGGGCCGGCCGTGGAAGGAGGTAGGCCCGG
The DNA here is from genome assembly GCF_902713615.1 of Scyliorhinus canicula. Taxonomy (NCBI): domain Eukaryota; kingdom Metazoa; phylum Chordata; class Chondrichthyes; order Carcharhiniformes; family Scyliorhinidae; genus Scyliorhinus; species Scyliorhinus canicula. Next base: position 164,510,004 of record NC_052149.1, read on the forward strand.
GGGGGGGGAGAGGCCGGCCCGCCAATTGGTGGGCCCCGATTGTGGGCCAGACCCCATCGGAGGCCCCCCCTGGTGAAGAAGGCCCCCCCCCCCCCCCCCCCCCCGCGTTCCCGCACAGTTCCTGCCGGCAGCGACCAGGGGTGGACGGCACCGGCGGGAACCTGTCGTGTCGGAGCAGCCGCTGCCAGTGAATCGCCGCTCACCGTTTGCGGCAATCCTCCGAGCGGCCCGGCGTGATTCGCACACCGCTGGTTTCGGGGGGGTAGGAGAATCGCGTGCGGGGGTCAGGGCCGTGTGGCGCATTTCGCACGGCACCCCGCCGATTCTCCCACCCGGCGTGGGGAGGAGAGAATACCGCCCAGGGTGTTAAGATTAAGAAACTGCATGCAGTGTTAGAGCTGAACTAGAAGTTAAAATATTGTTTTAGTTTCTTTCATTGTAATAAAGTTTGTTTATAAAATAACTAAGCCCTATTAGGGGGGCACGGTAGCACAGTGGTTAGCACAGTTGCTTCACAGCTCCAGGGTCCCAGGTTAAATTCTCAGCTTGGGTCACTGTCTGTGTGGAGTCTGCACGTTCTCCCCATGTCTGTGTGGGTTTCCTCCGGGTGCTCCGGTTTCCCTCCCTTAGTCCAAAGATGTGCAGGTTAGGTGGATTGGCCATGCTAAAGTCCTTTAGTGTCCAAAGAGGTTAGGTGGGGTTACCGGGTTACGGGGTAGAGTGGAGGCGTGGGCTTAGGTAGGGTGCTCTTTCCAAGGGCCGGTGCAAATTGGATGGACCAAATGGCCTCCTTCTGCACTGTAAATTCTATGATCTATTTCTTATATTATCACTCCTGGAATGAATCTATATTTCCGCACCACATTAAAACTTTAATAAGTTACGGATTCTGGACCAGATGCTTAGCCATTGTTGAGCGTGACTAGGCTCACAAATGTGAAAATAATGAAACGACCTGAAAATCCTCAGTGCGGCCCTGAACTCTTGCTATTTCCATGCAGGTGCTTTACGCATTTGTGTCCAACGGAGGAATCCTGCCATTTAAATTACCAGCAGCCTCCAGCCCAGTCAGATTGTAATAGCCCAGGAGTGTGGAATCTGATGTGTACAAAGTAGATATGGTAAGAGCAGTTCTAAACTTGGCATATTTCTCCGAAGAGGTAGGGAATCCCTTTGGAAAGGTAGAGGGTCCCTTTGAGAGGGAGGGTATCCCTGTTGAATTTGTTTAAGAATTTTATTCACAGCCTAAGGGACATAAAGCTAATTCCAACATTCTTACGTTAATCAAGGGGAGTGGGAATGTGGGGTTCTTTGTATCATACAGCAATTATTTTGGACCCTATGAACTTGTGCACCCAGGTGCCAGGAAGAACCTTGTGCTGGAGAAGGACTCATAGTGCTTATTTCAAGGAAAGATAGATGGGAATGGCACCCTGACACATAAAGGCCATAGAAGCCAATCAACATTGGTCAGCACTGCTGTCTCACAGCGCCAGGAACCCAGGTTCAATTCTAGCCTTGGAGTTTGCATTTTCTCCCCGTGTCTGCCTGGGTTTCCTCCAGGTGCTCTAGTTTCCTCCCACAGTCTAAAGATGTGGCGATTAGGTGGATTGGTCATGCAAAAAATTGCTCCACAGTGTGTATGTTAGGTGGGGTTAGGTTATTGAGATAGGGCAGGGTGTGTGCCGAGGTAGGGTGCTCTTTCAGAGGGTTGGTGCAGACTTGGTGCGCCAAATGGCCTCCTTCTGCACTGTTGGGATTCTATGAACATGAGAAGCCAGAGGCTACAGGGAGGCCAGAAGGTCAGGAGGAAGAGGTAGCTGCCCATGCAGCAGGAAGGAGGAAGTAGAAGAAAGGCAGGAAAACCAGGTACTTTCCTGTGGGAAGGATTTTCAGATCAAGGACATCCTACTCCAAAGTGACAGATAATAACAATCTTTATTAGTATCACAAGTAGGCTTACATTATCACTGCAACAAGGTTACTGTGAAAATTCCCTAGTCGCCACACTCTGGCGCCTGTTCGGGTACACAGAGGGAGAATTCAAAATGTCCAATTTACCTAACAAGCACGTCTTTCGGGACTTGTGGGAGGAAACCAGCGCGCCCGGAGGAAACACACAAACACATGGGGAGAACGTGCAGACTCCGCACAGACAGTGACCCAAGCCAGAGAATTGAACCCGGGTCCCTGGCGCTGTGAAGCAACAGTGCTAACCACTGTGCTACCGTGCCGCTTGGTGAACCAGTGCCGAAGGCCACTAAGGCTAAACTATGAGCTGGTGACAAACATATGCCCTATGATACTACAGCAACTCGAGCCATTCTGAAGAGCAAACTTTTTGTCCAACAGTTCCCGCTGGCAGCGACCAGGGGTGGACGGCGTCGGCGGGAACCTGTCGTGTCGGAGCGGCCGCTCGGCTCATCCGGGTCGGAGAATCGCCGCTCGCCGTTTGCGGATTGGGAACAGATTTTGGAAAGGTGCAGAAGTCACAGGGTAGTAGTCATGGGTGACTTCAACTTCCCAAACATTGAGTGGAAACTCTTTAGATCAAATAGTTTGGATGGGGTAGTGTTTGTGCAGTGTGTCCAGGAAGCTTTCCTAACACAGTATGGAAATTGTCCGACCAGAGGGGAGGCCATATTGGATTTGGTACTTGGTAATGAACCGGGGCAGGTGATAGATTTGTTAGTGGGGGAGCATTTTGTAGGTAGTGACCACAATTCTGTGACTTTCACTTTAGTAATGGAGAGGGATAGGTGCGTGCAACAGGGCAAGGTTTACAATTGGAGGAAGGGTAAATACAGTGCTGTCAGACAAGAATTGAAGTGCATAGGTTGGGAACATAGGCTGTCAGGGAAGGACACAAGTGAAATGTGGAACTTGTTCAAGGAACAGGTACTACGTGAGGGAACCATGCTTGACAAGAGAGGTTGAATATCTTGTTAAGAGGAAGAAGATGACTTATGTAAGGCTGAGGAAACAAGGTTCAGACAGGACACTGGATGGATACAAGATAACCAGGAGGGAACTGAAGAAAGGGATTAGGAGAGCTAAGAGAGGGCATGAAAAATCTTTGGCCAGTAGGACCAAGGAAAACCCCAAGGCCTTTTACACATATGTAAGAAATATGAGAATGACTAGAGTGAGGGTAGGTCCGATCAAGGACAATAGCGGGAGATTGTGTATTGAGTCTGAAGAGAGAGGAGAGGTCTTGAACGAGTACTTTTCTTCAGTATTTACAAACAAGAGGGGCCATATTGTTGGAGTGTGAAACAGACTGGTAAGCTGAAGGAGATACTTGTTAGGAAGGAAGATGTGTTCGGCATTTTGAAAAACTTGAGGATAGACAAGTCCCCCGGGCCTGACGGGATATATCCAAGGATTCTATGGGAAGCAAGAAATGAAATTGCAGAGCCGTTGGCAATGATCTTTTCGTCCTCACTATCAACAAGGGTGGTACCAGGGGATTGGAGAGTGGCAAATGTCATGCCCCTGTTCAAAAAAGGGAATAGGGATAACCCTGGGAATTACAGGCCAGTTGGTCTTAATTTGGTGGTCGGCAAAGTAATGGAAAGGGTACTGAAGGATAGGATTTCTGAGCATCTGGAAAAACACTGCTTGATTAGGGATAGTCAGCATGGATTTGTGAGGGGTAGGTCTTGCCTTGCAAGTCTTATTGAATTCTTTGAGGAGGTGACTAAGCATGTGGGTGAAGGTAAAACAGTGGATGTAGTGTACATGGATTTTAGTAAGGCATTTGATAAGGTTCCCCATGGTAGGCTTATGCAGAAAGTAAGGAGGCATGGGATAGTGGGAAATTTGGCCAGTTGGATAACGAACTGGCTAACCAATAGAAGTCAGAGAGTGGTGGTGGATGGCAAATATTCAGCCTGGAGCCCAGTTACCAGTGGCGTACCGCAGGGATCAGTTCTGGGTCCTCTGCTGTTTGTGATTTTCATTAATGACTTCGATGAGGGAGTTAAAGGGTGGGTCAGTAAATTTGCAGATGATACGAAGATTGGTGGAGTTGTGGATAGTGAGGAGGGTTGCTGTCGGCTGCAAAGAGACATAGATAGGATGCAGAGCTGGGCTGAGAAGTGGCAGATGGAGTTTAACCCTGACAAGTGTGAGGTTGTCCATTTTGGAAGGACAAATATGACTGTGGAACACAGGGCTAACGGTAGGGTTCTTGGCAATGTGGAGGAGCAGAGAGATCTTGGGGTCTATGTTCATAGTTCTTTGAAAGTTGCCGCTCAAGTGGATAGAGCTGTGAAGAAGGCCTATGGTGTGCTAGCGTTCATTAGCAGAGGGATTGAATTTAAGAGCTGTGAGGTGATGATGCAGCTGTACAAAACCTTGATAAGGCCACATTTGGAGTACTGTGTGCAGTTCTGGTCACCTCATTTTACGAAGGATGTGGAAGCTTTGGAAAAGGTGTAAAGGAGATTTACCAGGATGTTGCCTGGAATGGAGAGTCGGTCTTACGAGGAAAGGTTGAGGGTGCTAGGCATTTTTTCATTTGAACGGAGAAGGATGAGGGGCGACTTGATAGAGGTTTATAAGATGATCAGGGGAATAGATAGAGTAGACAGTCAGAGACTTTTTCCCCGGGTGAAACAAACCATTACACGGGGACATCAATTTAAGGTGAATGGTGGAATATATAGGGGGGATGTCAGAGGTAGGTTCTTTACCCAGAGAGTAGTGAGGGCATGGAGTGCACAGCCTGTGGAAGTAGTTGAGTTGGAAACATTAGGGACCTTCAAGCGGCTATCGGATAGGTACATGGATTATGGTAGAATGATGGAGTGTAGATTAATTTGTTCTTAAGGGCAGCACGGTATCATTGTGGATAACACAATTTCTTCACAGCTCCAGGGTCCTAGGTTTGATTCCGCCTTGGGTCACTGTCTGTGCGGAGTCTGCACATCCTCCCCCGTGTGTGCGTGGGTTTTCCTCCGGGTGCTCCGGTTTCCTCCCACAGTCCAAAGATGTGCAGGTTAGGTGGATTGGGCCATGATAAATTGCCTTTCATGTCCAAAATTGCCCTTAGTGTTGGGTGGGGTTACTGGGTTATGGGGATAGGGTGGAGCTGTTGACCTCGGGTAGGATTCTCTTTCAAAGAGCCGGTGCAGACTTGGTGGGCCGAGTGGCCTCCTTCTGCACTGTAAATTCTATGATAATCTATGATTAATCTAGGACAAATGTTCGGCACAACATTGTGAGCCGCAGGGCCTGTTCTGTGCTGTATTTTTCTATGTTCTATGTTCTAACACTTGTTGGGCCCACCTCTGCCTCCACTATATCCGGGATCGGCCACCTCCAAAACTTATTCTAGCCACCACCCCCCCCCCCCCCCCCCCCCCCCCCGACAATCACAACGAGTTATTGTTTCCCCTGGGGACGTGTTCTGCACCCGGAAGCTGTGCCATCCTCTGTTTTCTGTCCCCTGGATTGAAAATCTAATCCATACTGTTAACGGCACCAATGTCGAATCTGTTCGGACATTTTCAGAGAAATTTCATCACATGATCTCCAGCCTCCAACTGCCCACCGAGGTGTCGGTCTCTGGGCTGATGGAGGGTGCAGGTGATTGCAGTGACAGGTCGACGGGTGCGGTGTCTTCCGCGTCCTCATCCTCTTTGGCCTTTTGCGGGCTGGAGTTGGTGCTTGATTTGGTTTCGGGGTCAGTCTTTACTCTCTTCTCGCTGCCAAATGTAATTGAAAGAGGAGAGAGTGAATGGCTGCATGGGCGACCTCGAACGTGACACTGAGCATGACCCTCATCATTCTATGTCAAGACAGTAAAAATGGTCCCTTACTGGATAGAGGCCAGACACTGACCTGGCCGTCTGCACATGAACAGTCCTGAACATCCCCAGCCAGCTCGGTAGCCCATTCTCCAAATGGTGTGAGCTTCCAGAGGTCAGCCATGCTTCCTCACGTCCTCTCTCTGCTATGCTTGTTGTGCGTTCACTTGTCCTGCATAAGGAGAGAAGATGGTTTGTGAGAAATTGGGGTGCAGGTGTTGTTCGCATGATTTCAGTCTTTACGCATCTCCCACTGGCTACTGTGCACCATGTGAGGTATGCACAGCAGTTAGTTCACAAAGGCTCTTCAGCTGCACCATCCAGAACACTGAGTTTGAGCAGATAGAAGGATAAGAGGACAGAGGCGTGGCATCAGCAGCAAATGTTGCAGCCCGCTGCACCACCTTTGAAATTTGGCGCCCGGATAAGGTGGCAGGGCAAGCAAATTTGCCTTGTATTAATGAACACATGCAGGCAGGTAGCCCAGCCACCCCCTGATCCCAGGCTGAATATTACATTAGGCAGGTAGGAAGAAATGGGGGTGTTCTATCTTAGTAGGAGCCATGCCCCCTGTTCCACAAGTGGAACCCCCTGAAGAAATGTCCCCCCCCCCCCCCCCCCCCCCCCATCCTTCCTGCCCTTTGAAGGACTTTGTTTTACAAAAAACAGGCTGCCCAGTCCCGCCTGCCTTTGTCAACCATTTCAGGGCATGGGAGAGCATATTATCAGGATGAATGGACTTGGTAACAAGTTTGATTATCTACTTAAATATGGCAGGTGGTCTAATGACTTCAGCACCCATCCACTTCCTGTATGATGGGGTGAGCTCGGGGGTAGGGTGGTGTGGGTTGTCCAATGCAGGGGGAGGTGTGGGAGGTGGTGGAGAAGGGTGAATGTAAAATGCAGCATTCCATCACGGCAAAAAAGGCCCATAGACAGGGTGAAACCCGGCGGTGGGGGTGGCGAGCTGGTTGGTGGGGCTATAGAAACATAGAATTCCTACGATGCAGCAGGAGGCCATTCGGCCCATTGAGTCTGCACTGACTCTCTGAAGGAGCACTCTAGCTAGGCTCACTCTCCTGCCCTATCCCCATAACCCAACACCCCCATCCAATCTGCACATTTTTGGACTGTGGGGAGGAAACCAGAGCACCCGGAGGAAACCCACGCAGACATGGGGAGAATGTGCAAACTCCACACAGACTGTTACCCAAGGCCAAAATTGAACCAGATCTCTGGCGCTGTGAGGCTGCAGTGCTAACCTCTGTGCTGCCCGCTATATTTAGCTCTTGCCCACCTCTAATCCCGAATTTCGATGGACTGAAAGTCCAGCTTTGTGTGTTTCAATTATTTCAGACTTATACACTCAACCTAAACATTGTCAATCCACGGACCTCACTTCTTCAATACAACAGTCAGTGGTTGAAATATTCCTAGGGCAGCACGGTGGCGCAGTTGGTTAGCCCTGCAGCCTCACGGCGCCGAGGTCCCAGTTCGATTCTGGGTCACTGTCTGTGTGGAGTTTGCACATTCCCCTCCGTGTTTGTGTGGGTTTTGTCCCCCACAACCCAAAGATGTGCAGAGCTAGGTGGATTGGCCGCGCTAAATTGCCCCTTAATTGGAAAAAATGAATTGAGTACTCTAAATTAAAAAAAAAGAAATATTCCTGCTTTCACACAAGAGCCTGTGCTGCTCATAACCTGAGCAAACCTACTGCTGAACCTGTGTGTAGGCCTGAGCTCCAATCAAGGCGTCACTGTTTATTACTGTAGCAGCGCATACAAATTTATGCCTCCAGGCTGGAACAGGTTTTTTTTATAAAGCAGGACATGGTAGAACTCTTTACAATAAAAGAATGTATAAAAAAGAGAATCTCCAATAAGGTGCCCTTTACAAATCAAACCATTCAACTCAATACGACTCTAAGATCTAAATGACAAAAGGGAAGGAGAATTACATTAAATAAAATATCTTGAGGAAGTGACCACTCAGAGTCCATCAAAAATACATGTTTAAGAGCTACTAAAGGTTCAGTTACAGGTTGTAGAGGTCAGTTGGTCAAGTAAAGGTGAAACTGCTTTTACACTGCATGAGGCACATTACTAACCAATCGCACATATCGGGTATAATAATAATAATAATCTTCATTGGTGTCACAAGTAAGCTTCCATTAACACTGCAATGAAGTTACTGTGATAACAGTTCTTCCCAGCCACTGGTCATTACAAATCTTGGCACGTTTATTTGAGTTTGACCGCTGACTGGATGAGATCCCGTGGGCAGCACGGTAGCATTGTAGATAGCACAATCGCTTCACAGCTCCAGGGTCCCAGGTTCGATTCCGGCTTGGGTCACTGTCTGTGCGGAGTCTGCACATCCTCCCCGTGTGTGCGTGGGTTTCCTCCGGGTGCTCCGATTTCCTCCCACAGTCCAAAGATGTGCAGGTTAGGTGGATTGGCCATGATAAATTGCTCTTAGTGTCCAAAATTGCCCTGAGTGTTGGGTGGGGTTACTGGGTTATGGGGTTACTGGGTTATGGAGGTAGGGTGGAGGTGTTAACCTTGGGTAGGGTGCTCTTTCCAGGAGCCGGTGCAGACTCGATGGGCCGAATGGCCTCCTTCTACACTGTAAATTCTATGTCAAATCTATGTAAATCATGATAAGGCCAGCTGCCGCACCCTGAGGGCTATACTATACAATACCTGCAACAGAAGAAAACCATCCATGTAAGTTGGGTAGCAGGGTAGCATGGTGGTTAGCATAAATGCTTCACAGCTCCAGGGTCCCAGGTTCGATTCCCGGCTGGGTCACTGTCTGTGTGGAGTCTGCACGTCCTCCCCCTGTGTGCGTGGGTTTCCTCCGGGTGCTCCGGTTTCCTCCCACAGTCCAAAGATGTGCGGGTTAGGTGGATTGGCCATGCTAAAATTGCCCGTAGTGTCCTCATAAAAGTAAGGTTAAGGGGGGGGGTTGTTGGGTTACGGGTATAGGGTGGATACGTGGGTTTGAGTAGGGTGACCATGGCTCGGCACAACATTGAGGGCCGAAGGGCCTGTTCTGTGCTGTACTGTTCTATGTAAAGTTCCCATCCAAAAGTATCTACCTGATCATTTTCTCTTTTTCGTTTTGGTAAGGCTGGTGTCATTCTAAACATTAGGATTTGCAACTTGTGTGAAAAAAGCTCTTAGACTCAAAGCCAATTGTTTCGGAATGAGAGGAGAACTTGCTAAGGTTGAATGGGTAATTAGACTGAGAGCTGTGGACATAAATAAGCAATGGGAAGCCATATAAAGAAACAATTCAAAATGTTCAACAAGAATACACCCCATTGAAAAACAAAAACTCAGCTGGATAGATCCAATGACTTACCCAGGAGCTTCACGACAATATTTAATTCAAAGAAAAGGCTGTTGGAAAGAACAGTAGGAAGCCTGAGGATTGGGGGTAAAATTCTCCACCTTGGTCAGCCGGTATTGGGGTTCCTGATGCGATGGAGAATCGTGCATCGCGGAAAAATCAGGATTGGTGTCAGTTTCTGATGCTCCGGCCCCCCCCGTTGGCAGCGGGATCGAGGCACGCACCCACGTGCTAGCGGGAGGATGCAAATGGATGCAGATGGGTCTTCATGAATCATTTGCATCCAATTAGCAGGACAGGCACCATATTCTCTGGGCCCTCGTGATTCTCGGTCTTCTGGGCTGGGAATCACATGGGTGAGAATCACTACTGGTTCATGATAAGTGTGGCCTGACATGGTGGACATCGCCGTGGGCCAAGGGGGTAACTTGCCCCCAAAGTACATCCGAGGGCCATTCTCCCCCCACAGTGCAAGACCTGCATTCCATCACCTCCTTCATGTTTGAGTGGTTTTGAAGTGCTCAGCTGGAAATCGACAGCACTTAATTCTCTTTGAAGTGGTTGATGTTTGTGAACGTTAGTTGTGGCATTTCAGAGTTACTCAAGCATGAAGAAAATGAATCAAGCAAGGCTATAGCTGTGTGTGTGCGTCTGTGTGTGTTTTTGTGTGTGTGTAGCCTGTCAATCATAGCTCATTGAGGGAAATGAATGAATGGCTTGCAGCTCATGATTCTGAGGGGTTTAAGCGCATGTCACTGCTTTCTCTTTCCAGGAATGGAAACGTGGTACCTCCTGGGAGAGATTCTCCGCACTCCCGACGGTGCGGAGAATAACGTGGCTCGTAAAATTTTACAGCCACGCTGTTCCGACGCCCTCCCGCTATTCTCCCCCCCCACGCCCAACTCCCGACACGAATCGCTGCCGCCATTTTTTTACGGCCGGCAGCGATTCACAGCTGATAGATGGGCCGAGTTCCCAGCCCTTTACGGCTGTTTTTACGAACGGCAAACACACCTGGTCTGGCCGTTCGTAAAAACGGCCGTAAACACTCGCATTTTATAACCATGGCACCGATTGGCACGGCAGTACCACGGCCGTGCCAAGGGTGCCATGGGCCCGCGATCGGTGGGCACCGATCGCGGGCAGCGGGCCCGATGCCCGCGCACTATTTCTCCTTCCGCCGCCCCGCAGTATCCATTCGCGGGGCGGCTGAGGGGCATCCCGGCCCGTGCATGCGCGGGTTTCGCGCAAATACGCGATGACGTCATCCGCGCATGTGCGGGATGGAGTCTTCCAATCCGCGCATGCGCGGCTGACGTCATATGACGCTTCAGCCGGCGCAAACTCAGGCAAGCGGGCTTAACGAAATTCGTTAAGCCCGTGATGCCGGAGTTTACGGCGTCGGGCTGCTAGCCCCGACCGGGGACCAGAATCGGTTCCCGGTCGGGAAGGGGGGGCTGGCGTCAAACCCGCCCGGGTTTGACGCCAGCCTTACGATTTCTCCCGTTTTGGGAGAATCGCGCCCCCTATGTCTGAGCCAGCAGGTGTTTTGCCCAGGTGAGTCTTACAACAGTATTTCTTTTCACTGCCTCTCTCGGGACTATTCTCTAACTTCCAGACAGGGCTCTCTTTTCTGGGAGGTTTCCCAACAGGGGTCTCTTTTCTAGGGGGCTTCCTGCCAAGTTTCTCTTTTTTGGGGTGGTTTCCTGACAGGTTTATTCTTTCTGGGGGGCTCCCTGACAGGGGTCTCTTTTCTGGGTTGTGGGGAGTCTCCCTATTTAGGAATGCTCCCTATTTAGAACATAGAACACTACAGCGCAGTACGGGCCCTTCGGCCCTCGATGTTGCGCCGACCTGTGAAACCATCTGAAGCCTATCTGACCTACACTATTCCATTTTCATCCATATGTCTATCCAGTGACCACTTAAATGCCCTTAAAGTTGGCGAGTCTACTACTATTGCAGGCAGGGCGTTCCACACCCCTACTACTCTCTGAGTAAAGAAACTGCCTCTGACATCTGTCCTATATCTATCACCCCTCAATTTAAAGCTATGTCCCCTCGTGTTGGTCATCACCATCCGAGGAAAAAGACTCTCACTGTCCACCCTATCTAACCCTCTGACTATCTTATATGTCTCTATTAAGTCACCTCTCAGCCTTCTCCTCTCTAACGAAAACAACCTCAATTCCCTGAGCCTTTCCTCGTAAGACCTTCCCTCCATACCAGGCAACATCCTAGTAAATCTCCTCTGAACCCTTTCCAAAGCATCCACATCCTTCCTATAATGTGGTGACCAGAACTGCACGCAGTACTCCAGGTGTGGCCGCACCAGAGTTATGTACAGCTGCAGCATGACCTTGTGGTTCCGAAACTCAATCCCCCTGCTTATAAAGGCTAGCACACCATATGCCTTCTTAACAGCCCTATTAACCTGTGTGGCAACTTTCAGGGATTTATGTACCTGGATGCCGAGATCTCTCTGTTCATCTACACTACCAAGAATCTTGCCATTAGCCCAGTACTCTGCATTCCTGTTACTCCTTCCAAAGTGAACCACCTCACACTTTTCCGCAATTAAACTCCATCTGCCACCTCTCAGCCCAGCTCTGCAGCTTATCTATGTCCCTCTGTATCCTATAACATCCTTCAGCACTATCCACAACTCCACCGACCTTCGTGTCATCTGCAAATTTACTAACCCATCCTTCTACACCCTCTTCCAGGTCATTTATAAAAATGACAAACAGCAGTGGCCCCAAAACAGATCCTTGCGGTACACCACTAGTAACTGAACTCCAGGATGAACATTTGCCATCAACCACCACCCTCTGTCTTCTTTCAGCTAGCCAATTACTGATCCAAACCGCTAAATCACCTTCAATTCCATACTTCCTTATTTTCTGCAATAAAATTTAGGGGGTCTCTGAGGGGTCTCCCTATTTAGGGGTCTCTGGGTGTGGGTCGGGTCATCCATGTACTTGGGGACGGGGGGGGACCCAGAAAATCCGGGATTCAGGGGCTGATTTGTGATGCGGGGGGGGGGGGTTGGGGGGGGGGGGGGTGGGTGGAGGGGGTGTGTTGACCAGCACGGGACGTCGCTATTGGGCCGCCAGCTCAAACTGGCGGCCCAATTGCGGGATTCCCTCGGGAATCGCTCGTAATCCTCATCGTGCATAATTTACATGGCAGTGAATTGCTTCCTGATCTGGGAGCACAAATCAATTTCAATTCACTTGCGGGAGAACATGATAGTCTCCCAAATGGAGAATTTCATGGAGTGTTTTAGAAACCAGCAAAATGCCACCGCAAAACCTGATAAAAAGGGATAAAATCAAATACCAAAGTAAATGAATCAGGAATATAAACACAGATTGCAAGAGGTTTTACCAGTGAGAAGGAAAAGAGTAGCTCCCTTAGAGACAGGAGAAATGGATATGGAGAATGAAGAAATGGCAGAGACATTGAACAAACCTTTTATGTTTGTCTTTGCAGTTGAAGATACAAATTTGATACCAGGAATAGAGGGTAGCCTCAGTGCTAAAAAGAATGAGAAAATTAAGATAATAAATATAAGCTGAGGAGAAACTCAAGGTACTAAAATCTGGCAAATTCCAAAGGATCCGATGACCTATATTCAAGAGTTCAACAAGAGACAAATCTAGGTGGGAATGTAAGCTGTGACAAGGACACAAAGATGCTGCAAAGAGACAGAAACAGGTTAAACGATTGGATAACAAGTTGGGAGATGGAATATAATCTGAGGAAGTGTGAGGTGGTTTGATTCTAAGAATAGAAAAGCAGAATATTTTTTCAAAGGCAACCTTCAATTTCTGTAATAGATGATTGTAGTCCAACACTGGAGGGAACTTGGTGGCTTAACTCATTGAATAATTTGTGTGGGGCAGGTGGTGTGTGGGGAGAGAGGTATAAAGAAAGGGAGAGAGTAAATAGTAAACCATAACTTGGATAATGGGGTTAATTTTCCTGCCTGCCTTTACACCAGCACATCTTTGGTGGGTTGATATTAGCTGCTGACTCACATATATCTCAGAGCTCAGGAAATGTTCTAGGGTCAGATTTCTTTTAAGAAAATTGGTGGGCCTTTGGCAGGACGCTGATCTATTTTGGAGGAAGGGGTGAAAATTGTTGTTCCAGGCTTTGGAAGCTTCCAGTAACGTAACCTGGCTGCTTGCTGGGAAATAGCAAGTCATTTACTTCTATCAATAAAAATATTAAAAATGAAACTTGAAGGAATATAATTGAATAGGAGGGGGAGGGATCAGTTCCACTTCTTTGAGAGAAGGAATCACAGAATTTTTACTGTGCAGAAAGAGGCTGCACTGGCTCTCTGAAGGACCATTCTACCCAGTCCTACTCCCCTACCTCATCCTCACAACTTTGCACAATCTTTCTTTTCAGATAGCGATCCCATTCCCTTTTGAATGCCTCGATTGAATCTGCCGCCACTACCTCCTCAGAAAGTTCATTCCACACTGCAACCGCTCTCTGGGTGAAAAATCATTTCCTCACATCACTTCTACTCCTTTTTCCCATTATTTTTAATTGGTGCCTTCTAGTTCTTGATGCACTCTAGAGGGGGAACAATTTCTCACTATTTACCTTGTCCATAACCCTCGGGATCTTGAATACCTCTATCAAGTCTCTTCTCAGCCTTCTTTTCTCCAAGGAAAACAGTCCCCACTTATCCAATCTGTACTCATAGCTACAGTTCTTTATCTCTGGAATCATTCTTGTGAATCTCCTCTTTGGATTGTGGGAGGAAACTGAAGCACCCGCAGGAAACCCACGCAGACACAGGGAGAAAGTGCAACCTCCACACAGACAGTTATCCAAGCCGCAATTGAACCAGGATCCCTGGCACTATGAGGCAGCAGTGCTAACCATTGTGCCACCTTGCCGCCCCAACCAACCAAACATTTAAAACTTGATAATAAAGGGTGTATTAAACCAGCAAATTATATCATTATCCACTGACAGGAATATCTCAGATCTTGAAATCCTGTAAACAATCATACAGGAATGACTCAGCAGTTTTACTGGTACCAACATGTAAAGGTTGATTAGTGATGGACAGCTACTCTGATTAAAGGACTTTAGAGCTTTGGTTCTGCTACAGGAAGCATTTTGTTTAAGATTTTGTGCCAACAACACAGATTGTTTTGTTTGCCTTCTGCCCTGAAATGGATGCTGACCCACTTCTCATTTTGCAGCACTTATTTTCCAACACACTGGGTATGTGTTATCTAAAGCAGAAGACTAATGGAGAATTCAGGAAAGGAATTCTGATCACAACGTGCAAACTCAGCCGGAATTGGTTGAAGAAAACATTGTTGAGCAAACCCTTGGGAAGAGAATGGACATCAGGATTTCAAAATAAAGAAAATTTGAAAAAGCAGGTGACCAGCAACGGAAAGAAATTTAGATTAATGTTTTGCATGTGACAAACAATTGAGGTTTAAACATCCATCTGCAAATTTAATCTAGCTTTTTCTTTCAGACGCCAGTGGCCTTCTGTATATTTCTAGCATGCTCTCTTTTTATTTAAGATGTGAGTTGTGTCTGAAAACCAGCATGAGTGTGTTTAAAGGGCACAGTCACTGTACTGGGAAATCTTCCAGTAGTCTCAGTTCCTGGAACAGCTCTGATTATCCCCCACACAAACTCTGGTGTGCTGCTCCTATGACAACTTCAAATTGCATCATGAAATGCACCATTTTAAAGAGAGCTTATAAAAGCTTAAAAAGAAACCCAAGGGCAAGTGTGATGATGCCACCAAATGTGCTCTGCGTACAGTTCACATTCTGTACCATTAACATTGCCTCTTCAAAGCGTTAATTTCAGTAGTGGATAAAAGTACATCTTTGTCAAAGTTACCAGCTGCTACAAAGCTGAACAGTGTACAGGTCGCCGTAAGTGGTGGTCAAGGCAATGGAGGAAGTTCACTGTGTGAGCTCTGATGCTGACATTGTTGCTGATGAAAATTCATTAATAATTCCCTTCTCGGTAAAATACAGAAGTAAATGGGGAAAAGGCTTCTGCTTTTAACACGGTACGTCTGACATTTTGTGTACATTTTAGAAGTTTCCAGAAGGCCTATTCAGAAAACTGTTCCTATGGTGCAGCACACAGCTTGTGGCTGCCCTACTTCTCATGGTTTTTTTTCTTTTCACGTTCCAGCTCTGTAAACGCGTGGCCCCTTTCAATGGGCTCCCATTCATTTTCAACTCATAATTAAAGGGAACCACTTTCATGAAAAAGCAAATGTTGAGCAAGCATAACTTTGTTTCTCATCACAATTATGTAACTGTGTTAACATAATGGCACAGTGCTTTACTCCCTCATTCACCTCCCTTATTCTTCAGAAGATTCTGATTCATGCTATGGTCTTCCTTCATAAAAAGTAAAAGCCATCCTTAACCTAACGTTTAAAAAAAAATTTTGAATACCCAATTCTTTTTTTCCAATTAAGGGGTAATTTAACGAGGCTAATCCACCTACCCTGCACATCTTTTTGGGTTGCGAGGGTGAGACCCATGGACAGTGACCAGGGGCCGGGATCAAACCTAGCAGTCATTCTAATGGATGACCTTGAAGGGTCAATATCAGCAGGTTGTGCAATCATCGAGAGGGGAGGTGGGCTATCACAGCGGCCCAATCCTCTTCTGTCATCACCTCCCGAAACTCGTGCACTTTCACCAGTAATCGCCACAGAGGCATGGAAAGCTTGGATGATTCCTCCCGGCCTCCCCATCGCACATTGCCAATATAGTATCAGAAAGTGGAGTTTGCACATTCTCCCCGTGTCTGTGCGGGTTTCACCCCCACAACCCAAAGATGTGCAAGATAGGTAGATTGGCCACTCTAAACTGCCCCTTAATTGGAAAAAATAATCGGGTACTCTAAATTTATTTAAAAAAAATATAGTATCAGAAATATTCTTTGGCTGTGATCCAATTAACTGGGAAAAATCTGGGATCTTCCTTGACTGGTTCATTTCCACCCGCAGTGGGACATTGGACAGCAACTCAGGATGCTTTTCCGTTATACTTATGTAATTATTTCAAGCAATATAAAGCACTGTCTCTTTTGCAAAACGTTAACCTGTTTCTTAGCTGTGTCTACTGATGGAGTCCTTTTCAACGAAATTTACATTTCGTCACTTTACATTAATCATTGGCATTGAGAATCTTGAAGAAATGCTGAAAACGGGCTCTTTCAGTTTATGGCTGTAATTATTTGTTCTTGTTTTGTGACAGAAAATTGGAAAACATAGAGGAAAACCGGCTGCTCAGAGAAGGAACAGTGGAATCAGGTACGAGAATGGGCTGAGAACTGGTTGTTTTTGTATTCCGTTTTGTGTTTGGATGAGATGTTTACAGGTGTCTCTACTCAGCTTTTGCTCCATATTTCTGCCGCAGCTCAGTATGTCAGATGCAAGTGTTCGCAGCTCCCTCTAAAGGAGAACGTAACCAAGATCGCCATCAAGCTCCAGTGATGAACTGGCCCCACCCCTCCCCCACCACCCACCCCAGAGTGGCTTTGTTGAATTTCTGGCATACTCCTCCCAGGCAGAACAAAGACCTGTTACTCACATTTCCCCTTTCCTGTCACTGCCTTGAGTAAACAGAATCCTCCAAAACAATATAATTCTTCCTGTACTGCGGCTTGTTTCAATTGTGGCTCTGCCTGATCTGCCTGTGCGTAATACTCCTGCTGTTCCTCTCAGCAATGAATCCTGCAGATGAACGATACGAGCAGAGAGAGCGAGGATGTTTTTTATACTTCCTTTCTTCAACATGTATTCAGTATTTTATAATTTTGGGAGGCTGGCTTTAAATTGAATTGAGCTCAACATCAGCTGTAGTAGTACAATGATGGTTGAATCACAAGATTGTAATATATATGATATAATAATCTTTATTGTCACAAGTAAGCTTATAAAGCTGTTCAGCACAGGGCTAAATCGCTAGCTTTGAAAGCAGACCAAGGCAGGCCAGCAGCACTGTTCAGTTCCCATGCCAGCCTTCCTGAACAGACGCCAGAATGTGGCGACTAGGGGCTTTTCACAGTAACTTCATTTGAAGCCTACTTGTGACAATAAGTGATTTTCATTTCATTTCATTTCAATGAAGTTACTGTGAAAAGCCCCCAGTCGCCACATTCCGGCGCCTGTTCGGGTACACGGAGGAAGAATTCAGAATGTCCAAATTACCTAACAGCGCGTCTTTCGGGACTTGTGGGAGGAAGCCGGAGCACCCGGAGGAAACCCAGGCAGACATGGGGAGAATGTGCAGACTCCACACAGACAGTAACCCAAGCCGGGAATCGAACCTGGGACTCTGGAGCTGTGAAACAACAATGCTAACCACTGTGCCACCGTAGATTTTAGAATCCAGAATCAAGGTCAACACTCTAGCGCAGTGCTGAGGGAGCATTGCACTGTCAGAGGTCCCGCATATTTCAGATGAGGCTGCTTGGGTAGGTGTACAGGATCCCGTGACTATGTCAAAGACGAGCAGGTGAGTTATCCTTAGTGTAATATAAAAACAAAACGAGCTGGAAATACTAAACAGGTCTGGGAGCATCTATGTAGAGAGAGAAACAGACGATGCCATCGAACCAAATGGGATCACTGTCTCATAGTGAGCACGTTTAGACATGTGTTTCCCAGCGCTCGTAGCACTGAGAAACACAGGCTATGTAACGCGACTCCGGTTAGGTACAGAGCCTCAGTGGGAAATAGTCCCATTTCCTGCACTGAGAAGCACTGCTTTTTTAAATGTCATCCCAATCTCTTGACCCCCAAACACGACCCCCAAATTCCCTCAATCCCCAACGTACCTCTAACGGATTTTTCCTTCGACTACTTCACGTGGCATCCCCAGGCTCAATCACCGCCGCACTAAATATTCCTGCTTAGTACCTTGGCACTGCCAACCTGGCACCCTGTCAGTATCACCTGGGCAGTGCCAGGCTGGATCTCACATGGCTCTGCCCAGTTGCCAGGCTGGCAGTCCCAGGCTGGCAATAGCAGTTCCAGGGTGCCACCACGCTCAGAGGGCAAGCCCCTGAGGGGCCTCCAATCCCCTGAGAAACCCTCACGATTGCCATTCCATCTGGCCCCCATTTGTGGAGACCAGCACTGAATGGCGCTCACCCGAGGTCTCCAAGGCAAAGGAGATAGATCCCAATGTTACCTCAGGAAACTGCATATTTGAGTGAAACTAGCTGGTCTCGCTCTAATGCAGATTTTCAAAAAAGTGATCCTGCCCACAATGGGCGGGCTTCACATCACGGCGTCTCGCGAGATTGTTTTCAGGTGCAGCGTGGCCAGCACAGCACACCTAGAGTTAATATTTTGACTTGAATATGGTTCTTCTAACGATGGAGTGATCATATTTAGCTGGCCAGGATTTTCCAGTCTCGCAGTCAATGGACCTTCAGCTGGTCCGTCATATTTTCCGTCTCACGACAATTCCCACCCATTGGGCTGGATTCTCTGGCACCCCAGCCGTGTGTTTCTCAGTGGCAAGTTGTTTGCTGGCAGTGCAATTCTGTACTCTCGCCATTTGTCAATGGGATTTCCCATGGAAGCCACACCATGCCGCCAGGACACCCAGAGCAGGGATGCGCTGCCGGTGGGAACAGAGAATTTCAACGGCCGGAGAATTCCAGCCATTAACTCTGCTTCATCCTCCACAAATGATGCCAATATTTCCGGCATTTTTAGTTTTTATTTTAGATCCCCGACATCCACAATATTTTGCTTTTAATTTAGTAATTTAGAGTTATCCCTGTGGTATTATCATCACTATAAGAACTGCAATGGTTAATGACATTTCTAGAGTAGCCACTAGAGGGAGCTACAGCTACAAGTATATAAGGCATTGATGCTAAGCCTTGTGGGAGACAGTAGTGCAGGAGTTAGCTAGAGACAGACATAAGTAAAGATAGTGTGAGTAAGAGCAGATCATAGTTTATAATAGTATAAGATTAGTTGTAGATGCGTGTAGTTTATATGTTAATAATCAACTGTGTATTATTTAGGAGTATGTGTAGAATCCAAACTAGTAGTGTTAATAAATTTATAGCTTTGTTCGACTTCAAGCTATTTTGAGGTTTTTGTGAACACTATGCCAACCATTCTGAATTTAGCAACACAAAGAACATCACATGGTACCAGGTGTTTATTTCTACAATTAAGAAGTGGTTAGATTAATAAAGATTAGCATAAGAATATTGAAGAAAACAATCAAGAAGCTACGAAACTCAGAAAATCTACAAAGAAGACAAACCATGTTTAGCAACACAAAGAACACCACAATCTCTGGTCATTAAAGTAGCCCCAGGTGACGATCGGCTGCTTTCCTCTTTGAGGGTGGGGCCTGGAGCACTGACTGGTGGTGATTTAACCTGAGGATCACCACACCTCAGGAGTAAAGTTGAGAAGGTAGAGCCTTCATGAACAACCTCAGCCAGTATAGGAATTGAACCTGTGCTGTTGGCCTTGCTCAGCATCAACATATATAAGAATAATCACTTATTGTCACAAGTAGGTTTCAATGAAGTTACTGTGAAAAGCCCCTAGTCACCACATTCCAATGCCTGTTCGAGGAGGCTGGAACAGGAATTGAACCTACACTGCTGGTCTTGTTCTGCATTACAAACCAGCTGTCCAGTCAACAGAGTTAAACTAACCACAAGAAACAGATTATCTAGTCATTGCTGTTTATGGGTGCTTACTAAGCACAACTAGCTCCACATTACAATATTGACCACACTTCAAAAAGTACTTCCTTGGCTGTAAAATGATTTGAGATGTTAGTAGTCATGAAAAAAGCTAATGCAAGCCTTCCAAGTTTTTCTTTTTGATGAGCACCGTTTGGTTCAGATATTTAGTGTAACATTTGTTAAGCTCTGGTACCTTATGGTATAAAATGGCATGACATGGCTTAGAGGAACATAGAATGAATTCATGCAGAGGTATTGCACAACAACCTTACGCAATGAAGGCAAAATTATAAAGGAATGTAGGTCATAGACAGACATGTTATGGATCAGGTACATTTGATAGAGTCGACATTGGATACTTATGTACTTATCAGATTATGCTAGCATGTATAGTTTAAAACACGTCTGCTCGAACAAACATATTTCGTCAGATCTTGACTTTGTGCAATTGCAAAATGGATCATAGTTAACACCCTCACTTAACCTCGCAAGGATGTGCTATTTAAAGGGATCATCAACTATCTTAATTGCTAATTGAACTTTACTGGCTATTGTTTAGTTTGTTGAACTGTATATATTTATAACTATAGCTCTTATCAGATCAAATTTAGTTTCTACCAACATTTGACAAGGGGTATCAGAGTTAGTTCAAATAAGTAGGCATTTATATTTAAAAAATCAGACTTTTGAGGATAGGTTATGGGCACGATTTAACGGAAAGAGTTCAAAGTGTCATTATGTGCCTGATTGATGGAATGTTTCCTGGCAAGATCACGGCCACCATTGAACAGCACTTTGTGCCGAAAATGGGCCCCTTGAGCTTCTCGCAGTTACTGGCCATCTCACCATCTGATTTGCCACACCACACCTCAGCATTTCACTGCTAACAAGGGGAGCTGCTTTTACACGTTCCCTTACCACTCAATCCAGTCAACACACAAGCATGGCAGCGCGCAGACCTGCTCCTCGCTTTGGGGCTGCCGAACTGGCCAGGCTCCTCAACGCCGTTGATGGGTTATAGAACATCCTGTTTCCTTAAGGGAGTGGGAGGGCCAGCAGCAGGGCCACCAATACCGCCTGGGAGGCAGTGGCAGCGACTGTCTGTGCGGGCATCACGAGCAGGAGGGCCGCCATATAATGTCGAAGAAGGAAGCTTACGTAAGGTTGAGGAAGCAAGGATCTGACTCGGCTCTAGAGGGTTACAAGGTAACCAGGAAGAAACTCAAAATGGACTAAGGACAGCTAGAAAGGGGCATGCGAAAGCCCTAGCGGGAAGGATTAGGGAAAACCCCAAGGTGTTCTGCACTTATATGAGAAATAAGAGGATAATGGTTTAGCACAGGGCTAAAGAGCTGGCTTTTAAAGCAGACCAAGGCAGACAAGCAGCACGGTTCAATTCCCATACCAGCCTTCCCGAACACGTGCCGGAATGTGGCGAATAGGGGCTTTTCACAGAAACTTCATTTGAAGCCTACTTGTGACAATAAGCGATTTTCATTTCATTTAATTTTATTTCATTTTTATGATCAGAGTGAGAATAGGGCCGATCAAGGATAGTGGAGGGAACTTGTGCCTAGAGTCTGAGGAGATGGGAGAGGCCCTAAATGAATACTGTGCTTCAGTATTCACGAGAGAGAGGGAACTTGTTGCTCATTAGAACAGTGTAAACCAGGTTAATAGATCGAACAGGTTGATATTAAGAAGGAGGATGTGCTGGAAATTTTGAAAAGCATCAGGATAGATAAGTCCCCTGGGTCTGATGGGATATACCCAAGGTTACTACGGGAAGCGAGGGAGGAGATTGCTGCGCCGTTGGCGATCATCTTTGCGTCCTCACTCCCCACTGGAGTAGTGCCGGATGATTGGAGGGAGGCGAATGTTGTTCCCCTGTTCAAGAAAGGGAATAGGGAAATCCCTGGGAAACGTCTGTGGTGAGCAAAATATTGGAAAGGATTCTGAGAGATAGGATATATGATTATTTAGAAAAACATTTTGATTAAAGATAGTCAGCACGGCTTTGTAAGGGGCAGGTTATGCCTCACAAGCCTCATTGAATTCTTTGAGGATGTGATGAGACACATTGATGAAAGTCGGGCAGCGGATGTGGTGTATATGGATTTCAGTAAGGCATTTAATAAAGTTCCCCATGGTAGGCTCATTCAGAAAGTTAGGGGGCATGGGATACAGGGAAATTTGGCTGAGTGATTACAGAATTGGTGGCCGAAAGAAGACAGCGAGTGGTAGTGGATGGAAAGTATTCCGCCTGGAGGTTGGTGAGCAGTGGTGTCCCGCAAGGATCTGTTCTGGGACCTCTGCTCTTTGTGGTTTTTATAAATGATTTAGATGAGGAAGTGGAAGGATGGGCTAGTAAGTTTGCCAATGATACAAAGGTTGGGGGAGTTGTAGATGGTGCTGAGGGTTGTTTCAGGTTACAGCAGGACAGGA
Source organism: Scyliorhinus canicula (assembly GCF_902713615.1). Classification (NCBI taxonomy): domain Eukaryota; kingdom Metazoa; phylum Chordata; class Chondrichthyes; order Carcharhiniformes; family Scyliorhinidae; genus Scyliorhinus; species Scyliorhinus canicula. The sequence continues at coordinate 164,532,371 of NC_052149.1, forward strand.
TGCAGAGCTGGGCTGAGAAGTGGCAGATGGAGTTCAACCTTGATAAATGTGAAGTGATTCATTTTGGAAGGTCGAATTTGAATGTTGAATACAGGGTTAAAGGCAGGATTTTTGGAAGTGTGGAGGAATAGAGGGATCTTGGGGTCCACATACATAGATCCCTCAAAGTTGCCACCCAGGTTGATAGGGTTGTTAAGAAGGTGTATGGTGTGTTGGCTTTCATTAACAGGGGGATTGAGTTTAAGAGCCACGAGGTTTTTCTGCAGCTTTATAAAACCCTAGTTAGACCACACTTTGAAAATTGTGTCCAGTTCTGGTCGCCTCATTATAGGAAGGATGTGGATGCTTTGGAGAGGGTGCAGAGGAGATTTACCAGGATGCTGCCTGGACTGGAGGGCATGTCTTATGAAGAAAGGTTGAGGAAGCTAGGGCTTTTCTCACTGGAGCGAAGAAGGCAGAGAGGTGACTTGATAGAGGTGTACAAGGTGATGAGAGGCATGGATAGAGTGGATAGCAGAGACTTTTCCCCAGGGTGGAAATGGCTGTCATGAGGGGACATCATTTTAAGGTAATTGGAGGAAGGTATAGGGGAGATGTCAGAGGTAGGTTCTTTACACAGAGAGTGGTGGGTGTGTGGAATGCACTGCCAGCAGAGGTGGTGGAGTCAGAGTCATTAGGGACATTTAAGGACGACTCTTAGACAGGCACATAGATAGCAGTAAGTTGAAGGGGTGCAGGTTAGGTTGATCTTAGATTAGAATAAATGGTCGGCACAACATCGTGGGCTGAAGGGTCTGTACTGTGCTGTACTGTTCTATGTTCTAAGACCAAAGACCTCCAATGAACCGCAAGGATAAGTTACTATCACTCTCTATCGGCATTCGCCTGCCACCCCTCAAATTCCCAACACTTTCACCCCCCCCCCCCCTCCAAATCACGCACCCTCCACACATCCGGTCTTCGTGCTTGTTTTTCAGACCCCCCGGCACCCACCAGCACAACCCCTTCATGTACAGTTGCAGTGCCCACACTAACTACCTGCCATAGATGCCCCAATGCATCAAGCGTGTGGCTCACAATACCCTCCCTCTGTCCCCCCAGGATACGTTGACCCATAATAGGCTTGAAAAGGTAAAGACGGCTGACGGAATACCAGAGATCACCCCCTATGAGGAACAGACCCTGCAGTTTGCAGGTTGACCAGGGAGAGAATAGTGACCGGCAGCGAGCTTGGCCGACACCGCAGAGGTGAGGATCCACTGGCCTGCCACCCAGACAGCCTGTCTCAACTGAGTTCTTATTGTTCCCTCTCACTGACCACATGTCCATTCACTCACAGGATCTCTATCTAATGGAGCCGGGAATCCAAAGTCGAGGAGAGCTCCAAGGAGACCTCAGGCGAGGCGTCATAGCTATCACCTCCACCTTCCATCAGCACATCTCGTTGAGCGACATTCGTGGACAGGCTTCTGGGGCACAATCTGGTGAGCACCACACAGTTACTGATGCACATCAGGTGGAGGCAAGAACATCCAAGGGAGCCAGCTGTTGGAAGTCTGCTGGATCCCAGGACACAGCTGGGTCCCAGTCAGATGCCAAGTTTCTGGACAAGGTTATCCAGCAGCTGATGCAGATGCTAGGACATGGCCGGGAGTTTCAGGAGGGGACGTCAGCGACACTCCGGTGGGTGCATAACCGATCAGAGGAGTCCCAAAGGCTACCGGCGCAGAAGATGATGCCAACAATGTGTGGCGCTGAGGCCCACACTGCTAGGGTGGCGACCACAATGGAACGCCTGCAGCATGACGAGTGGTAGTGTCCAGCGAGGGCGAGATCCTCATTGCAACGTCTCTCAAGATGTCGTTAGATCTCACGAGGTATTCTGAGCGTCACAAATGGCAACGAGGTTGTTTGATTGCATCCAAAGTGTGGTTAAATAGCGGTGTGGAGCAGCAGCTCACAAACTCACCCAAAATGACACTCCCTGAAATGATTTTGTTGAATTCTGCCCAAAATGTCAATTTTAACCTTGTGTGAAAATATAATATGGGTTACAGTGAATCAACAGTCTGTTTTAAATCTACAATGGAAATAAATTTCAAGAGGGATGTAAAATGGGCTATCGACTTACTCTGACCCATTTGACTTGCACAAAGTCAAGATCTACCAAAATATGTATGCTCAGCAGATGTTTTAAAATATACATGTATAGCATGACAACTGTATCAAAGTCAGGGGAAAAGAGATACAGAATATCCCTAAAGATCTAATCCAATATTTATGCTGGTGTGATTTTCCAAAGCCTTCCTGTGTCTGCTTACTAAATTTCATGGAAAGAGGAGTTGTTGCTATTTGAAGGTGAACATTTTAATTATTTACAGAAGAGGTGGAAAAAAAATCCTGTTGTACCCTGGTGATTCTGGAGACCAGTCTGCTGACTTTGGCCTGTGTTGGATCAATTTCAAATAGGTTAGCATAACTCTTAAGGTCACCGGAAAATATTACCAATAAAATGTGTTACTTCAAGTCCAGGAAATGCTGAATGACACATATCATAGAGCTTCCATTACGTTAAAGAGAAAGTAGCAGGAGAAATCAGCTAAAGGTGGAGAGATTTTACTACATGATGAACACGCAGCCATCCATTGTATTGCAGGCAGATATATGGTAAATTTTCTAGTTTAAAAAAATTCATTTGTACAGGCAGAGTTCTCTTTTAAGGCAGGGTCTCTAGTGGGGGTCCCATAATGGGGGGTTTCTGAATTTGGGGGTTTCTGGTGGGAGTTTCTCTTATGGGAAGGTCACTGCTGGAGGTCTCTGTAATTGGGGGTTTCTCTTTTAGGAGGGTTTCTGGTGAGGGTGGTTGTAGGGGAAGGTGTGGAATGGGGTGGGCTGGATTTGGATTGTGTGGGGGAGGGTAGCCCTCCGAAAGACTTTGCGGGCAACTCGCTTGAAGAGTTACCCCCTTGGCAGACCGCGAGGTCGAACGCATCAGGGCCGTGCTTGTAAATACCTGTCCCAATTCTCACCCATGTGTATTCCAACCCAGAGGACCGGGGAATCACAAGGGCTTGGAGAATATAGTGCCCGACCCGTTAATAGGGTGCAAATGGGTCAAACTTTGTGTTATGTATCAGAGTAATGCCATTGGCTGGTGTAATTTCACGTGTTACGCAATAACGTTATCGAAGCATTTTGCGGGCTTTTGTAGAGTTCACCATTGCAGCCTGTTTGAGCAGCATCTTGTCAATAAACCCCCTGCCATACAAGCTAGATGTGTGCCACCTCTAGTTCTTTCTCTTTGCCGCTACAACAAAGAATATAACACTTTGGAACTCTCTCCCCCACAGAGCGATGGAAGCAGAGGTACATAGATACCAGAGGTAGGCGGGAATGTTAAGTGAGATAACAATCAGATCAGCCATGACCTCATGGATTGGCGGCCCATGTTCGAGGTGCCGAATAGCCTAGTCCTGCTCCTAATTTGTATGTTGGTATGGTCGTATGTTCTTATTAGGTAATCAGAATTGCAAACTCTGGGTGATATTTCCTCTTTAGTTTAGAGGCCCTGAGAAGTTCAATTGCTGCTTGAACTGAGATCAGCTCACCCAAAATACAGGAAATCCTTGGCAGACTTGCAGAAGTCATAAATATTCAAGCAGTGAGCTCAGCTAACCCTCACTTCTGAGAAGTACTGCTGATGGTTTCTCAGTCAGCTGACTTGCTGAATATTCATGATGTTTAGAAAGAACATTCTCCATAGACACTGTATATTGTTAAGATATTGTTGAATTTGCAATAAGTAGAACACATAGATGATTGTAGAAATTACTAACAAGGTTTATTTCAACACAATTCTGATACTGCTCCACTGCTCTTGGCTGGGGTTATTATACAACCGGGGCTCTCCTTGTTGAGGGGAAGCCTTGCCCTCTTCAAAGGGAAGTCCAATCCCCCCTTAAAGGGGAAGTTCATATTCCAGGGAGGTCATGGTGTGGTGGTATGACTCAGAGGTTTACGATACCTCAGAGTAGTGCTGCCATTGGTGCAGAGGACTCGCTGCCCATTGGCTCAGGCAGGTCATATGTCTCTCTGCCAATTGGCAGAGGCTAGTCATGTGACTGCTCGCCGATTGGCCGAGAGACCGGTAGCCCCTCCTACGAGGCAGGGTATAAGAACACGTAGCAGCCGGCAGTCGGCCTTTCTCTGTAAGTTGACTGCCGGGCACACAACTAGTTCATTAAAGCCTGATATTTGGAACTTCTTCACGACTCGAGTCCAATTGATGGTACATCACATGGGAAATTGTATTGTCCTGATTCTGAGACTTCCATTTGGGACACAACACTTTTCTGCCCCCAAGTCCGGAGTAACGTCCACATCCACGGGCACTTGGGCCGGGCCTTTCAACTGTTTCGTCTGTGAACGGTGTTCAGGTGCCGACCTTGTGGTGTCAGGAGGCGTATATCAGACCGAGGTGCGACATTTATATAACGAGCGCCTGGGTGGCGGCATTACTGGGCAGTCATGAAAGCTGGTACGGGCATCTCCAGCTGTGGCAGAAAGTCCATCTCGGTTTCCAAATCGGAGCTAGTAGGTTCTTCGTCCGACATCTCGGTGTCCCCAAAAATGATCTCTGGACCCTCGACATCTGGTGGAGCTGGGGGCAGCAGTGGTATCAGGGATGGCCGGGCTACGGTGAAGACTGCTGAGTCAGGACGTCCAAATCACTGGCCGATACAGCTGGAGTATCCGGCACGCGGTTTCGGAGACAGTCCACGTGCCAATTAGACTCGCGGTCTTGGGTCCGTACTTGGTAAGAAACCGACCCGAAGGGACAGCACGGTGGCACAGTGGTTAGCATTGCTGCCTCACGGCACCGAGGTTCCAGGTTCAATCCCGGCTCTGGGTCACTGTCCGTGTGGAGTTTGCACATTCTCTTTGTGTTGCGTGGGTTTCACCCCCACACCCAAAAGATATAAAGGTAGGTATATTGGCCACACGAAATTGCCCCCTAATTGGAAAAAATGAATTGGGTACTCTAAATTTATTTTTAAAAAAGGAACCGACCCGTTTTTAGCAACACGACGCCGGGGATCCAAGCAGCCCCATTGCCGAAGTTCTGGATGTGCACCGCGTCTCCTGGGGCGAAGTCACGTGGTGGCCTGCGGCGACCTGGCCCCACACTCGATTTGGTCCTGAGCGTGGCAGTATTCCCGCCAATATCCCAAAAGATGAGACTCAAACGAGTGTGAAAGCAGTGGCCCATCAAATTCCCGGCTGGCACGATGCCCTTCATGGCATGCAGGGTTGTCCGCTAGCTCAATAGGAGCTTTAAAGTTTGCACCGTCCACTTGGCCAACCCATTTGAAACTGGGTGGTGTGGGGGCGGTCCTTATGTGACTGATCCCATTGGCGGACATGAATGCTGCAAATGGATGCTGTAAAACCATTATCTGATGCCAGCACCTTGGGTATGCCATGCGTGCTGAAAATGTGCTGGAGTTTCTCTATGGTGGTCCGGGCCGTCGTCGCCTGTACCTTGAGGATCTCCATTCACTTGGAGTGGGCATCAACAAGGATGAGGAAGATTGCTCCCTGAAAGGTTGCCCGCAAAGTCTATATGGAGGGGAGACCACAGATGACCGGGCAGCACGGTTGCATAGTGGTTAGCACTATGAGTTCACAGCACCTGGGTCCCAGGTTCAATTCCCTGCTGGATCACTGTCTGCGCAAAGTCTGCACGTTCTCCCCGTGTCTGCGTGGGTTTCCTCCGGGTGCTCCGGTTTCCTCCCACAGTCCAAAGACGTGCAGGTTAGATGAATTGGCCATGATAAATTGCCCTTCGTGTCAAAAAAGGTTAGGAGGGGTTATTGGGTTTGGAGGATAGGGTGGAAGTGACGGCTTAAGTGGGGCGGGGCAGACTCGATGGGCCGAATGGCCTCCTTCTGCACTGTATGTTCTATGTTCTATTCCCTCGAGTGGAGCACGGCTGCAGGAGGCAACTTCTAGTGTGCCTGACACTGGGCACAGCGCTAGGCCACCCACTTGATTTCGGCATTGATGCAGGGTCACCAAATATAGCTTCGAGCTAACATTTCCACCTTGGACATACCAAGGGGTCCATTGTGGAGGTCCATCAGGAACGGGCCGCGTCCACATTCAGGGACTACCATGCGGGACCCCCAAGGAGCACGCTGCCTTCTATGCAAAGTTCCTGCATCTTTGTGGTGTAGGCCTTCAGGCCTTGCAGTAAGGCCCTGTGCTGTTCTCCATACTGTACCATGTGGTGGATACAGGATAGCTGAGCATCAGTCTGGGTCCACAAACAGATGCGTCCCGGAGCGGTGCTCCAAAACATTGTCATATGCTGCGAGTAGCACTGTCCATTTCTGGATTCAGGTGGAAGGGATGGGGGGAGAAATCCTTAAAGAGCCCTAGGAGGGGCTGATGGTTTGTGAGAACAATGTGGTAATGTCCGTAGGCATATTGATTAAATTTATTGACCCCGAACACGACAGCCAAACCCTCCTTCTCGATCTGAGCATAAAATTTCTCTGCATTGGCCAACATTCTTGAGGTAAAGGGGATGAGACTTTCAGATCCATCGTTCATGGTGTGGGCCAGTATGGCCCCGACTCCATAGTGAGAAACGTTGCAGATCAACAGGAGCGGTCGGGATGGGTCGAAGTGGGTTAGCAGCCTTGATGACCTGGACGAAAGCCGCCTGCTGTCCTCGGGCCCACTCCCAATGTTGCATTGCAGAATATTCTCCATTACGCACTGGAATATTGCACATGTGGAGGAAACCTCAAAGGGCAGGTGGGTGTATTCATAAAGCACCCTCTGTGTGTTCAAGATTACAAAACATCTGGATTGGGGGACAAAGACTAACTGGAGGTAAGCGTGACTTATGTCGAGTTTCATAAACGTGCGAGCGCAGCAGGTCTGGCGGCATCTGTAGGGAGAGAAAAGATCTCACGTTTCAAGTCCAGATGACCCTTTGTCAAAACCAAAAGTTCTATCTCTCAACAATTTCTACTTTAACTCATCCCATTTTCTCCAAATCAAAGGTGTAGCAATGGGTACCCGCATGGGTCCTAGCTACGCTTGCCTTTTTATGGGGTATGTGGAACATTCTTTTTTCCAGACCTACCCGGGTCCATTCCCGCAACTCCTTGACCAGTACATTGATGACTATTTTGATGCCGCTTCATACTCTCGTCCGGACCTGGAAAAATTCATCAACTTTGCTTCCCGTTTCCACCTCTCCATCACTTTCACCTGGTCCATCTCAGACATTTCCCCTCTCTTCCTTGACCTTTCTGTCTCCATTTCCGGCAGTACACTATCTACTGATATCCACTACAAGCCCACTGACTCCCACAGCTACCTGGTCCACATCTCTTCTCACCGTACACCCTGTAAGGACTCCATCCCTTTCTCTCAGCTCCTTCGCCTCCGTCGCATTTGATCCGATGATGCCATTTGCCAAAATGGTGCTTTGAAAATGTGTTCCTTCTTCCACAACCGTAATTTCCCACCTACAGTTGTTGACAGGGCCCTCAACAGTGTGCGGTCCATCTCCCACGCAACTACCCTCGCCCCCCCCTTCCCCTCCATCCCAGGACAAGGATAGTGTCCCCCTCGTTCTCACATTTCACCCCACCAGCCTCCGTATGCAAAGCATAATCCTCCGCCATTTTTGCCAAATCCAGCATAATACCACCACCAAATACATCTTCCATTCACTCCCTCTGTCAGCATTCCGCAGAGATCGTTCCCTCCGAAATAATCTCGTCCACTCCTCCACCATACCCAACACCTCTCCCATCACCCATGGCAGCTTCCCACGCAATCGCAGAAGGTATAACACCTGCCCCTGTATCTCTTCCATGGTTAACATCCCAGACCCAAACCACTCATTCCAGGTTAAGCAGCGTTTCACTTACACCTCTTCCAATTTGGTCTACTGCATTCGCTGCTCCCAATGTGGTCTCCTCTATAATTGGAGAGACCAAACGCAGACTGGGTGAGCACCTTTGGTCTGTGTGCATTCAGGATCCTGACCTTCCTGTTGCTTGCCATTGTAACACACGACCCTGTCCCCATGCCCACATGTCTGTCCTTGGCCTGCTGCGATGTTCCAGTGAAGCTCAACACAAACCGGAGGAATAACATCTCATCTTCCGGTTAGGCATGCTACAGCCTTCCGGTCTCAAAATCAAACTCAACAACTTCAGATCATTAGCTCTACCACACCTCGACCCATTTGTTTTCATCCCATTTCATTTTAAGTGTCTTTTACCATTTCTTTCTTTCTTGTCTTTCTTTATATATATTTACCCCCTCCACCTTATCCACCCTTCCCTACCTCCCCTTTGCTTCCCCCTTCCCCTCCCCCCACATCTACATCTGTCACAGTTTACCCTCTGATATTAGTTTCTTTGCTATTTGGCCTTTCACACATTTTGTTCTCTCTGGGGACTGGCGTTAGCATTCTTTCCCCACGGTTTCTGTGGCTATTAGCACCCCGTTTCCCTGGGTTTCTGTGGCTGTGACTCATCTTTCTAAAGTGTGGAATGGAAACATGACTTCTACCCAGGTATTGAGCTTCGACCTGCATGATTCAGTGTATGCGGTCATGCACCAATTGGAAGTTGCGGGACTGGTACATGATGCAGTTGGCTTGCAGTGCCCGGAATACAACTTAATAGTGCCCAATGGCACCTTTCACCATGAGGAAGCCTGCAATCCCTTCTGCTCATTCTGCCTGCTTCTCTCTGGAAAGAAGGAATGAACTATGCAATACTGGACTACAAACTGCAAGATGTTGCCAATACCTCGAGCCACAGCCAGGTACTTATAGGTTCATGGGGCACTGCCACCTTCAAAGCCCAGGCAATGCAGTCCTAACCCTGCTTTGAAGCTGCAGTTGTTATTGCAGCAGGTGCCAGATTTCAGTTGTCGCATACACTGTTGTTTTCTATGGTTCAGGTGAGAGAATTTTTGCTTGAAATTATGAATATGGCCTCCTGCTGAAAGTCCTTCTCCCTCTCCTCTTCCTTTTCCAGTAGCTTGTCCCACTCTGATCTCTCCTCATTCTCTGATCCATGCTCTTTACAAAATGCTTATTAGGAAATGCATGACTGGAGCAACTAGTTTGCACAGAAATATTTAGTTCAGGAAAACATTCTTCAGCATCTGCTGCACCATTCCCTGAAGAATTTTGAAACTTAACTGTGAAAAGCACAGTGTATAAAATTGTAGCAGCAGACAGTAACTATCAATCAGCAACTGCTTGTAGATAGTTGATCCTCTCTTTGAGTGGCATTGGTTGGGATAGCCATCCTGTTGCTTAATACATGTTAAGTTACCTGAGTTTAGGAGAAGACATCATTTGGATTGTTGAGTTGCAAAACGCCAGCTCTGCTGTCAGATCAGTCTTACCCACTTTTTCACCTTGTGATCTGCCTGTCCATCCTATTTCAGCAGACATTCATTGCGCTCACACTATTGCCTCCACCAAGGTAGCATCACAAGTGTGCAAGGCAACAAGTGTGCAACTGCTACTAGCTCCATTTTAGAAACTTAAGGGCACCCATAGCACCCAGGAAATGGTGACAATGAGACCAATTTCCCAGCTATTATGTAATTTTATGTACAGAAATTAGTCCTGTGTTTTACCAGCATTGAATAAGCCTATTGATGCACAATGCAAGATCCTGAAGCAAGCTACAATGGTCGTGATTTTCACTCACAAGACCTGGAGTGCGTGTCTGGCATTAGGCCATAAATGTTTTGATACCCTGATTCTAATAGCTCTGAATCCTGGAACGGAAATCAATTTTTAATCAAATCCCTGACTGCATATTCCCATATATGTGATAGATTGTAAAGCAAAGCTTCAAATCTACAATTTTAAGGCAGTGTAATTGTCAGGTAGCTGATGAGATGTTGCATTTTACAAAGTCGATTATCAGCTCAGTATTTTTGCTGTGGCAACCGGACTGTATCACTGTTCATTTTTTGCTCACATTAATTCTCCAAAATACACTTTTCTTTTTTTAAATAAATTTAGAGTACCCAATTCATTTTTTCCAATTAAGGGGCAATTTACCGTGGCCAATCCACCTACCCTGCACATCTTTGGGTTGTGGGGCGAAACCCACGCAAACACGGGGAGAATGTGCAAACTCGACACCGGACAGTGACCCAGAGCCGCGATTGAACCTGGAACCTCGGCGCCATGAGGCAGCAGTGCTAACAACTGTGCCACTGTGCTGCTCTTACTTTTCTTTTTGAGGGCTCTTCTTGAGATTTTCTTAACGGAGGGTGATGCAGTGGCTAGCACTGCTGCCTCAGCGCTAAGGACCCAGGTTCGATCCCAGCCCCAGGTCACTGTCCATGTGGAGTTTGCACATTCTCCCCGTGTCTGCATGGGCCGCACCCCCACAACCGAAAGATATGCAGGCTAGGTGGATTAGCCATGCTAAATTGCCGCTTCATTGGAAAAAAAAAAGAATTGGGCACTTTAAGTTTAAAAAAAAGATGTTCTCAGCGGTTACTTTTTAGATTTTCTGGGCCTGCTTTTTGATTTTCAGGGCCACTTTTTCATTCTCTCTTTATTAGGTGATGAAGTCTCATAATAATATTACATTCTGTATTTGTGATGACATATAGGCAATGGCATGCTTTGCGGCAGTGGAAGCGGCCTGCCATTGGCCGGCAGCAGGATCGTCCAGTGTTGTCGCTGTAAATAGGGTTTCCCATTGTTTGTACCCCGTGCCGCAGGGGAACCTGTCGGAGGACCGGAAGATCTCGCCAATGGGAATGGCCAGTGAATCCCACCCAAGGTATTTGGACTCACACAGAAGCAGAATTAGAAGAATGTATCAATATTTTCAATAAGAATCACTCCATCATTCAACTTAGAGCCACAACACACAAGGAAAGCATTAATTTCCTAATCACCACAGTGTATAAATTGGCACAAGTCAGCAGGCAAAGGTTTTTTTCAAAACAACTGACACACACCGTTGCACTCGCTTCATATGCCTGTGAACTTGTCAAAGAGATGGACATTTACTTTTAAAAAGCAGCATGAAACATGGACAATTTACCTTGACAAGATGGGGGGGCAGTGTGGTATTATCATAACTGTAAGAACTGCAAGGGTTAATTAAATGTTTAGAGTAGCCACTAGAGTGAGCTACAGATACAAGTATATAAGGCATTGATGCTGAGCCTTGTGGGGGAGAGTAGTCCAGGGGTTAGCTAGAGACAGACAGAAGTATTATTAGTGTGAGTTAAAGCAGATCATAGTTTATACCAGTATTAAGGTTAGTTGTAGATGAGTGTAGTTTATATGTTAACAATCAACTGTGTATTATTTAGAAGTATGTGTCGAATCCAAATTAGTAATGTTAATAAATTTAGAGCTTTGTTTAAGTTCAAACTATTTTGTGATCTTTGTGAACGCTATGCCAACCATCCTGAATTAATCCTGTGTTTTCCATACAGACGGGCACTGGTTCATGTTGGGGCATATCTCTGGAGAGTCATTAACTGGAAGCCAACTTGCTGGGTGTTGATGATTTTCCATCTCCATTTCAATTAAAGTGAATCAGAGTAACAATACCTGATAGACTTGCTGGCCTCGTGGAGATGGAAGTAAAGGTATTCAAAGGATGCATAAACCTGGAATGGTAATGGGAACATCATACATTCCACATTGTGTGACAGTTGCGTAGCCCATTAAACAACTTGTGTGGCCAAGATCGATACTGGAGTCACATGGCAGAAACTGGCTTGTGATAGGAAATTTCTCATTAATTCACAAGGGAGGAAGTCCTGCCTTAGGGAGTTTCCAGTCAATATGATTGGCTGGAGGTCTCTAGTCCCTACAGTGATAATTAGAAAGGGTAACTTGTCCCAGTAGTTAAACAGTGTTCTAATGAGTCATACAGGCTGAAAAGGTCAAAATTCAACTCCCAGTCCATGTTGAGGTCGTTGATCTCGGGCAACATGGTGGTAGAAATCCTACAGATAGTCTCATCACCACCCACCACCATCCCCCACCACCTCATTAATCCCCCGTGCCCTTCTCCCTCTCCCATCCCTGGATATATAAACTGAAAACCAGCTAGAGTTATCATCCTTTATTGCTATACAGTTACCTTTATCAGAACGCGCATGTGCATGAATAATGACAAGTTCAAACTTGGGTGTTTTATCTTTGTGCTTCAGTTGACCGCCAAGATGTGTTGCTCAAACCAACACATTGCCTTTGTAAAGAAGATCTGCAGAGAGGTGCAATGTTTTTTGTTGAGGTTCATCCCAAGCAGCTTGGTATCACAGGACCCTGTGCTCTATGAGCTGCTCCCTGGGATACACACCATGATAAACATCAACTGCAGCGGGTGGATCATTAATTTGGTGAAAGATCCTCTTTAATCGGCCCAAAACATGCTGTTCTTCTGGTGCAAAGAGTTATCCTCAACCGGGTGTTGCAGACTGGCACGTTGCAAGGTCCAGGAGAATTTGCTGATAGATACACTTAAGATTGGGGCAACTGCTGCAGAGGTACAATGGGGGCAAGGTCATTGTCTAAAGCCTTCCAGCCATAGTACACTAAGGGGCTGGAAACTGTAGAAACCCGTGGGCTGTAAGCCTGACATGGAATGTACATTGTAAATATCAAGAGCATTTACAATTATATTGAGGTACCTCAGAGCGGAAAAGGCTGCAAGGTGGCAAATTGATTTTATTGCACCTTCTGTAGTCTTCAAGCCAAAATGTTTTATAATTTACTTCTGTAAATTTTATGAATAAAGTTTTAGAACATTGAACATAGAAAAATACAGCACAGAACAGGCCCTTCGGCCCACGATGTTGTCCCGAACTTTTGTCCTGGATTAAGAACAAATTAATCTACACCCCATCATTCTACCATAATTCATGTACCTATCCAATAGCCGCTTGAAGGTCCTTAATGTTTCCGCCTCAACTACTTCCACAGGCAGTGCATTCCATGCCCCCACTACTCTCTGGGTAAAGAACCTACCCCTGACATCCCCCCTATATTTTCCACCATTCACCTTAAATTTATGTCCGCTTGTAATGATTTGTTCTACCCGGGGAAAAAGTCACTGACTGTCTATCTATTCCCCTGATCATCTTATAAACCTCTATCAAGTCGCCCTCATCCTTCTCCGTTCTAATGAGAAAAGGCTAAGCATCCTCAACCTTTTCTCATAAGACCTACTCTCCATTCCAGGCAATATTCTGGCAAATCTCCTTTGCACCTTTTCCAAAGCTTCCACATCCTTCCTAAAATGAGGCGACCAGAACTGCACACAGTATTCCAAATGTGGCCTGACCAAGGTTTTGTACAGCTGCATCATCACCTCACGACTCTTAAATTCAATCCCTCTGCGAATGAACGTTAGCACACCATAGGCCTTCTTCACAGCTGTATCCACTTGAGTGGCAACTTTCAAAGATCTATGAACATAGACCTCAAGATTTCTCTGCTCCTCCACATTGCCAAGAACCCTACCGTTAACCCTGTATTCCGCATTCATATTTCTCCTTCCAAAATGGACAACCTTACACTTTTCAGGGTTATACTCCATCTGCCACTTTTCAGCCCAGCTCTGCATCCTATCTATGTCTCTTTGCAGCCAACAGCAGCCCTCCTCATGATTCATAACTCCACCAATCTTCATATCGTCTGCAAATTTACTATCCCACCCTTCAACTCCTTCATCCAAGTCATTAATGAAAATCACAAACAGCAAAGGACCCAGAACTGATCCCTGCGGTACGCCACTGGTAACTGGGCTCCAGGCTGAATATTTGCCATCCACCACCACTCTCTGACTTCTATCTGTTAGCCAGTTTGTCATTCAACTGGCCAAATTTCCCATTATCCCATGCCTCCTTACTTTCTGCATAAGCCTATCATGGGGAACCTTATCAAATGCCTTACTAAAATCCATGTACACTACATCCACTGCTTTACCTTCATCCATATGCTTGGTCACCTCCTCAAAGAATTCAATAAGACTTGTGAGGCAAGACCCACCCCTCACAAGACCCACCCGCTGACTATCCCTAATTAAGCAGTGTCTTTCCAGATGCTCAGAAATCCTATCCCTCAGTACCCTTTCCATTACTTTGCCTACCAGCGAAGTAAGACTAACTGGCCTGTAATTCCCAGGGTTATCCCTATTCCCTTTTTTGAAAAGGAGCACGACATTTGCCACTCTCCAATCCCCTGGTACCACCCCTGTTGACAGTGAGGACGAAAAGATCATTGTCAACGGCTCTGAATTTCATCTCTTGCTTCCCATAGAATCCTTGGACATATCCCGTCAGGCCCGGGGGACTTGTCTATCCTCAAGTTTTTCAAAATGCCCAACACATCTTCCTTCTGAACAAGTAGCTCCTTGAGCTTGCCAGTCTGTTTCACACTGTCCTCTCCAACAATATGGCCCATCTCATTCATAAATACTGAAGAAAAGTATTTGTTCAAGACCTCTCCTATCCCTTCAGACTCAAAACACAATCTCCTGCTACTGTCCTTGATCGGATCTACCCTCGCTCTAGTCATTCTCATATTTCTCACATATGTGTATAAGGCCTAGGGGTTTTCCTTGATCCTACCCGCCAAAGATTTTTCATGCCTTCTCTTAGCTCTCCTAATCCCTTTCTTCAGTTCCCTCCTGGCTATCTTGTATCCCTCCAGTGCCCTGTCTGAACCTCCTCAGCCTCACATAAGTATCCTGCTCCCTCTTAAAAAGCTCTCTTGTCAACCATGGTTCCCTCACTCAACCATCTCTTCCCTGCCTGACAGGGACATACATATCAAGGACACGTAGTTTCTGTTCTTTGAACAAGTTCCACATTTCAATTGTGTCCTTCCCTGACAGCCTATGTTCCCAACTTATGCACTTCAGTTCTTGTCTGACAGCATCGTAGTTACCTTTCCCCCAATTGTAAACCTTGCCCTGTTGCACGCACCTATCTCTCCCCATTATAGAAAGTCACAGAATTGTGGTCACTATCTCCAAAATGCTCCCCCACTAACAAATCTATCACTTTCCCTGGTTCATTACCAAGTACCAAATCCAATATGGTCTCCCCTCTGGTCGGACAATCTACATACTGTGTTCGAAAAGCTTCCTGGACACACTGCACAAACACCACCCCATCCAAACTATTTGATCTAAAGAGTTTCCACTCAATGTTTGGGAAGTTGAAGTCACCCATGACTACTACCCTGTGACTTCTGCACCTTTCCAAAATCTGTTTCCCAATCTGTTCCTCCACATCTCTTCTGCTAGTGGGGGGCCTATAGAAAACTCTCAACAAGGTGACTGCTCCTTTCCTATTTCTGACTTCAACCCATACTACCTCAGTCGGCAGATCCTCCTCGAACTGCCTTTCTGCAGCTGTTATACTATCTCTAATTAACAATGCAACCCCCCCAGTTCTTTTACCACCCTTCCTAATCTTATTGAAACATCGATAACCGGGAACCTCCAACAACCATTTCTGCCCCTCTTCTATCCAAGTTTCCGTGATGGCAACCACAGCGTAGTCCCCAAGTACCGATCCATGCCTTAAGTTCACCCACCTTATTCCCGATGCTTCTTGCGTTGAAGTATACACACTTCAACCCATCTCCGTGCCTGCAAATACTCTCCTTTGTCAGTGTTACCTTCTCCACTGCCTCACTACATGCTTTGATGTCCTGAACATCGGCTACCTTAGTTGCTGGACTACAAATCCAGTTCCCATTCCCTTGCCAAATTAGTTTAAACCCTCCCGAAGAGTACTAGAAAACCTCCCTCTCAGGATATTGGTTCCCCTCTGGTTCTGCTTGTACAGGTCCCACCTTCCCCAGAATGCGCTCCAATTATCCAAATACCTGAAGCCCTCCTTCCTACACCATTCCTGCGGCCACGTGTTCAACAGCACTCTCTCCCTATTCCTAGCCTCTCTATCACGTGGCACCGGCAACAAACCAGAGGTTACAACTTTGTCTGTCCTGGCTTTTAAGCCTAACTCCCTGAACTCGTTTATTACATCCACACCCCTTTTCCTACCTACGTCGTTGGTACCAATGTGCACCATGACTTCTGTCTGCTCACCCTCTCCCCTTAAGGATCCTGAAGACATGATCCAAGACATCCCTGGCCCTGGCACCCGGGAGGCAACATACCTTCTGGGAGTCTCGCTCGCGACCACAAAATCTCCTATCTATTCCCCTAACCATTGAGTCTCCTATCACTATTGCTTTTCTATTCTCCCCCCTTCCCTTCAGAGCCCCAAAGCCAGACTCAGTGCGAGAGACCTGGCCACTAGGACCTTCCCCCGGTAGGTCATCTCCCACCAACAGCATCCAAAGCGGTATACTTGTTTTGAAGGGGAACGGCCATGAGGGATCTCAGCACTGTCTGCTCGTTCATTTTCTTTCCCCTGACTGTAACCCAGCTACTCTTGTCCTGTACCTTGGGTGTGGCTACCTCCCTGTAACTCTTGTCTATTACCCCCTCTGCCTCCCGGATGATCCGAAGTTCATCCAGCTCCAGCTCCAGTTCCCTAACACGGTCTCTGAGGAGCTGGAGTTTGGTCCACTTCCCGCAGGTATAGTCAGCGAGGATACTGATGGTATCCCGCAACACCCACATCCTAGCGGAGGAGCATGCGACTTCCCTAGCCTCCATCCCCTCTTACCTTCCTGAATACAGCTGCACTGTGGACCAACTGGAACTCCGCCCTCCGACTCTGCTCCCAGTCAGCTGCACTCTCTGGAAACTCCCGGCTCCTTTCACACTCTTTGAGGAAATGTAGGAAATGAAATGAAAAGGAGCACCTTACTCCCTCCTCACCTAACTCCCTCAGTCACCAAACTCTCACTATAGCACTCAAATGCACCCAAATTCAGCACTCAATGCAAAGTCTGCACTGTAACCAGCTCAGATTTATGCTGTGACTCTATAATCTGAAAACTGGCCTAATCTAATTAACTAATTAACAAGCTCCAGCTGTTAGTAGCTTCAAGTAGAACCTTTGTTTAAAGCTGATTGAAAATTCACCTTCTTCTCAACCAAACAGCAACTTTTAAGTTAGAACATAGAACGATACAGCGCAGTACAGGCCCTTCGGCCCTCGATGTTGCACCGACATGGAAAAAAAAACTAAAGGCCATCTAACCTACACTAATTCTTTTAATTAACTAAATAAAAGAAAGACTAAACTTTAGATAAAAATGAACCCTTATTATCCCTCAGTCACCAAACTCTAACTATTGTACTCAAATGCACCCAAATAAGGCACTCAGTGCAAAAAAAAACTATTTGTGGTCCTATCCAAAGCTGGAGGATTACTGGAAGGAGATTTTTAGGGTAATCGCTCAAGTGGGGCACATGAAAGTGGACCCGGGCCCTCGAGAAGCCCTATTCGGGGTGTTGGACCAGCCGCGGTTGGAAACAGGTGCGGAGGCAGATGTTGTAGTCTTCGCCTCATTGATCGCCTGAAGGCGGATCCTGTTAGGCTGGAGATCAACCTCTCCCCCCTGTGCCCTGGCGTGGCGGGGGGGACCTGCTGGAATTCTTGACGCTTGAAAAGGTCAAATTTGAACTGATGGGAAGGACGGAGGGTTTCTACAATTCATGGCGTTATTTATTCTGCACTTTCAAGAATTGGATTACATCAAACATTAGGTGGAGGGGCTGTATGTGCTAATGGTGACTGTGCTTGATTCCTGATTCCTCTTTGTCATTTCTTTATCTTAACATGCGGGCTAATGTTTGGGGTTTGGTGGGAGGATGGGATCGTTGTTATTGATAAGGGGATTGACGTTACATTTGTGACTGATTATTATTTATTGTTGAGTGTAAATTTGGGAGAAAATGTGAAAAAGGGGAATAAGGATATATTTTTTAAAAAGTATATTTATGGAAAAAAAACATTCATAATGTTCATTCAGATATACTTTAAGATGAAGTGCCTCTGTACTACTTTACTGCAATGATTAGCCATTGGAGTGAAAAGGCACAACAATCACAAATTACATTTAAATAGCTCCTTTAATGATGTCCCATGATGTTTCATAGGAAGTAGCAAACAAAATAAATAGGAGGTTGTTTTTCCGCAGATGTAATTGTGTTTTCCCAAAACAACAGCTACTGATTATAAAAAAAAGATGTCTGCACAGTGGCACAGTGGTTAGCACTGCTGCCTCACAGCGCCAGGGACCCGGATTCAATCCTGGCCTTTGATGACTGTCTCTGTGGAGTTTGCACATTCTTCCCATGTCTGCTTGGGTTTCCTCCCACAGTCCAAAGATGTGCAGGTTAGGTGGATTGGCCATGCTAAATTGCCCCTTAGTGTCCAAAGATGTGCAGATTAGGTGTTATTACGGGGATAGGGGGTGGGTTTCGGCAGGGTGCTCTTTCAGAGGGTCGGTGCAGATTCAATGGGCCAAAGGGCTTCTTTCTGCACTGTAGGAATTCTGTCTATCTAGCTAAGTAATCTAGCATACATAGGTAAAATTTATCTGGTCTTTAGCTGTATACAATATGTTATAAGACAAACAATGGTGCAGGCAATGAAATCATAGACTCAACAAGCGGAAGATTGTTTTCGATTACTGTTTTCGATTACTAAAACAGCTCCAATAATTTCAATCTTTGTCTGCAGCAAATCCCAGTGGCCCTGGTTTGGTCTTTCTCCTTAGCAGTTGAAATAGTGGCGATTTGGCAGTGTCTTCGGCTGACAGCTTCAGAACTCTAGCTTGACTCTGATTCCACCAGAGTCTGAACTTCATTTACTCCCTTCAGCCTTCAGTTCTCTGGTTCATGGAAAGAAAAATGGGCACCAATTCTAATGAGTGTCATCGAGCTCACAAAACCTTGAACTTTTATTGAGGCATTGTCTCTGACAAGATGATTAATACTGTCACTGTCACAGGAGTTCTTCCCATTAAAGATTACTTTAAAATATGTAGTATTAAGAAACTGATTGATTGTCGCTGTGCTCCATAATTCTGCAGAAGGTGACTCAAAATAATTTATAGATAATGAGAAAGCACAGTGTAGATTTAATTTAAATAATTAATTCAGCTTCCGAAGTATTTAAATATTATTTTGTTGTCATAAAGAGACAGCCACGCAAAACAAGAAATGTTCCCATCGATAATGTTTTTTTCAGGGTGGCCTGAACTAAATGTTTGCACTAATAGCCTCCCATTTACTACAACAGTGATTATGCTTAACATCAAAATGACCTCTTCGGCAGTGCATCATTCACAGGCCGATTGATATACTTGGGAGTTTTCGAATGGCTAATCACTTCTCTCAGATGTGTCTCAAAATGCTTCACACTTGACAAATTGCTTTGAAGCATAATAGTTATGATTATGTAGGCAAACAGGGGCAACCATTTTTCACAAAGCAAGACTTCATGATGAAATAAGATGAGATATCCTTTGTTCTGTTTATCATGACGTTATTGAGGGTGGAGCTCTGCCCAGAACACTGATAGTGTTTGCTCTTTTCCTCCCTCCTACCCTACTCTCCGCGAAATCATTCCCATGGAATCTATCACATCACCAGAACTGTTTCTGGTTGTCATCTCATTTAATAATGCAGCACGCCCTCAGTTTTGTGATGACTTTTACAAATATATCCTGAGCTGATGCCTCTGGGAGTGGGCTTGGGTCCACAGTCTGGTCACCCAGCAGTGGGAGTGTATCAACTTGGGTGTGATCTAATGGCACTCAGGGGGCGGGATTCTCCCTTCTGAAGGCAGAGTGTTTAACAAGAGTTTAACGATGGCTTCATCGGACCGCTAAGTGCAGTGATCCCCTGCCCTTCAATAGGCCAGCACGGCACTAGAGCGACCCATGCCGATCCAGCTGCCGATACTAGTGTCAAATGGGCGGTGTGGGTCTGGGCATGCGCACTGCGATCGGCGCGTATGCACGGTGGCTTCCTTCTCCGCGCCGGCCCCGATGCAACATGGCGCAGGGCTACAGGGGCCGGCTCGGAGCAAAGGAGGCCCCCACCAGGAGAGGCCGGCCCACCGATCGGTAGGCCCCGATCGTGGGCCAGGCCACGGTGGAGGCCCCCCTGGGGTCGGAAACCCCCTCCCCCCCCCCACCAGGCCGCCCCCGACAGGATGGACGCCGAGGTCCTGCCAGGTAAGACCAGATGTGAACGGCGCCGGCAGGACTCGGGCTTTTTTGGCGTGCACTCGGCCCATCCCGGGCGGAGAATCGTCGACCGCGCCGGCGCCAATTCCCCGGTCACCAGAGGATCGGCGGACCGGCATCGGGGGCGGCATCGTGTAAATCGCGCCCTGCCCGGCGATTCTCCGAACCGGCGTGGGTGAGAGAATCCCGCCCGGGGGTTTTTGCGAGCCTCAGCAGGAGCACCCACCGAGGCTGTGCTCAATCGTATTTCCTCCACTGAGAAGCTCTGCTGAAAAATGGTGCCTTGAACTCTCGACCGCCTGATGCGACCCGTGAACACCCCAATGCCCCAACTCACCCCACTTCATATGGGCAGGGCAACCCCAGACCCAATCCCTGATATGGGACAAATATCACCTTGGTCATGCCAGACTGTCTCCCTGGCAGTGTGCCTGTCACTCTGGCAGTGTGCCTGCCAGCCTGGCAGTGCCATCTGGGCATGCCAGCAGTGCTAGAGTAACGCCTGGGTTGCACTGCCAAAGTGCTCAGGTGGCACTGCCAGGGTGCCGGGTGGCAGTGTCAAGGTGCTCGGGTGGAATCAGCAAAGTCAGGGTGCCACCCTGCCCAGATACCAGCTGCACCGGAGCCTCCGATAACCACAGAGAGCCTCCCAAGTGTCGTTCCGCCTGGTCCTCGTTTGTGGGGACCAGTGCTAAACTGCGCCTGGCTGGGGTCTCCTCGGCGAGGAGAGTAGATCATGGGGGCTGGTTAGATCTTGTCCATTGTGGGTGGGATCCAGATCAAGATGTCTCATAAGATCTAACGAGATCTGGCGAGGTAACCTGGTAACATAACTGTGAACTGTCCCTCAGTAGATTCCCCATATAGTTTTATCAGTGTGTTATGGGCCAGGCCTTAGAAACTCCAAAGTGTATTATGAAGTTCACCTGATGTATAACTTTTATGTGAATTTGGCTAGGATGAGCACAAAAGTCTTTGCTTCAGGTGCGATTCATCAGACTTCCTAGCCACTTTAATCATAACAGGGTTTAGACTAAGAACGTAGTTAACATATATATATATATATATATAAACACAGCAAGAATTGTTATCAATTACAAACATAAAGACACCACATAGCGACAGTAATCTATGTATAATAATTAATTCCCCCTTTACTGTTCCAATTCAGTAACAAAATCCAATAAAAAAACACCCTTTTTAAGGGCATGGCCCAGCACACTGCATTCTCACTTGAATAGGACTGGTCCTTTACCTGAATTTCTGATCCAGTTTCAAACAGCAGATTCAAGCTCCTTCCGGAAATCGACAATGTCTCGATTCGCCAGCGTGGAAACAGTGGCAGTTTACAAACAAAGAAAACGGCATAAAAGGCCACCTATAGCCCGTCTGGTGGGGGGCTAGCATGTAAGCAGCATGGAGCACCGGCTCTAGCTGTCAATACGGCCCAGAGAATTGCCGGGTGTGTGGCCATGCAAGCGCATAGCGACAGCCTACAGCGGCCACGCCGTATAACGTGGCGCGGCCGCGCGCGGGTCTGGCCTGCCAAATCATGACCCCCTTTGGCCAGGCTCGCCACCCCCACCAGTGCCCCAACTCCGGCCAAAACCCCTTGCCCCCTCCCCTAACTGCGGTGGTGCTGGACTTATTCCACAGCCACCACGTCGAGTTCCTGAAAATAAATACCATGAGTGACCGATGCTGTTAGGAGCTTGGCCCATCAGGGGCGGAGCATCATGGGGAGGGCCTCAGGTAACTTCTAGAGTATGCCGTATTGGAGGGGGCAGAGTATCGCAAAGGGGGAGCGATTTCAGTGTCGAAGACCGGAAAATCCCGCCCTATATCCTTAAAGTTAGCCACAACTAATATGCTTTTTACTGGAGCAGCTCTTTAAAATGAAAACATGGAAAGACGGAGAAAATACTTATTTTCTCTTTCTGTAGTCCACAGCAGTCAAACTGAAACCCCCTCTCACCTCGCAGCCACAGCCCAGCTCCACCAACAAAATTACATCACTGAAGCCGTGATAAGACAAAAACCTTTCTTAAAGGGACACTCACATGACAAATGTCAAGCAAGACTGTTGCTATAATAGTGTTAATGCTGGATTCAAATAGGGAATGCCCAAGAACCCACTACTTGTGACCTGCTCCAGAGCTGGAGGTGAAGGCGAATTAGACCAGGTTAACTAGTTGACTATACCAGGCTAGACTGTGATGTCCAGCATTGTTAAATAGCTTGTTGGCACTCACTGTTCAGGTATATAACATTGATAATTTAGTTGTGATATAAGAGATGTAACCAATGCCTGTGGAACAACACTAAAGCATAAGTTTATGAAAAGTTGGAGAAAGATGGGAAGGGAAATGTTACCCTATCAGATTGACTTGGGCTGTTAGTATTGGGGCAAAAAAAATAATGGCGCCAATCTTCTGTTACCTGTGGGAGTGAGGGAATGGGGTCATACCCCAGAAGTATTCTTGAAGGTGCATAAGGAAGCCCTGAAAGTCCCAATGAAAGAACTACACAGGAATTGCCCAGGAAGTTTAAACTTCCAGTAGGCAATGAACTTGCACCTAGAACCATTTGATACTTTGATTTGAATCAGAGACTTTAGACAGATCTAATTCACTTAGCAGAAAGACTAAAACCACTTCTAGCTCCCGAGCAACGATAGTACTCACCCCCCAACTCCAAATAGACCCCCAGGACTACCCTCCCAACCCTGTGAATGTCTCCAGACCACCAGGTACCTCCTTCACCATCAACCATTCCACTTCATCCGACAAACCCACCACCAACCCATTACTCCCCCACTATTATGATTACTCTCCTGACGCTGTGACTACTTCTCCCCAAACACTTACAACTCCCCCATCACCCCTCTATCCCGATTATCCCCACCACCCCACTCCCCAAATATCTCCCATCCCAGGATTGGCTCCCTACCCACTAACTAATCCCTGGCTCATCCTACATCCCTTGACTGTGCCCCCGACTATGCCCCCATCCCCTGATTACCCAGCTGATCGCATGGATCCTCACCACCCCCCTTCACAACCCTCCCAACCATCCAAACCCTGTCAAAAACTCTCACCCCACCACCCACCCTACCCACTTTCCTTTACCTGAAGAAAACCTATGGTGCAAACATTTGCTCATCCCCCCCCCCCCCCCCCAAACACCAAAAGCAAAGTCAGTATGGAGCTGACCTGCTCCATGCCGCCTCGCCCCACAGCAATACACACACTGCAGGTGTACTTCAAAGGTCAACAGGGCAAGTGTGGGACTTCTGCCCCTCACAAGGGAGTTAGTCCCACCCTTTGGAGCTGACGCCTAATCAGATTAATGGGTGGGAAGAAAGGGGGCATTCAATCCTAGTAGTGCCAATCCACAAAAGGCATCCCTCATAGAATGAACCTCCCCTTCCTTCTCATCCTTTGACAGTTGCATTTCAAAAATGGGGCTGCCACTCCCATCTGGCTGCCTGTGCAGCGTATTAATAGAGTGAATCGATTTGGTAAAAAGCATAATTGACCCTTAAAATAATCTATTTGAGTATGATGGGTGAGTTGCTGATTTTGGCACCCGCCCAACCCCCAAGTCATGGGGGTAAGTGGGAAGGTGCCCACTCCATTGGCATGCCACCCTCACCCCTGTTGGAAACATGCCCGACACACGCGTGTAAAATACAACCCCTTACACCCTGTCAAAGGTCCAAATTTGTAGATGTAGTTGGAGCCTGGCTGCATAACAGCCTGGTATGGCAACTACTCGGACCAAGACTGCAACAGAGAGTCGTGAACACAGCCCAGTCCATCACACAAAACAGCCTCCCATCCATTGATTCTATCTACACCTTCCGCTGCCTTGGGAAAGCGGGCAGCAGAATCAATAACCCCTTCCACCCGGCTTACACACTCTTCCAACTTCTTCCATCAGCCAAGAGATTCAAAAGTCTGAGGACACACATGAACAGTTACAAAAACAGTTTCTTCCCCACTGTTACCAGACTCCTAAATGACCCTCTTATGGACTGACCATTTTTTTTAAAATTTAGAGTACCCAATTTATTTTTCCCAATTAAGGGGCAATTTAGCGTGGCCTGCACATCTTTGGGTTGTGGGGGCAAAACGCACACAAACACAGGGAGAATGTACAAACTCCACAGACAGTGACCCAGAGCCAGGATCGAACCTGGGACCTCAGCATCGTGAGGCAACAGGGCTAACCCACTGCGCCACGGTGCTGCCCTCCTTCTGGACTGACCTGATTAATACTACACTCCTGTATGTTTCACCCGATGTCTAGGTATTTACATTGTATACCTTGTGTTGCCCTATTATGTATATTCTTTTCTTTTCATGTACTTAATGATCTGTTGAGCTGCACGCAGAAAAATACTTTTCGCTGTACCTCGGTACACATGACAATAAACAAATCCAAATCCGAATCCAAAGTGGCTGGGATCGTTAAACTTCCCAATTTCTGACAGCTGGTGCTTCACTTCTCGTGATGATCCTGCCCCGTAAAGGCGGGACATCCGGAGGAGCTCTGCTTCACATTTCCCATCAGGCCCAGGGCAAAGGCCTGGGTGAGAAATGTACAGCTCCAGACCTGGGTAAGTAAAAAGGAGTGGAATGGCAATCCTACTGTGATTGTCAATCTACGGAGGATGTACTCAGGATGTTACAATGCCAAATGAATTTCAATGAGCAAATATTTAAAAATAGCCCCAATCTTTATCATGTAATTTACATTTGCTCATATTTACTAACATTTTTTCACACTTGAGAGCAAAAGGGAAATGGTGGGTGGTAGCCAGTTGGATAAGAAGAGAGTGAAGGAAAGTGGGTAGCTTCAACCTGCTGACACAAATAGGGGCCGGGAATAATCCTTACAATAGTACAGGCTGCCTGAGGGACACTCAATATTGGGCACATTTAAACTAGATCAATGAGCTACTGCTACATGTCCACAAGCAACGCGCTGGAGAAATGGATGTAAATTTCAGACTTTAGCAATCTGCGAAGAGGTAGGGCTCATTCTGGATGGAGGGGTGTGTGATTGAGGGAAGGAGCAATCTGGATGGAGGCGTGTGTAATTGAGGGAAGGAACAATCTGGATGGAGGGGTGTGTGATTGAGGGAAGGAGCAATCTGGATGGAGGGGTGTGTGATTGAGGGAAGGGAACAATCTGGATGGAGGTGTGTGTGATTGAACGAAGGAGCAATCTGGATGGAAGCGTGTGTGATTGAGGGAAGGAGCAATCTGGATGGAGGGGTGTGTGATTGAGGGAAGTAGAAATCTGGATGGAGGGGTCTGTGATTGAGGGAAGGAGCAATCTGGATGGAGGGGTGTGTGATTGAGGGAAGGAGCAATCTGGATGGAGGGGTGTGTGATTGAGGGAAGGAGCAATCTGGATGGAGGGGTCTGTGATTGAGGGAAGGGAACAATCTGGATGGAGGGGTGTGTGATTGAGGGAAGGAGCAATCTGGATGGAGGGGTGTGTGATTGAGGGAAGGGAACAATCTGGAAGGAGGGGTGTGTGATTGAGGGAAGGAGCAATCTGGAAGGAGGGGTGTGTGATTGAGGGAAGGAGCAATCTGGATGGAGGGGTCTGTGATTGAGGGAAGGAGCAATCTGGAAGGAGGGGTGTGTGATTGAGGGAAGGAGCAATCTGGATGGAGGGGTCTGTGATTGAGGGAAGGAGCAATCTGGATGGAGGGGTGTGTGATTGAGGGAAGGGAACAATCTGGATGGAGGGGTGTGTGATTGAGGGAAGGAGCAATCTGGATGGAAGCGTGTGTGATTGAGGGAAGGAGCAATCTGGATGGAGGGGTCTGTGATTGAGGGAAGGAGCAATCTGGATGGAGGGGTGTGTGATTGAGGGAAGGGAACAATCTGGATGGAGGGTGTGTGATTGAGGGAAGGAGCAATCTGGATGGAGGGGTGTGTGATTGAGGGAAGGGAACAATCTGGAAGGAGGGGTGTGTGATTGAGGGAAGGAGCAATCTGGATGGAAGGGTCTGTGATTGAGGGAAGGAGCAATCTGGATGGAAACGTTTGTGATCAAGATTCAAGAGTAGGAAGCTGGAGGCTGAGAAGGAGGAAGTGTGACTGAGGGCAAGGGGGTAATCTGGGAGGAAGGGTGTGCGATTGAGAGGAACGGGGTGGTGATCGGGCAAGGAGAGGTGTGATTGATAGGAAATCATATGCATTTGGGAAGGAGGAGTCTAACAGAAGGAAAGTGATAATGGAGATTGGTAAAAGGCTGAGTGTGGGCTGACAACGATCTCTGAGACATCTGTGAAACCAGATAATGGGCATAATTATAATAGAAAAAGTTCAGAGTGTAATTTCAGGTGTGATTTCCTGGGTGTTTCCCGATGGCTGTGCCGGCGAGATCAAGGTCTGTATTTAACGGCACTTAAATGCCGAAAATGAACGTCCACGAGCTTCACGCCGATACTGGCTGTCTCGCCAGTTGATTCACCAGACTCTCAGCTGGCAGCACCCCCGTAACGAGGGGGAGCTGCTTTTACATGCTCCCTCACAACTCACTCCCAGTCAGCACACACGCATGGCACCATGCAGACATGGGGTGCCGACCTGGCCAGGTTTTTGGATGCCGTGGCGGCGAGATGGGAGATCCTGTTCCCCTGAGGGGGTCGGTGGATTAGCAGCAGGGCCGCCAATGCTGCCTGGGAGGTAGTGGCAGTGGTCATCAGTTTGGGCTGCGTGACCTGGAGGACCGCCATACAGTGCAGGAACAAGACCAAAGTCCTCCACCGAGTCGCGTGGGTAAGTTAACTCCGGCCTCCTGGAATCAGTTCTGCCTGCCAACCCCTTGACCTCCAATGCCCACCCAGATCAAGTTAGCAGCTGGCACCTCACATGCTCCCCAAATCCGATCACTGTGCTTGTGCCCAGGACACCTTGGCACCCAACAGCACAGCCCCTCCATGTCCAGGTGCGGTCCCCATGCATGCCACCTGCCTTCCCGGATGCATCAAGCGCACAGCTCACAATGCCCTCTCTCTGTCCCCGCAGGAGAGGTTAGCCCATGATAGGTGTGAAAGGACTCAGAAGGGAGGTGGAGTTCCAGATATCAGAGTCCTCAGCCCCTATGAAGAATGGTCCCTGAAGATCACGGCTCTGAGTGAGGTAGAGCAGTCACTGTCACCGAGGTTGGCCTGCACCGCAAAGGTGAGGATCCACTGTCCTTTCACCCAGCTGACCTGCCTCAAGTAAGTTGTTCATGTCAAACAAAATGAGCCCTCTCACGGAACACATGTTCCTTTTCTTTTTTTAAATAAATGCAGAGTTCATTTTTCCGATTAAGGACATTTTAGTGTGGCCAGTCCACCTAACCTGCACATCTTTGGATTGTGGGAGGAGCTGCACGGTGGCGCAGTGGGTTAGCACTGCTGCCTCACGGTGCCGAGGTCTCCAGGTTCGATCCTGGCTCTGAGTCACTGTCCGTGTGGAGTTTGCACATTCTCCCTGTGTCTGCGTGGGTTTTGCCCCCACAACCCAAAGATGTGCAGGCTAGGTGGATTGGCCACACTAAATTGCCCCTTAATTGGAAAAATGAATTGGGTTTTATAAAAATTTATTTAAAAAAAAAAATCTTTGGGTTGTGGGTGCGAAACCCATGCAAACACGGGGAGAACGTGCAGAATCCACACGGACAGTGACTAAGATGAGTGGTAAAGCGAAAAGTGCAGAGGATACTGGAAGTCTGCAGAGGGATTTGGATAGGTTAAGTGAATGGGCTCGGGTCTGGCAGATGAAATACATGTTGACAAATGTGAGGTTATCCATTTTGGTAGGAATAACAGCAAACGGGATTATTATTTAAACGATAGAATATTAAAGCATGCCGCTGTGCAGAGAGACCTGGGATGTGCTAGTGCATGTGTCACAGAAAGTTGTTTACAGGTGCAACAGGTGATTAAGAAGGCAAATTGAATTTTGTCCTTCATTGCTAGAGGGATGGAGTTTAAGACTAGGGAGGTTATGCTGCAATTGTATAAGGTGTTAGTGAGGCCACACCTGGAGTATGGTGTTCAGTTTTGGTCTCCTTACTTGAGAAAGGACGTACTGGCACTGGAGGGTGTCCAGAGGAGATTCACTAGGTTAATCCCTGAGCTGAAGGGGTTGGATTACGAGGAGAGGTTGAGTAGACTGGGACTGTACTCGTTGGAATTTAGAAGGGTGCAGGGGAGATCTGATAGAAACATATAAAATTATGAAGGGAATAGATAGGATAGATGCAGGGCAGGTTGTTTCCACTGGTGGGTGAAAGCAGAACTAGGGGGCATAGCCTCAAAATAAGGGGAAGTAGATTTAGGACTGAGTTTAGGAGGAACTTCTTCACCCAAAGGGTTGTGAATCTATGGAATTCCTTGCCCAGTGAAGCAGTTGAGGCTCCTTCATTACATGTTTTTAAGGTAAAGATAGATAGTTTTTTGAAGAATAAAGGGATTAAGGGTTATGGTGTTCGGGCCGGAAAGTGGAGCTGAGTCCACAAAAGATCAGCCATGATCTCATTGAATGGTGGAGCAGGCTCAAGGGGCCAGAAAGCCTACTCCTGCTCCTAGTTCTTATGTTTTATGTTCTTATGTGAACCAGAGCCGGATCGAACCTGGGACCACTGCGCCACCGTGCTGCCCTACACATGTTTCGTTTCTCAGAGGATCTCCACCTGATGAGTCCGGTCCATCTGCCCCCCCCCCCACCCCCAAGAGAACGCTCCAGAGGAGAATTACAAGGAGACTTCCATCAAGGCATTGAAGCCATCATCCCCATCTACCACGAGCGCAGAGACACACACCTCAGTGGGTGACACTAGTGGACTAGCTTCTGGGGCACAGTCTGGTAAGCATCATACAGATGCTGATGCACATCAGGTGGATGTAGAAAAATCCAACCAAGTCAGCAGTCAGAGGTCTGCTTGATCCAGTACTCAGCTGAGTCCCAGTCAGATGCCGAGCGTCTGGTCAAGGTTATCCTGGAGCTGATGCAGACGCCAGGCCGTGAGATTCAGGAGGGGATGTCAGCAACACTCTAGCGTGTGCATAGCCAATTGCAGGAGTCCCAAATGCTATGGGTGCAGGAGATAGCGCCGGCAATGCGTGGCACCGAAGCCAACTCTGCAAGGGTGGTGACCGCAGTCAAAAGCTTGGAGCACGTCTTGAATGGTGGTGTCACTTGGCAGACAGTGACTGAAGGCCTTGGCATCATGTCCAAGTTGCTGAGGAACATGTCCCAGACGCAGGTGGACATTGCCGAGGCACCCCAGAGCATGTCCCAGTCACTGAGAAGCATTGCTGAGGGCTTCAACACCATGGTGCAGACAATAGGGAGCATTCATGACTGGCAGAACCAGATGACTCAGATGCCTCTGGAGCTCACTCCAGTTACCACTCCGTCAAATTGTGACTCCCAGAGCTCTATGGGCACCGTCCAGGAAGAAGGAACACTGGATGCCGACCCGGGTGCCTGCCACCCGGGAGACGGCGATGGTTTCCACCTCACCCAAATCTCCCCTCCTGACACCGACGAGCCTCAGGGTCAACATGACGATGCCAGTGGCACCGGTAAGTCGGCCGGGGCCCCATGGCTCCAGGTACTCAGAGGATGTTCGCCAAGGGCATCAAAGGCCACAGGGAGTGAAATGCGGCAGACTTCCTCCACTTCTGATGTGGGTCCTGCGGACATACCGAGACGTAGTGATGGAGCACGAAAGATCAAGCAGAGGATCACCGAGTGGGCACAGCGAGGCATGGGGGGGGGGGGGGGGAGTTGATGGTTGTGGGGGGAGGTGGAAAGGAGGTGAGTTGACAGATAAAGCTTCGTCCTATGTAAAGCGATCAACAGGCGGCATTGTAGCACCGTGGTTAGCACTGTTGCTTCACAGCGCCATGGTCCCAGGTTCGATTCCCGGCATGGGTCACTGTGGTGAATGTGATTCACACCGGATTATAATCTGTATATACATGTGTCTATATTGTAAGTGCAGTTGCACTACCTGACCACCAGGGGGGAGTAGCTCTGGGAATGCTCGAGAATTATACTGGGCTTCTCCCTTGGCTCCGCCCAGGACTCCTCCCCCTGGAGCTGCTGTACAAAGATCAGTGCCACATGGTCAGCCGGCCAGTTCACCGAAGGTTGAATGGCTAACAGGCTGGCTCTGTTGTGAGTATATTAAAACCGCTATTCTAATCCTACAAGCACGTGTCCGTAGAATTGTTGGTTCCAACAATTTAATATACTCAGGAAACAGTCGAAGAAATCATGGAAGCAGCCCTCAAGGGGAACTCGACCCACAGGATGCAGAGGCTAAGGACATTTTTTCCCACTGGCTGAGATGTTTTAAAGCCTACCTGACAGAAGCCAGCACCGCCGGAACAACGGAGGAACAAACACTCAGCCTATTGCATGCGTGGGTAAGCCACAGAATCTCCACACAGCTGAATCCGGCCGGTTCTTACACCGCAGCGCTGGCAATATTGGACAAAATGTACGTTAGGCCCATTAACGAGGTTTATGCACGCCACGTGTTTACGACTCGGCGTCAGCAGCCTACAGAAACGCTAGCCGAGTTTGTAAGGGAATTGAACAATCTTTCCAATGACTGTAATTATCAAGCCGTTACCGCGGCTGAACATAGGGAGCTTGCTCTGCGGGACGTTTTCGTGGCGGGCCTTAGGTCAAACTATGTGCGCCAAAGACTGCTAGAAAAGGGGGCCCAGGACTTAGACACCACTGTGGAGGCTGCTACCACTATGGAAGTTTCCTTCCGCAGCCTCACCTCGTTTCCCCGCGGACCCCGCGACCTCATCGTGGACCCCCGACCCAACAGTCCCCCCAAGCCTGTGCCGCACGGCCCCCCCAGCTACCTGCGCTGCCAAAGCCAGTTACTCTGCTGCCCCAGCCAGTTACTCTGCTGCCCTAGCCAGCTACTCGGCTGCTCCAGCCTGCCATTTCTGTGGCCAAAGCCAGCACCCGCGGCAGCACTGCCGGCCCGTAACGCGACCTGCAGCAGCTGCGGGCGAAAAGGACACTATGCCAGAGTGTGTCTGGCGAAGAAAGCCCCAGCCTCTAACTCTCCCATGGCTCAAAGCATTTGTTCCGCCCCAGCCTTTAACCCTCCCACGGCTCAAAGCACTCGTTCCCTGAATTCACAGGCCTGCAGGCCCCGAAATGCTGCAGCCTGTATGCCAACTCCGCCCCCACCCGACATGTGCGACTCATGGGGGCGGCCATCTTGGCAATCCTCCTCCATGCGTCCGGCCAAGTGCGACTCATGGGGGCAGCCAGCTTGGCAATCCTCCTCCATGCGGCCGGCCATGTGCGACTCATGGGGGTGGCCATCTTGGGATCCATCCCCTTCAAACTCTGAAACTCACCTCGACGACTACGAACTCAGAGGGCAATCATCACGGGGCCACTCCAGCACAGCTGATCGAGCCGCCGACTACCCGCAACTCAGCGCAGTCACCCTGGATCAATCCCGCCCCAAGCACCTACGAAGTTCGATGGCGGAGGTCCAGATCAACGGGTACAACACGCCATGCCTCTTTGACTCCGGGAGCACCGAGAGCTTTATACATCCAGAGCTGGTAAGACGCTGTTCGCTTTCTATTTTTTCGGTGAGCCAAACTATCGCCCTCGCTTCGTGCTCCCACTCAGTCCAAATCCAAGGACACACCGTTGCTACGCTCACAATTCGAGGCGCTAGTTATTCGAAATTTAAACTTTATGTCCTGCCCGACTTCTGCGCGCCACTCTTATTAGGCCTGGATTTCCAGTGCAACCTCAAGAGCCTCACCCTCAGCTTCGGCAGGCCCCTGCCCCCACTCACTATCTGCAGCCTAGCCACGCTGTGCATCTCCCCCCCCCTCCTCTCTTCACCAATCTCACTCCAGATTGCAAACCAGTAGCTACTCGCAGCAGGCGATACAGTCTACAGGATAGGGTCTTTATCCGATCGGAGGTCCGAAGGCTGCTCAGTGAGGGGATCATAGAGGCCAGTAATAGTCCCTGGAGAGCTCAGGTGGTGGTCGTCAAGACCGGGGAAAAATTTTGTATGGTCGTCGCCTATAGCCAGACCATAAATCGCTTTATGCTCCTAGACGCATATCCCCTCCCCAGAATTGCAGACATGGTTAATCAGATCACCCAATATCGGCTATTTTCCACGGTGGATCTGAAGTCTGCATACCACCAGCTCCCAATCCGCCCGAAGGACCGCTACTACACGGCATTCGAGGCCGATGGCTGCCTCTTCCATTTCCTCCGGGTCCCTTTCGGCGTCACTAACGGGGTTTTGGTGTTCCAACGAGCAATGGACCGAATGGTAGACCAGTACGGGCTGCGGGCCACGTTTCCGTATCTGGACAATGTTACCATCTGCGGCTATGACCAGCAGGACCACGACGCCAACCTCCACTGTTTTCTCCAAACGGCACAGAAATTAAATCTCACTTATAACAAGGAGAAATGCATTTTCCGCACAAACAGACTGGCCATCCTCAGCTACGTCGTGGAGAACGGATTCCTGGGCCCAGACCTAGACCGCATGCGCCCCCTCTTAGAACTCCCCCTCCCTCATTGCCCCAAGGCGCTCAAACGGTGCTTGGGGTTCTTCTCATACTACGCCCAGTGGGTCCCTCAATATGCAGACAAAGCCCACCCACTCTTTAAGGCCACACGATTTCCCCTGTCAGCTGAGGCGCGCTGCATCAAGCCAGGCCTTCAGCTGCATCAAGGAGGACATCGCCAAAGCAGCCATGCGGGCGGTGGATGAATCCACTCCCTTTCAGGTTGAGAGTGATGCCTCAGAGGTAGCTCTAGCAGCCACTTTAAATCAGGCAGGGAGGCCCGTTGCATTTTTCTCCCGTACCCTATCCGCTTCAGAACTCCGACACTCCTCAGTCGAGAAGGAAGAACAAGCCATCGTGGAGGCTGTTCTTTATTGGAGGCACTACCTCGCAGGTAGGAGGTTCACCCTCATCACCGACCAACGATCGGTTGCCTTTATGTTGACAACTCGCAAAGGGGCAAAATAAAAAATGATAAAATCCTTCGGTGGAGGATCGAACTTTCCACCTATAGTTACGATATTAAATATCGACCGGGGAAGCTCAACGAGCCCTCGGATGCCCTATCCCGCGGGACATGCGCCAGCGCGTAGATCTGCCGTCTGAAAGCCATCCACGTTGACCTCTGCCATCCAGGGGTCGCCTGGCGCGCCCACTACATTAGAGCCCGAAATCTGCCTTTCTCCAACGAGGAGGTAAAAGCGGTCACCAGGGACTGCCCGATCTGTGCAGAGTGCAAACCGCACTTCTATAGACCAGACAGGGCCCACCTGGTCAAGGCTCCTAGGCCCTTTGAACGTCTTGCGATCGATTTCAAAGGCCACTCCCCTCCACTAACAAGAACATTTATTTCCTCAACATCATCGACGAGTTCTCCCGATTCCCTTTTGCTATTCCATGCCCTGATATGACCTCCCACACAGTCATTAGGGCCCTGCATAGTGTCTTCACCCTGTTCGGTTTCCCCAGCTACGTGCACAGCGACCAGGGTTCGTCCTTTATGAGCGACGAGCTGCGTCAGTACCTGTCGAGAAGGGCATCTCCTCGAGCAGGACTACCAGCTACAACCCCAGGGGGAACGGGCAGGTGGAGAGGGAGAATGCGACGGTCTGGAAGACCGTCCTGCTGACCCTCCGGTCTAGAAAACTCCAAGTCTCCCAATGGCAAGAAGTCCTCCCAGACGCGCTCCACGCTATCAGATCCCTCCTCTGTATCAGCTACAAATCAACCCCTCACGAGCGACTCTTCATTTTTCCTAGGGGCACTACCACGGGAGTCTCACTTCCGGCGTGGCTGAGGACACCAGGCCCGGTCCTCCTGAGGAAGCACGTCAGGGGGCACAAAACTGACCCCCTTGTTGAAAAGGTGCGCCTCCTCCATTCCAACCCCCAGTATGCATTCGTGGAGTTCCCGGACGGTCGCCAGGACACAGTATCCCTTCGGGACCTGGCACCCGCTGGATCCAGCCCCCCCTACCCCCACTGAGGAACCCCTTACCCCATTCCCTATGCTGCCGCCCCCTCGCGCCCCCGATCCCGCAAGCTCACCCCACCAGTTCCACGCGCCAGAACCAGCCGGCCCCCAGCGCCCTCAGTTTCCGGTCAAGCCAGAGGTGTATAAAGTTTGGACGAGACCCACCCTGGAGTCTGCCATCGTACCCCAGCTCTCAACACCCACCCAGCCACCGCAAGAGGCTGCAACCCCGGTGCTCCGCAGATCGATAAGAACAATTTGTCCACCGGACAGACTAACTCTGTGAGCCACCACCCCCGCTGGACTCGATTTTTTTTCACAGCGGGTGAATGCGGTGAATGTGATTCACACCGGATTATAATCTGTATATACATGTGTCTATATTGTAAGTGCAGTTGCACTACCTGACCACCAGGGGGAGTAGCTCTGGGAATGCTCGAGAATTGTACTGGGCTTCTTCCTTGGCTCCGTCCAGGACTCCTCCCCCTGGAGCTGCTGTACAAAGATCAGTGCCACATGGTCAGCCGGCCAGTTCACCGAAAGTTGAATGGCTAACAGGCTGGCTCTGTTGTGAGTATATTAAAACCGCTATTCTAATCCTACAAGCACGTGTCCGCAGAATTGTTGGTTCCAACAGTCACTGTGTGCGCGAAGTCTGCACGTCCTCCCCATGTCTCCGTGGGTTTCCTCCGGGTGCTCCGGTTTCCTCCCACAAGTCCTAAAAGGAGTGCTCTTCGGTAATTTGGACTTTCCGAATTCTCCCTCAGTGTAGTCGAACAGGCACCGGAGTGTTGCGACTAGGGGATTTTCACAGTAATGTCATTGCAGTGTTAATGTAAGCCTACTTATGACAATAATAATGATTATTATTATAGCATGAGGGCCTCCCTGGCCCTTTGGGTATGCCAGATCCTTGATGCCACCTGTCCTCCAACCTCCCGCTGACCCCGCAGGTCCTCGCTGGCTCGTCTGACTCCTCCTTATCCTCCTCAGACAAGGCTGCATGTCTCTCCTCCTCCTCCAGCATGTCACCCTGCTGCTCTGCCACATTGTGGAGGGCACAGCAGACCACCATAAAGTGGGAGGCCGTCTGGGGTGTGTACTGTTGTCCGCCACCAGTGCGGTACAGGGTTCGGAATGACATTTTCAGCAGTCTAATGCACATCTTTACAGCACGGGTGGCAGCATGGGCCTAATTGTATTGGGTCGCCACCTGGGTCTCCGGCCAGCGCATCCGCGTCATCAGCCAGGACATCAGCAGGTACCCCTTATCCCCAGAAGCCAATCCGTCATCTTAGTATGGTCCTCGAAGATGCCAGGGATCTCCGAGTGTTCCAGAATGTAGCTGTTATGCATCCTCCCTGGGACGCACGCACACAAGGGCATGATCCGGAGGTGGTGGTCGCATACATGTTGAATATTCAGAGAGTGGAATCCCTTCCTGTTAATGTAGGGCATTCCCTGATGCCCCGGTGTGCAGAAGGCGACATGAGTGCCACCTATTACTACCTGTACTTCGGGCATCCCAGTGATGGCAGAGAATCCTGCTGCCCGGGATTCTTGATGGGCTTGGTCCAGTTCAAAGTTTACATAGTCAGCTGTCCAGGCATACAGGCGGGCATACAGGGAAACCATTACTTCACGGATGCACTTGTGGGCTGTAGCTTGTGAAATACCACACAAGTCCCCGCTTGAGCCCTGGAATGAACCAGTGGCATAAAAGTTCAGGGCTGCGGTGGTCTTCATGGCCACCGGGATTGGGGGTCCCTGTTCTCCACAGGGTGCCAAATCCGCGAGGACATGTGCCACACGGTCTCCTTATTGAGATGGAGCCTCCTGAGTCACATGTTGTCCATCATCTCCTGGCACAACCAATGATGTATGTACACCTTGGGGCATCGCCGGCATCCACCTCTGGGTCCTTCCTCGGCCATCCACAAACCAGTTGTACTAGAAACCTCACTTTGCACACTAACAGTATGAACCCAGACCCCAGCCGGGAACATTAGGGCGACCCTGCTCAGTTGTCGCCCCCTTACCCACGCACATACCCTTTGGTGGTGAGGATATCCCCAGTGCTGAGGTCCAGCTCCAGAATGTCTGACTGTTTGTCGCTGCCTCTGTGGTTCTGATGCCTCCAGGGTTCAGGCGAAGTGTCCAGGCCTCACAGTTTGATTGGGATTCTAGGCAATAACACATATCTGAGACATGGCGTATGAAACCATGGCAATGAATTTGAGAGATGTGAAGTGCTGACATAACTATCAATGCCAATTCTTTATTAGAAAATCCAGCACAAAATGCATGGTCTACAGAGCAGCCGTGGTCTCCGCTCTCCTGTGTGCATCAGAAACATGAACAATGCACAGCAGACACCTCAAATCCCTGGAGAGATATCACCAACGCTGTCTCCACAAAATCCTTCAAATCCACTGGCAGGATCGGTGTACAAATGTGAGTGTCCTCTCCCAGGCCAATATCCCCAGTATTGAGGCACTGGTCACGCAATGCGCGTGCCACATTGCCCACATGCCCGACATGAGACTCCCAAAACAAGTGCTCTACATGGAGTTCCACAATAACAAGTGATTATTAGGAGGGCAGAGGAAATGCTACAAGACCACTCTAAAATCCTCCCTAAATAAATACAGCATCCCTTTTGACACGTGGGTGCCTTTGAACGCACAAACTGGAGAATCACAAAGTCCAATCACCTTGAGCGTCGCGGAGAGCACGTGGAGGCAAAATGTAATTAGTGGAAAGAGAACGCAGAATCCAGAGGGTCCCACTCATCCATCTCATCAAACACCATCTGCAAACCTGTGGCAGAGTCTGCAGATCCAGGATTGGTCTATTCAACCACTGCAGATCCCACCTCCCCAGATTGGAAGCAGGTCATCCTCGACCCTGAGGGACTGCCCAAGAAGAAGAAGAAGATTAGCAATAGCCTTCAGCTGTGCAGCAGGGGGCTGCTCACTATCAAAGGGAGTTAAAGTGACCTTCAGCATAAAACCAAGAACAGGGGTCTGTCCTGGAAGTGTTTGGTAGGACAGACAGGCAGCAGCTGTAATTGCCCCTGTTGTGGGTATATTTAATATTGGAGGATGGCTTGTGGGACATCGCAGATGCTAAGCCCCTCATCCCCCAGCCCAAGGGTGCCCTGGGTTTCAATGATCTTCTCGCCACATTTTGGTGGGATCCAGAATCCGCCACCGGGAGCGGGCTGGTTAGATAGCAAACCAATTCAGACCATCGCAGATTCCGATTTTGGCCTCACCCGCTATTTATCCAGCATGCCCAGATCCATGCCAGGCGCAATGCAGTGATTAAATCGTGGCCAAGGTTTTTCTAAGAACTTACTTTTTGGTTGACCAGTTCCACCACCCTGGGGGCTCACTTGGTTCCTCGATGTCAACCTCTGCCTCAGTAACTTCCTACTCTCAGGGCTCACTGACCAGGCCCAATGCTCGCCGCTCCACGGCGGTGAGGGGCCGCAGGTCTGGCTGTCCCTTCCTGTATACTCTATGTCAATACGTAGACTTTGTTATTCTGAACACAGATGGCATTTTATATAAATGTGCGTGCAAACCAGGCTAAAATAGAAACATGCTTTCTTATCATAGCTAAGTAATCATGATATTTAATACCACTTAATGTCCAAGCAACATAAGCAAAGCCGAATACTAATAAATTAGTTGCTGAAGAATGCATTTTAATCTTGTTCCACCTCTGATTTAAAAAAAACTCTGAGCATATTTCAAATTCAGATCTGCATGTTTGTGAGGCTCTTGTGGTGGTTCCAAGCCAAGGTAGCAGGCTGGTACATGAGCAAAATATTAAGCTGTTTTCAATCTCCAGCTGTCTTGCCGTCTGGCACAATTTGTTTTTATTATGACAACTATCGCCTGTTATAATAAATGATGAAAACAAAGGAAATCTCTGGATGAGACCAAAAATAATGCATCAAAAAATTAAACCCAAATGACCATTTTATCAGCCCAGCGTTCCAGGGTGTGTTCTTTGTTAATTTACTCTGGCAGCATGTACTGCATAATGAAAATCTCTGGAGGAGATAGAAATGACACGAATGGCCTGCGGATGTAACATCTAGGCTATTATCCAGTCCTTTCAATATTCAGTAGAGATGTATCTGTGGAATACAGAAGTTAGTGGAATGCAGATTAAAAGATAAATATCAGAAAAATCTTGATGGTGTCCCTTGACTTGCGCTGTAATATTTTGAAAAAGCCCAGAGGACATATTTTGTGCATTAATGCCATCAAAAATGATTTTTTTTAAATGGAGTTGTTTTCTTTCTGCAGTCAGTCCCTCCAACAGATCATGCTCCTTAAATCCTAGTGGCTACAGTTTTTATGAATAATCAATCCTTGACAGAGTTTCATGAGCCTAGAATTAAGAGCTAATCTATTTTCAGCAGTCAGTTTACCTAATTATATGTTGTGCCATGTTATACCATCAGTCAGTACGTTGGATATTAAATACTGATCAGATTTTACATATTAAAACAATCCATATATTTATTTACAGCCAAATAGAAATATTGTAAATGGAACATCGACAAATGCTGACAGGCAATGTAAACATTAAAATGCTTGTGCTGAAAAGAAGTGTGTAAGTGGGTTAATTAACCTTCGCATTATTTCTGGAGAATGAGTCTCTTCATTTTAAAAACAAATAGAGCAAATTCAGTACTTTTATTTTCAAGTACCACTTACAGTATCAGCATTCTGTAAGAGTCTAATTTAAGTAGAGACGAAAGATTTTATTTGCTCAAATGTCTGAAATCATCAAGAAGATGTGTTTTCAGAGTCATGTTTTTCAGCATGCAATTCTCTTGAAGTCCTGGTTCTCGGACAACTCAACAAACACTCAAGATATCAATGCAAAAGCAACTATTAAACAAATAGTTTGAACGCTTAGGCCACAAGCAACATTTTGAATAAATGCATATGCAAATAAAGCTTGAATGGATTCACAGAATAAATCAGGAGAAAAAACATTTGTGCCTTTCCAGAATCACCCCAGAAGCAGGTTTTTAGACAATCAGAAAGAAGTTACCCAAAAACCCATTCGGCAAACAAAACATTCTGTTACTTTTGCCAATGTAGGTATTAGCAATTGTGTCAGGAGCAAAAATCACGGGGCTTGATTTTTATGCCAAGTGGATTTTGGGCAGCTGGCAGTTGATTTGATACGAGGTGGGTGGGACATGGCTGCTGATCTGTGCAAAATCACCACCCTGTCTTTCGACAGGTAGATTTGGCGGTTCTGGGAGGGGCAGAGAGAGGTGGGCAATCCAGGGCAAGTCAAGCCTAATACTTCCTTGTGCAGGTCAAAGGAGCACTGCTCTAAAAGAAATGTATTCCTTTCTCAGAGTTACAAAACCTAAATGACCTTGTGTTTGACTTTGCCTGCGAGGAAAGCCAAAGTTTCCAGAAACCTGAGTTAAAATGACACATTAAGATTCAGGTGGCTTTCAGGCTTGTAAGTAATCCTCTTTCCACCAGGCACGCAAAGTAAAATCTTCAAATTTGCTTCACATTTTGAATAATAGTCACCCAATGAACTTGAACCTAATCTATATATATTTATAACAAGGACGTAACATGAAAATGATCACATCCAGTTCTCTCTGTTTTGCTAGATGCATCTCAAAAGGCAATGTCTCATGAATGTGACCCTGGTGGTTGTTAGCAGCAGGGAAAGACTCACAGTGAGTAGGTTTCCATGGTTTCCCATGCCTGATGCCACAGCAATCCTCGTTCACTGAATCATGGTTAACTCTGCAGTTTGCAGGCTCCTCTAATGTCATAGTGCTTCTGCGCCACACTGACCAGAATATTTGTGTTCAATTTGCTTACCAGCTGATATCACAGCTGGGGGGGGGGGGGGGGGGGGGCTGCAATTGGCCTCGCTGCCAAAGGCTAGGGAAAGGAAAAATCATTGGGTTTCCCACTCTCATCCAGCAATCCATGCTGGAAAACGGGGATGCATGAGGATTGGCTGAGAACAAGCTCAAGCTGACCTGTGATGCCCTCTGATGTTTGGATGACCTGCTGACACTCCCTGCCTGGCAGCCAGCCACTTTGCACCATACTGAGGGTGCTTGACCCCGTGGAACCATATCCAATGAGGGGCAAGAGCTTCAAGTGAAGAGGGAAAGAAATTGGATAAATAAAAATCTCCACACCCAAACATCCACACACAATGAAGAGGCCCAGCAAATGGCATTATCTAGCAGGGGGTTCTGCAGGCAGCAAGAACAATATCTAAGAATACACTGCTGGATATGTAGCTGAAGCAGCTGTTGTGTACTTTTGGCATAAATATAAAATCTGCCATAAGCCTGAGCAACTCTTGGAGTGCTGCTCAGATTAAAATCTCGTGCAAAACTAACAGCCATCCGTATTTCTTAAGCACTTTAGAATGAATAATGAGGAAGATTAGACCATCTTCGTGGAGTCCATTAATCTGCTCTGATCAGTATCTACTCTAGTATCTGTCACAGACAGATTGTAGGAAATCTCTTAGTTCCCATGATCAGTATATTTTGTATAGAAAGAGGTGTGTGTTTTCTTACCCTTGGAGTGTGTATTCCAGTTAATTAATTGAGCATTAAGCTTTTGTGAGTATAAAAGTAAAAAAGGCTATTTATTCTAACATACTTGCACTGAATTAATGTCACATTAGCCATTTGATCTCACACACGCATCCATAGAATCCCTACAGTGCAAAAGGATTCGGCCCATCAAGTCTGCACTGATGCTCCAAAAAGCACCTTACCCAGGCCCACTTCCCTGCCCTATCCCCCATAACCCCACCGAACCTGAACATCTTTGGACACTAATGGGCAATTTAACATGGCCAATTCACCTAACTCGCACATTTTTGGACACTAAGCAGCAATTTAGCATGGCAAATCCACCTAACTTGCACATCTTTGGACTGTGGGAGGAAACTGGAGCACCCAGAGGAAACCCACGCAGACAAATGGTGAACATGCAAACTCTACACAGTCGCCCAAGGCCAGAAAAGAACCCGGGTCCCTGGCAATGTGAGGCAGCAGTGCTAACCAGTGCTAACCAGCAGTCCTCAGGTTCCTCCTGGATTCTTCCTCTAGGGTCTGCTGGTCTGATGCCACATCATCATTCTTGTCCTCGTCCTCTTCGGAGGTGGCCACATGTTTCTCATCACCAACCTCCAGTTCATCGCCCTGCTGCTGTACGAGGTTGTGGAGGGCACAGTGGACCACCAGAGAGTATACTGGGGTGCACCATCGGAACGGTCGAGGCATTGGAACTGCATCTTGAGGAGTCCAATGCACTACTCAATCACTGCCTGGGTGGCTGCATAGGCCTCGTTGTACCGGGTCTCGGCTTCAGTCTCCGGCTTCCATACTGGCATCA
Source organism: Scyliorhinus canicula (assembly GCF_902713615.1). Lineage (NCBI taxonomy): Eukaryota > Metazoa > Chordata > Chondrichthyes > Carcharhiniformes > Scyliorhinidae > Scyliorhinus > Scyliorhinus canicula. Next base: position 164,574,108 of record NC_052149.1, read on the forward strand.
TTAGCTAGGCCCTCAGCGGGCATCTCTTATCCCTCAAGAGTCACCTGCGCATCCTGGGGTGCTCCTCGAAGAGACCGGGGATGATCGACTGCACCAGGATGTAGCTGTCATGGACACGCCCCGGGAAGTGTGCACATATGTGCATGATCTTCATCTGGTGGTCGTACATGAGCTGGTTGTTGGGGGAGTGGAACCCCTTTCTGTTAAAGTAGGCCACCCACTGATGGCCTGGTAAGCGCAAGGCCACATGTGTGGCATCTATTCCCCCCCCCCCCCCTTTAGACCTGGGGCATCCCGGCAATGGCAGAGAAACCTGCTGCCTAAGCATCTTGTTGGGCTTGGTCCATGTCAAGGACAATGTAATTTTCTGCCTGTGCATCCATGACCCATCAGATGCACCTGTGGGCTGTGGTCTGAGATGCCACGCAGGTGCCCGCTGGAGCCTAGGAATGATCCTGAAGCATAAAAGATCAGGACTGCGGTGACCTTGATGGCCACCAGGTGGGTTTCCTCCTCCTCCATGTGGTGCCAAGTCCACGAGCACATGGCACAGATGCCGCACCATCTCCTTGTTGAGGCAGAGTCTCTTGCGGCAGGCATGGTTCATCACCTGTTCAAACGACCAGCAACACCTTTGGCCGTCACAGGACTCCCCCTCTGCGTCCCTCCCTGGCCTGATGGGCGGCCAGGTCCTCAGGGTGGCGGGGCGTGGTCCAGCAAATGGGCCGCCGCCTCGAGCATCTTCAGACGCTGCTGCTGCCACCGTCTCCGGCTTCTGGCCACCCGGACTACCAGCGACACCACAAGGGGAAGATCTGGGTCCAGGATCCCTGCCATAGTGTTCAATATATGTAAGACACCCAGAGAGGGTGTTAGATTAACAAACAATGGTTTGCTCCCACCCCAGGACCTGCCATTCATTCCATTGCCCCTCCGGCACTGCTCCCCACCCAGAACACCCTGCTCACGCACATCCAGCCACCCAGTAAGCCCCCCTCACTGGACCCCAGACCCTGTACCCCAGACATCTGCTCATAACATCACCTGGAGCGGATGCTGGTCCCCTCCCCATGGCACTCGCCCACCCTCCAGTCGTGGACATGTCCCCAGAGCTGTGTCCAATCCCCTGGGTATTCGGTGTTGCGTGTGTGGTGTTGCCTCACGCAGTGTTCAGGCACAAATTCCAGGCATCACGGTTTGATTGGGATGCTAGGCAATGACTCCCACATGCTACATGGCTCGCCCACCCACGGGAATCCACTTGGGCTGTGTAAAGTGCTCACTTAACCACAATTGCCAATTCCCCATTAGCAATAGCTTCAAATGCAGAGCCAGCAGCCTCGGCAGTCTGTGGGGGTTATGGGGGACAGTGGGGCAGACAAGCAGGGACACAGGTTGCTCCAAGAATGGGTACACACGATCCAGGGGTTGGCATAGTGGTTGCCGCAAGCAGTTGCCCCCTAGTTGCCCCTTTCCCAATACCTCCCCCCCCACCCCCCCCCAATCCTCGCATGGTGGCCCATTCCTGTGGTGGGTCCTCCTCCCCCCGCCGAGCACTCGGGTGGCAGTCCAGTGCCCCTGGGCTCTTTGCCTGTGAGCAAAGATGGCTATTCACCTTCTCAACTATCCACAGATGCCAATTCACCAGGTTCACAATTTTATGAAGGAATACAGCCAGCGTGACCACTTGCTGGGGAGGCCGAAAAATAAGGGGAGGCCGTTGAATAAGGGGTGGCTTGCATTTATTGTATAGAAATAGGCTTAAGTGGTGATAATTGGTTTCTCGCCACGTTACGGCGACATCCCGACTTCGCCTACCGGAGTGGGCCGGTTGCATCGCAGACTGTTTGGCGCCTGGCGCGGTTCTCGTTATCTGCCTCTCCTGCTATTCAGCGGCCTCGTTTCGCTCAAGTGAGAGCGCAACGAGGCCGGAGAATTGCGTCCCATGAGCAGAGCTTGAAGATGCAAGGCCACGAGAAAGAGAGTGAGAGTGGAGTCGGGAGATATAAGTGCATGAGAAGGATTAAGACCGAGTGCGGAGCCAGGAGGATAAATGAGCGCGAGAAAGTACAAGGCTGAGGGTGGAGCAATTGGTTGGTGAGTATTTTACTTGTTTTCCTCATTAATCTAAAATGTCGGGACAATTTATTGGTAACTGTGAGATTTACTTCAGAATTAAGTTTTTATAACAGCAATAGCAAAGCTTATTGGGAACAGTAAGGTTTATTAATTAAAGTAAATAAAGATAAATAAAATTAAAATAAATTCCTAAGCACATATATGTGTAATTAAGAAATGTATAACTTTTTGTTGTAGCTGGCACTAACTTTAATAAGCACAGTAAATTGTAATATACATTAAGGGTAAACATAAACATTTATTTTGTTTTTCCCATTTGAAGTTGATGACAGTTCTATTGATATGTAACTCATTATGAAATATTCGGTGTGTATTAAATGTATTTAATTTTATTCATGGGCTCATGGTTTGTGTGTAAGATATCAACCTTGAGGCCCGGTGGGATGAAGGAGGGCGGCCCATGCGACCCACTCACTTGTCTCTGGATCTGACCAGTCTGGTCTACTCTGTCACCTGATCCACACTATATCGTTGACTACTTTTACAGCAACTCAGGATGTGCAATAAATGCCTCAGAAATCTGAAGAACATGGGGAATTAGGATTAGTAAAATTGGACCCAGTGGCTTCTGACACCCAGATGGGGGGGGGAATGAGAACTTTGTTGGTAAAAAATAAATTGAGTGATATTTTTGTTTTTGGTTCAGAGAGTTTGGCCATGGACCCATCAACACTCACGATATAATAATGGATTACATATAATAACTCCTTTCAATAACTCTGAATTGGTAATATACTGTGGCTGCTGTTGATTTGTTTTGCACTATGTTGGTTCCTGTAACATACTGAACTTGAATACTAGACTTGGATGCTCAATCCACCTATACGAAGGATTAGAAGTATGTTATAAGACTATTACTTTGGAAGTATTGGAAACTATTCAACAATTTTATAAAAGACTGTTTTGTAGAGGTAAATGGCGCCTTTGAGTAGGAAGGAGTCACAGAACCTGTGAATAATCATGTGAATAAAGTTATATTGCTGGCAGGAGGCAAGAGAGCATATTCTCAGCCAGTGTTTCGTTAACACAACAATATGAAATAGGTTTAATAGAGAAATTGTGGGTAATTACCAGGATCTCCTGCAGTTTGGGCTGTTCAAATGAAGTTGTCCCGGCGTATTTGAAGTTATTTTGCCTCCCTCATTGATCGTCAGCTATTTCCATGCTCTACTGCTCTATTGCTCTGGCAGGGTCACTGCTTTGAATGCTGAGTAATGTCGCAACGTCAGCAGGAGGTTCCTGTGGCTAGGCTACATACAATGGCAGCTTCTATCTTATTAGATCACCTCCTGGCTAAGCAATTGCAATTGCACATAGTGCACCTAGAGTGGGGCTAAGGGTCTCAAATGGATCTATTTCACAGCCATCTGATGTTAAGTTTCCAAGGTGGAAGAGTTGTCCTTTAGCAATATAGGGCGTGACCTGCTGGCCATGGCCCGCTGGAATGGGGCGGTAGATGCCGGGAGAGGCCTCTTCTGTGGTTTATCCGGCTCACCACGCCCTGCGAGATCTGGATTCTGCCCATTGTGGGCTAGATCAGTATTTGGCACATCTGCATATTCGAGTGAACAGCTAGTCTCACTCTGCCAGGTATCAGACCTGGAGGTGCCTTGCCTGTGTGAGGTGGGGTATGGGGGGGCCGAAGGACCCTCTTATAGGTGATTTGGGGGGGGTCTTGTGGTTGGTCAGGTGGTCAAGAGATTCAGGTGCCATTTAAAGGAAATGTGACTGAGTATTTCCTGCTGGGCCACCGAAATAAAATAAAGTGCCATGAGATAGCAGGTCCGTTCCTGCCGCTTGTACCGCCAGGAATGAAACACTCCTCGATTCCTGCCCAGAACTGACTCATTTTTTGGTTAGATTGCAAACATAAATTCAGTGAGAATATTTTAACCAAAGTCTATTTAAGTTTGACTGCCAGTCTCCAATGAGTTTCACTTGGGTAGATGTCTCAAACCTGGGATGCTCGTGTGCCAGCCCCAATGAAACAGATGGAACCAAGATAGAATAGTCGCTAAAATAAGACACTCAATCAGAGCAGTAAATGTTGTGTTTTTAAAAATAAATTTAGAGTACTAAATTATTAGTTTTTTCCAATTAAGGGGCAATTTAGCGTGGCCAATCCACCTAACTTGCACATCTTTGGGTTGTGGGGGTGAAACCCACGCAGACATGGGGGGGAATGTGCAAACTCGGACAGTGACCCAGGGCCCGGATTCGAACCCGGGTCCTCAGCACCGCAGTCCCAGTGCTATCCACTGCGCCACATGCCGCCCTGTAAATGTTGTGTTGACTAATTTCTTCAGAAAACAACTAGATAAATGTCTGGCCAGGAATTGAATTGACGATTATAGGGATAATTTTAGGCACAGATAATGAAAGTTCTAAAGGATACGATAGAGTGTTTTTTTATGTAAGGAGGAGGGCAGGCACTAAAACAGTACAACTGGAGTACAGCAGGCTTTAGTTTACTGTTGCAGGCACATGTCGGGGTCAATGGACCTTCTCTGGTTGTCCTGCTTCATTCATAAGGGAGAGTTCACAAACCACATATGGGCCCACACTGAAGATTGTGGGAGGGGTGGTATGCGGCAGCAAGTGGGAAATTTCAATGGATACATAGAATCATAAAATGTACAGTGCAGAAGGAGGCCATTCAGCCCATCAAGTCTGCACCAGCCCTTGGAAAGAGCACCCTGCCTGAGCCCACACCTCCACTCCATCTTTCCATCCTATCCCCGTAACCCTGCCTAACCTTTCTTGGACACTAAGGGCAATTTAGCACAGTCAGTCCACCTAACTTGCACATCTTTGGACTGTGTGAGGAAACCGGAGCACCCGGAGGAAACCCACACAGACACGGGGAGAATGTGCAGACTCCCCACAGATAGTGACCCAAGCCGGAAATCGAACTGGGACCTATATTTAATAGCCTTTGCCTACTGTTAATAAACCCCCTTTGTTGTTACTGGAAGTTTCCAGTGTATTAGAATTAGAATTAGAACAGTACAGCACAGAACAGGCCCTTCGGCCCTCAATGTTGTGCCGAGCAATGATCACCCTACTCAAGCCCACGTATCCACCCTATACCAGTAACCCAACAACCCCCATTAACCTTATTTTTTTTTTTAGGACACTAAGGGCAATTTAGCCTGGCCAATCCACCTAACCCGCACATCTTTGGACTGTGGGAGGAAACCGGAGCACCCGGAGGAAACCCACGCACACACGGGGAGGACGTGCACAGACAGTGACCCAGCCGGGAATCGAACCTGGGACCCTGGAGCTGTGAAGCATTTATGCTAACCACCCATGCTACCGTGCTGCCCATCTTGAGTCACCACATCTACATTGCAATCAACCCATATTCATTGCCCACATCAATTCCATCTCCCAGGACTTACTTGGAAAACAGCTAACGTAGAGGCTGACAGTCCATCATTGATCTCTTTTCTCAGGCTAGCTGCCTGTGGCCTTCAGTGCTCTGGGATTAGGAAGAACAAACATCTGTCAGGCTTCCTGTTGCTCAGTTACACCTGCAGCAGAAGATGGCTGAACAAGGATTTGGGCATGATGGCACTGCTCTCAATGCTGTGCTGGAATTTGACATGTAGCTGCTGACACAATGTGATCATGATGGAGGGAGTGAATGTCGAAGGTGATGGATGGGGTGCCAATCTGGATACTGTTAAGCTTCTGGAGTGTTTTTGGAGATGCACTCATCCAGGCAAATAATAATAATCTTTATTTGTGTCACAAGTAGGGTTACATTAACACTGCAATGAAGTTACTGTGAAAATCCCTTAGTCGCCACACTCCAGCGCCGGTTCGGGTAAACTGAGGGAGAATTCAGAATATTCAATTCACCCAACAAGCATGTCTTTTGGGACTTGTGGGAGGAAACTGGAGCACCCGGAGGAAACGCACGCAGACACTGGGAGAACGTGCAGACTTTGCACAGACAGTGACCCAAGCCTGGAATCAAACCTGGGTCCTGGCACTGTGAAGCAATAATGCTAACCACTGTATTACTGTGCCATCCTAATATTCCATCACACTCCTCAATTATAGATGGTGGACAAGTTTTGAGGAGTTAGGAGGTGAGTTACTCTCCACAGAATCCCCATCCTCCGACCTGCTCTTGTAGTCATCGTACTTATGTGGTTGGTCCAGTTCACTTTCTGGTCAATGGTAATCCCCAAGCTATCGATATCCCCCAGGATTTAGCAATGGTAATGTCATTGAATGTTAACGGAAGATGGTTTGGATTTGCTGTTTTTGTAGATGGTGATTGGATGGCACTTGTGTAGTATGAATGTTACTTGCCACTTATCTGCCTAAGCCTGAATGTTGTCAAGGTCTTGCTGCATATATGCACTGATGGCTTCAGTATCTGATGAGTCACAGATGGTGCTGAACATTTTGCAATCATCAGCGAACATTGTTACAAGTTGTGGTCCGAAACCCCGAGGACAGATTTATGGCGCAAAGTTGATTGAGTCATTGTGGTTCAGGCTGCATTGTTTGTGGTGTGGAGTTCTCCTACTGCTCCCTTAAAATGAAAAAAAAACTTATGAGTAGGTTCTCTTTGGCCCAGTCTCCAGTTAACACCAGTTGGATGATGCAAGACACACACCCTGCTCTGGACAATGGAGTGCAAATAAGGCTTTGGGATTTTGTGATGCATAGAACCCTGATGCACTATCAATTACGAAGAGATGAGAGTAGAGAGTAATCGAGGCTTTGTTAAGCAGAGATGTGTAGCCTCCTGCAGCTGCTGCCAAAATGCCTGCAGCTCGGTGAGCACACACATTTATACTCCGCCTACTGGGCGGAGCCAGCAGGCAGGGATCTACCCCCGTACCTATAGTACAGGAGCCTTACCGTATTACATCTCATGTATGTGATATATACAACAGTGGTGACTACCACAAACCCTTATCTAAATATGTCAGTTAGCCAGGGTTCCTCTTCAGCCATTTATTTTGAGGATTGGAACAGTCACTGTTATAGCAATGAGGCAATAGGTTCTTCCACTCTATTTCCGGGTCATTACCATCTTGTTTCCATCTATTGGGAGATGTGGGGCGGAATTCTCCGCTCCCGCGATGAATCGTGAAGGCCGTCGTGAACTCGGCCGGGTTTCAAGACGGCCTCGGAGGCCGCTCCTCGCACCTTATTCACCCCCACCCGGGGGGCTAGAAGCGGCACTCCGTAACTCTCAGCCGTTGGGCCTTGACGCGACTGCGGCGCCTAAGTGACGTCAGCTGCACATGCACAGGTTGGCCAGCTCCAACCCGCGCATGCGCGGCTGACGTCACGACGGCTGACGGCTCTAACCCACGCATGCGCGGTTGCCGTCTTCCCCTCCGCTGCCCCGCAAGACGTGGCGGCTTGATCTTGTGGGGCGGCGGAGGGGAAAGAGTGCCTCCCTATGAAATGAAATGAAATGAAATGAAAATCGCTTATTGTCACGAGTAGGATTCAAATGAAGTTACTGTGAAAAGCCCCTACGATCGGTGGGCACCGATCACGGGCCAGTCCCCTCCCGAGCACGGCCGTGGTACTCACTCCCCTCTCCGCCCCCCACAAGCCACAAACGAGCATCTGGCGCCCATATTCACGACGGCAGCGACCAGGTGTGGTTGCTGCCGTCGTGAACCGGTCGGGAACGGCAGGCCGCTCGGCCCATCCGGGCCGGAGAATCGCTGGTCGCCGTGAAAAACGGCGAGCGGCGATTCGGCGAGCGGGGGGGTGGGAGAATCGCGGGGGGGGGGCCAGGGCGGCGTGTCGTGAGTCGCCCGGCCCTCCCGGGATTCTCCCACCCGGCATGGGGAGCGGAGAATCGTGCCCGTGACTTTCGAAACAAGAGAGGGGACCAAATGCAGGCATCTAAAAAATGTCTGACAAACGTATGAGAGTTGCTAACAGCTGAACAGACAACCAAAAAGAAAATTTGATCTGACTGGTGTTTTCATCCATATCTGCATTTGGTTAAATGCAGTTGTCTACAGACAACTTCAGTTAAGAAAATAAGGTAAGTTCATAATTGACTGCACTACCAGAGGGGGAGAGGAAGAGAGATTGAGAAAGATTTTCAGTTAATAGCTTATCAGTAGATTACAGTGATTAGAGAAGGAACATTGCATTGTGCATGATGTAAATGTGCAGCAACCCTAAGAATGTAAATAGCCATCAGTAAGTGAGTAATGTTAGCTTTCTACTGCAGTCAGAGAGCAGAGGGGAAGGAGAGAGAAAAAGTGTGTGGTGAGTGGGGATTTATGGGTTGTGGGAAATTTAGGAGGCTGCAGATTGCTGGGTGAGAGGGGAGATTTAGGTTTGCTTCAGCAGCCCAGGGTGCCGTGGGGTGCTTCGGGAAATGGATTGGCTAAAGAGAGGCCATCTGTCCCCGAAACAATGCTACCAAATACTACCCTCCCTTGACACCAATACTTCTGATCCCTCCAAGGCCTCTACTCCCTCCCTCCCTCTTCTCCTCTTCCCAGCAGCGGCCTAGTGCCAACAGGCGACCCATCCATCAGCCAGCCAGCCGAGGAAACTGAGATAAAATTATTAACCAGATCCTGCTCTTAAAGGTTTTCCCCACTGTTTCTGGAATTTGCTTGCTGGGTTTTCGTTCTTTGGACACAAGGAAGGAAAAGGACAATGGACAAAATCCAGGTGTGCATATTTAAATTATCCATTAAGCTCATTTAAATATGCACTTGCCCAATTCATCCGGGGCCTGGGATTCACCGGCCTCACCCGCAAGGACAGGTTCACAAAATCATGAACAAGTCATAATGACACCTCCGGGGGGCGGATGTTGAGATCCCCGGGCGGTCAGGCACTGGTAAAGGTGGTACCCTGACACACCCTGTGGGACCCTGGCATTGCCAGCCTGGCACCAGCAGGCTGCCAGCCTGGCAGTGCCCAGGTGCCAGATTGCCTCTGCCGGGGGGCATCGTCCATAAGAGGTGGGGTGAGGAGGGGCTCAAGGACCACAGAAGTGAGTTGTGTGAAGTGTGGGAGTCCTCAAGCGACGGTAGAGTCGAAAGCACAGGGCAGCCTTTAAAAATGGCACCCTGATCCATGGGTAGTCTTCCTGCGCTGCCAGTGCAGGAAATAACTTAAAGAGTGGCCTTGATGGGGAGTTCCTTGCCGAGGTAAAAGAACAGAAAAGTGGCGTTAAATAGTGAGTTGCTTCTTGGCACTGCAGGCACGGAGAAACACCCCACTAAACGTGCCATTCAACGGACTTTAATTGAGTCCACAAGTGAAATAGTTTAGTGAATAAGGATCTGGAAGCACAATAAGTTCTGAGGAAGACAAGATGGATAAATATAAAGGGCTTGATTTTCCGAGACTCCGTGCCACAATCGCGATCGGCATGTGGGCGAAGAATGGGCGTTTGCGCAGAAATCCAGTCCGCGTCACTCCTCACTCCTCACGCGCAAACAACGCAACGCAGTTAGGGAGCCATTGACAGAGGCCCCCCCATGATTCTCCGAGGAAAACTGGCCGAGTTCCTGACGACGTGGTTCTATACACCTATCAGCCGTCGGGAACGGCCGGTGGTGGCTGCGGACTCAGTCTGCGGACTCAGTCTGCGGCCGCCCTGGTTTGGGTGGGGGGGGGATTGATCACCGGGGGGGCGCCTCATGGATGGCCAGGGGGACGATTGGGCCTCGCGGACCAGCGGGCGCGCGCCATCTCGGGGGGCGGGCTACATTTCTGGTGCCATTCCGCGGGCTGAGTCCGCCATATCCTTCGGGGCAGCCGCTGCAAGCCGCCGCCGTGTGCATGCGCAGACTCCCGACCGGAAGTGCAGGGTCCCGTATCCACGGCCAGAGCTGGAAGAATCATTCAGGGGCCCTGCTAGCCCCCTGCAGGTAGGGGAATCACTCAGGGCTTTCTTCAGGAAAGTCCAGAATGATTCACCCCATTATTGGAGAATCCAGCCCAAGGTGTAGAGGTTCTGAGAAGTCCGAACTCGCAAACTGAGATGGTAATGATACAGCGCCATCTGTTGGTTTGCACCATTTAGTACAGTTTTTCCATTTCTGGAAATTTCAAAACTTTGGCACGTGCAGAGTATATGGGGGCAATTCTCCGAACTCATTACACTCTCACTCAAGGAAAACGAGGCGGGTGAATAACGGAGAGGCCAAAAACAAGAACCGTGCCAGGCACCAAACAGTCTGCGATGCACCGACCCACTCCCAGAGGCGAGATTGGGATATCGTTGTAGCATGGTGAGAAATCAATTCATAGAATCATAGAATTTACAGTGCAGAAAGAGGCCATTCGGCGGTACCCACATGCCAACCCCTGGATCATTGTACCCATTCTGGGGGCAACTCCCATCCCTGCCCGTCTGCCCCATCGACCATCCATAACACCCACCAACTGCTGAAGCCTCTGGGTCATGCAGTTGAAGACTACTGCTAATAGGGATTGGCACCCACCCTTGGAAAGAGAACCCTACTCAAGCCCACGCCCACGCATCCACCCTATTCCCGTAAGCAAGTTACCCCACTTAACATTTTTGGACACGAAGGGCAATTTAGCACGGCCAATCCACCTAACCCACACATCTTTGGACTGTGGGAGGAAACCGGAGCACGTGGAGGAAACCCACGCAGACACAGGGAGAACGTGCAGATTCCGCACAGACAGCGGCTCAACTGGGAATTGAACCTAGCTCCCTGGAGCTGCAAAGGAACTGTGCTAACCACTATGCTACAATTATTACCACTTAATAAGGGAGGTCCTGGGGGAAAACACGTGCGGTACCAGCATCCCAACCCCTGGATCGTGTGTACCCATTCCAGGGGCAACTCCCATCCCTGCCCATTGACCACCCATAACTCCCACCAACTGCTGAAGCCTCTGGTTTGCGGCTGAAGGCTATTGCTAATAGGGATTAGCAATCGTGGTTAAGTGAGCACTTCACAAAACCCAAGTGGATTCCCATGAATGGCGAGCCATGTAGCATGTGGGAGTCATTGCCTAGCAACCCAATTTCACCTTGATGCATGAACACTGTGCCTGAACACTGTGGGAGGCAGCACCACACGTGTAGCAGCCAACATCCAAAAACCCAATGGCTGGAACACAGCTCCGGGGACATGTTCACAGCCGGAGGGTGGGTGAGTGCCACAGGAGTGGAGGGTGGGGGGTAGGGGGGGTGGGGAATGCTGGAGAGATGGGTCAAGGGTTCGGAGGTCAGCCCACATTGTGGAGATGCCGGCGTTGGGCTGGGGTGAGCACAGTAAGAAGTCTTACAACACCAGGTTAAAGTCCAACATGTTTGTCTCAAACACTAGCTTTCGGAGCACTGCTCCTTCCTCAGGTCATTCACCTGAGGCATGACCATTCACCTGAGGAAGGGGCAGTGCTCCTAAAGCTAGTGTTTGAAACAAACATGTTGGACTTTAACCTGGTGTTGTAAGACTTCCTACTGAGTCCACATTGTGGAAGAAAGTGCCAGAGGCATGCTATTTGAGCACAAAGGTGTTTATTGTGTTTTACAATTCCACACCCTCCCAATGATGCTGCCCCCTCCTCCACACCAGCCCCCTCACATCTGACCTATCCCCCACCCCCTCCCCCTCCCCCGGTGCCCTCAGTGATCCTCAAAGTGCTTGGCCTTCCTTGTTCTACCACTATGTCTAGGTGTGTCCCCATCTGAGCTAGGCGCTTACCACGTCCCATAGCCGTCGATGCCCCTGGGGAGTATACTTTGAGGGCTCTGAGGCCGAGCTCATTTGTTGGTGGCACACGCATGGCTGTGCAGCCCTGTCCCCTGTGCTGGCTGTGAGACGCCTAGTGAGACGGGGTGGAACCCGGGGGAGCTAGTGGCCACCACTGTCACCACTCCATGAGACGGGTCCGGGTTGGCACCCAGTGCCCCTTCCTTCTGCTCAGTGCCTATAGGGCCCTGGGGTTCACCTTGGTCCGGAGGGACAGCTGGATCGAACCCTGGCTGCCCCTGCATCATCTGTCTCTCCCAGCCCTGGTCGTTCCCAATGGTCTGCACTATTGTGTCAACGCCCTCAGTGATGCTCCTCAGTGACCGGGCCATGCTCTGCAGCGCCTCGTCAATGCCCACCTGCGACTGGGACAAGCTCCGCATCGCCTCGGCCATTCCCATCTGAGAACGGGAATATCCCACAGAACCTCATCAAGGTCACACTGGTACTGGGTCACATTCTCCAGCGAGTCGGACATTCTGCCTAGACCCTCAGCCATGGCCGTCACCGACTGCGTGATGCCTTGGACACTTTCACTAATGGTACTGACGTTGTGCACCAGGCTCTCCACTGCAGTCGCCACCGTAGCAGTGTTGGCTTTGGTGCCATGCATTGCCGGTGACCAGCGCCCACAGCCTCTGGGCCTCGTCCAAGTGGCTATGGATCTGCTGGAGTGATGATGACTTCTCCCTCTAAATGTCTCGGCCGCTCCCAAATGTCTCTATAACGTCTAGGATGACCTCTTCCACAGGATCGGCTGGATCCTGGGATGCATGGGTCACCTCCGGGGCACGCTCCTTGAAGGTGGTAAGGATTCTGATGTCCGGCACACCACCGCCAGTCTGGGCCCTCTCCCAGCGATTGTGGGAGAGCTTTTCCTGTTGCGACACAGAGGTGGCGTCGTTAGCCACATGCGTGGTTCACAGTGGTGGAGGAGGGGGTTTGACGGAATGGTTGGGGGGTTTGAAGGGGGAGTGGGGTGGTGTGAGGTTTGGGGGTCACATGGAGAGTTGGGGGGGGGGGGGTAGATCCTCCCATGGGGACGGAAAGTTCTCCGGGGGTGGGGGGAGGCATTGGTGTTTACTCACTTGTGCTGCCCGGTGTAGGTCATTGATGTTTTTCGTGCACTGAAGGCCAGTCCTGGCCACACGCCCGGCGCTCACATCCACCGCCATTTCATCCCAGGCATCACTAGCTACCCGATGGCTGACCCTCCTGGACCATCGGTGGAACAGGACATCACTCCGGCCTCCGCAGCACCGAGCAGCCTCCCCAGGTCTACGTCCCTGAATCTTGGGGCTGGTCTCCTGGGCGCTATTGTTGCGAGCTGGCTGGGGTGGCTGAGCAAGTGCAGCTTCACTGCTGCTCAACCTTGTTAGCGGGGGAGGGGAGTGGCGAGCACGGTGCCGGCGAATCAGCTTGCAAGCTTTCATTTGCGGCGGGAAGCCCGTGAGGCCTCGTTCAGTGGACCAATTAATGTTGAATAGTGTTGCCGGCCCTAATGGGCCGAATGCCAGGAAGCTCACGGCAGTTCCCATCGCTACAACACTTAGAAATCTTTCTGGATAATCACTTCCAATGTGTTTTCTTAATTACTGCGCATGCTGGAATCTGATTTCAGAAAGTCTGATGCTGATGGGAAAGATCAACAATAAAAGAAATCAAGGTAGTCAGAGTGTCTTGCAAACTGGATGAATATAGTACCAATAAAGAAGATTCACACCTTGAGAGGAAGATTAACATGGATGTCCATTGTCATGAACGAGGGCATGATACATGAAGAAAGAGAGAGAACATAACTTCCTTGCTTATCTAGGATGTGGTATGCTTTACTAAACGTGCCCTTAACCTGCCCTGTGATCTTCAATGATTTATGCACAACACCCAGGTGCTCCAGCACCTGCCTTTAGAATTATACCCGATGTTTTATATTGTCTGACCACATTCTTTCTACCAAAGTGTATCACCTCACACTTCTCTGCATTAAATTTCATCAGTCATTTGGCTGCCCATTCTTCCAATCTGTCCAATTTACCATATTGTGCACCTTCACATGCATGCAGTTACCCTAATTTCGACATTGTTACTTTCCCTCTTACTCTTAACCCACCTAATACTCCCAATATTCTGTGCACCTTGGTAATCCTCTTTACCATTAACTCCTGTTTCCACACCTCTGCCATACCAATTTAAACCTTCCTCAATATCACTATCAAATGGCTCTGCAAAGAAATTGGTCCCAGCTCTGTTCCAGTGCAACCGGTTTGTACAGATTCCATCTGCCATTTCAAATCTCCCAAGAATCTAAAGCCCTCCCTCCTGCACCATCTTTCCAGCCACACATTCAACTGCTTGATCCTTCTGTTTCCATCGCATTTGCGCGTGGTACCAGAAGTATTCCAGAGATCACCACTTTGAGGTTCTGCTGCTAATTCTAACCCCTAATTTATTTTAAATTAAGCCTGTGACAACTACTTGAAACAGGAAAAAGCAGCCTCAGGAAATCTAGGCATATTTATCAAGATTAACAGAGGCTGAAGGACACGAAAAGAGAATAACACTTCTTCCCGATCACATGACATGGAAAAAAACATTTGGACTTTGCTGTTCAAATGAGAGGACACCGATTCATAGAGTTTTGCAAAAGAAGCAAATTTGATGTGAGAAAAAGGTTTTCACACAGCGAGTGATTCGGGTCTGAATTGCACGACCTGGAAGTGCAGTAGAGGCAGGTTCAATCAAGAGGGCATTGGATGATTATTTGAATAGATACAATGTGCAGAGGTACGGGGAAAACGCAATGGAATGGCACTAAGTCATAGAAACATAGAAAATAGGTGCAGGAGTAGGCCATTCGGCCCTTTGAGCCTGCACTACCATTCAATATAAGACCATAAGACATAGGAGCAGAATTAGGCCACTCGGCCCATCCAAGTCTGCTCGACCATTCAATCATGATGATCATGCAAACTCAGTGTAAATTCCTGCAAATTCAGTATCCCACTCCCGCTTCCTCTCCATATCCCTTGATCCTTTAGCCGCAAGGGCCCGTCTAGCTCACTCTTGAATATATCCAACAAACTGGCCCCACCAGCTGTCTGTGGTAGAAAATTCCCAAGTTCACAACTCTCTGTCCTCAATGGCTTACCCCTTATACTTAGGCTGTGACCCCTAGTTCTGGACGTCCCCAACATCGGGAACATTCTTCCCGCATCTAGCCTGTCCAGTCCCATCAGGATTTTATATGTTTCTATGAGATCCCCTCTCATTTTTCTAAACTCCAGTGAGTACAAGCCCAGTCGATCCAGTCTTTCTTCATATGCCGGTCCTGCGATCCCAGGAATTAGTCTGGTGAACCTTCGCTGGACACCCTCAAGAGCAAAATGTCCTTTCTCAAACATAATGCTCATTTGGAGAGCCGGTGCAGATATGATGGGCCAAATGGCCTCTTTCTGTAACATAAAAATTCCGTGATCTGTGGTCATTTTGAACATAATTGCCTTAATCTTTTGCCGTCGAGCACGTGCCATCAGCAGACCAGGAAGCGGTTTTGAAACACGCTTCACTCCAAAAGTGAGTCCAGGATGTTATTTCGCGCTGACTGCCCAATTGACGAGGAGCCAGCGTGAAATGCATGCTGGGAAAGGTTCAGTGCTGCCAGGGAGCACAGGAAGACAGCGAGCACTGAGAAAAGGGAGGGTGTGGGCTGGCAATTCCACTGTGCTCGATTAGGGGGGGTGGGGGGGGGGGGGGGGGGGACAGCTGGTGCAGGAGCTGTCTCAGGGAGCTGGAAGGAGACAACGTCATTGGTTCGACATATGGAGGAATCTCTTCCTGAGAGTTACATAAAATATGAATATACCATCACAAAAGGTAAAGTACCACATCATTCTAAGGAGTGTGACAGAAAATCCATATTTGTAAACCAATTGACTTCACACACAACTATCCACAGCAAGGATAAACACTACCAATGTAAACCTTGCAGAAAAGGATTTGCTGACAGTAATCTGTGCAAGAACCACAAAAGGACACACTTGGATGAGAGGCCATTCCAGTTAGGCATGTAAGGCTTTATTTCGGACACCCTTCTCCCTGCACACAAATCTACTGATGCACATAAGTAATCAAACTTTCAAATGTGACCCATGTGACAAAGCCTTTGTGGCTCTCTGTGCTTATGAGTCATAAAAAGACACAGACTGGCGAGAAGGAGAAGATTTATCTGTATTGTGGCCAAACATTTGCCAGCGATAGAACATTACTTGCTCATTAAGCTCCCATCATAGAACACAGAAGGTAGCCCCTACAGTGCAGAAGGAGGCCATTCGGTCCATCGAGTCTGCACCGACCCACTTAAGCCCTCACTTCCACCCTATCCCCATAACCCAATAACCCCTCCTAACCTTTTTGGGAGAATGTGCAGGCTTCGCACAGTGACCAGTAGGGAATTGAACCTGGGACCCTGGCTCAGTGAAGCCACAGTGCGAACCACTGTGCTCCCATGCTGCCCATCAATGTTCATATTGTGTCTAAGGGTTCAGCAAGAATAATGGATTAAAGGTGCATATAAAAACACACACAAATACAGACGAGAAAACCTTTACCAAATGTAACTTTATCCAAATGTAACTGGGCTTTAGTCAGAAGAGGGGCCAAATGAACATATGAAGAGAGTATTTATGAGGATACATTTTCCTTTCCTCAGTGGTGTGATCATCTGCCTTATTAAGTTGGTCACACAGAACTACAACTCCAAATTTATAGATCGAATCACTGGCCTAAGAAACCTTTGTAGTATCATGTGAGAGTACCTTTAAGAAGTGGGTGTTTATCAAATAGGTGTCGTGGATGTACCTTTAAGAAAGGGGTGTTTATCAGATGGCTGCAGTGATGTCGGTGTGTGGGTGGAGCTGGGCTGTCTGTCTCTTTTTACTTTTGTTTTTGAGCTGGCAGCTACAGTGTGTGTTTAGTTCTGTTTTCAGAGTTGGAGCTGCATCCAGCCAAACAAGGTGTAAATTTGATCTCTTTCTGCGTAATAATAATGTCTTCAGATCACTTGCTAATTTAAAAATGATAACTGCTCTCAGTAGACAATTTAAATCTGCTATCTTTGTTAAAGAGGATATTTGTCTTATGGATGCTGCCAGGAAAGATTAAGGTTACTTATAGAGTACTGTATTCTTTGGGGTAAGTATTTGAGTTGATAGTTGCTAAGATGTTTACTGTGTGTTCATAAAATGTTAACTGAATTCAAAGAATAAAAATTGTTTTGTTTTAAAAGTACTTTAGATTTCTGTTGCATCACACTTGTAGAGTGGGCCCTTGTGCTCGCCACAACCAAAATCTATTAAAAGTTGTGGGTCAGGTGAACTCCATGATACACTTTGGGGTTCTCTAAACCATGGCCAGTAATAAATTGGGGGCTCGAGGGATAAACGCCAATCTTTCTTGAATGGATTGGCTTAGTGAACTTAAAGACAGTGAAGGGTGAACATATTTGTGGTTGCTTTTCAGGTGTGTAATATCAGTTTAAGTAGGGAGTGTGTTGTGGACAATGGCTCTTTCAGAGGCTCGGAAGTTTTGGGGGATGGGAAGGTCACACGCAGTACCTTATGAACAGAGACTAAGAAAAGGCTTTTAGATTTGGCTCACACATTGCAGTTAGCGTTATCTGACAGCACACAAAAAGATGAGGTACTTACGGCGCTAGCTGAGCATTTAAAATTGCCTGAGTTACAGTCTGACTCATTAGAAATGGCAAAAGTTCAGTTACAAATCAAGCAAATTGAACATGAAAAAGAATTAAAGCAGCTTGCGAAATGTGAGAAAGAGAGAGAGAAAGGAAGATACAGATCAGGGAAAAAGAAAAGGAGAGAGAAGAAAGAACCAAAGAAAGAATAGCCCCAACAGAACAAAAAGAAAAAAAGACAGAGGAAAAAGAAAAAGAGAGAGAAAGGGAGATACAGGTCAGGGAAAAAGAAAAGGAGAGAGAAGAAGGAAACAAAGAAAGAGAAAGGGAAGAAAGGGAAAAAGAGAGAGAGTTTGAACTTCAGCAAATGGCCATGAAACACGACAGTCAGTTAAAATTGGCGGATGTAAAGGGAAATATACAATTGGAGGACAGTGATGATGATAAAGAGAAAGAGCGTCAGAGTCAAAAGCTTGATGGGGATCTATTTAAATATGTCCAAGCATTGCCAAGGTTTGATGAGAAGGAGGTAGAAGCCTTTTTCATTTCATTTGAGAAGGTAGCCAAACAAAAGAAATGGCCACAGGGCATGTGGGTATTACTGATTCAAACAAAGCTGATAGGTAGGGCAAGTGAAGTGCTTGCATCACTATCACAGGAGGTATCTGGGACATATAAGGAGGTTAAAAAATATATATCTTAGGTGCATATGAACCACTGCCTGAAGCCTTCAGACAAAGGTTTAGAAATTAAAGGAAAGAACCTGGTCAAACATACATGAAGTTTGAAAGGATCAAACAGAGTAACTTTGATAGGTGGATAAGGGCTTTGAAAATAGACCAAACATATGAAGCTCTCAGACAAATTATACTTTTGGATGAGTTTTGAAATTCAATTCCTGATGTAGTGAGAACTAATGTGGAAGAGCAGAGGTTTAAAACTGCGAGAGGGCAGCACGGTGGCCTAGTGGTTAGCACAATCGCCTCACGGCGCTGAGGTCCCAGGTTCGATCCCGGCTCTGGGTCACTGTCCGTGTGGAGTTTGCACATTCTCCCCGTGTCTGCGTGGGTTTCGCCCCCACAACCCAAAGATGTGCAGAGTAGGTGGATTGGCCACGCTAAATTGCCCCTTAATTGGAAAAAATAATTGGGTAATCTAAATTTATAAAAAAAAAAAAACTGCGAGGTTAGCAGCAGAAATTGCAGGTGATTATGAATTAGTTCATAAATCAAAGCTTGGTTTCCAACATCAGTTTCAGCCTGTGAGGGATAGAAACTGGGGAAAAGAGAAATACTCAATTGGTAGAGGTAAAGGAGATCTGACGGGAGATAATAAGGAGAGTGTACCTCAGATTAAAAAAAGAAATCCAGGAGGGTGGAAAAGAAATGAAAAGTTTCAAATGTTTTCACTGCAATAAACTAGGTCGTGTAAAGTCAGTGTTGGTGGTTGAAGAATAGCACTGGGAAGGCTAATGTGGTAAAACAGGATAAGACAGTGGGGTTTGCTAAAGTGGTAAAGGAAAGCCAAGTGAAGCGAAGGAGGTGCAAAAGATTGTACAGCCTGATCAAGAGGTGATTGATAAGAAGGTGCCAGATCTCTTTAAAGAATTTATTTGTGTGGGTAAAGTTTACTCATGTGTACCAGAAGGAGCAGTTAAATAAATCACAATTTTAAGAGATATGGAGCTAGTTAATCGTTAATGGTAAGAGAGGAGGAGTTATGTAGTTTGGGAAGAATATTGCCAGAAAAGGTGGTAATATGTGGAATTCAGGGTGAGAAGAGTAGTGTTCCACTATATGAGGTAAGGTTGGAAAGTCCAGTGAAGAGTGGTGAAGTGGTAGTAGAAGTAACAGAGAAACTATCTTGTCCAGGAGTACAGTTTATCTTGGGTAATGATAGAGCTGGATCACAGGTGGGAATGATGCCTACTGTGGTTGATAAGCCAGTGGAAAATCAGACAATTGAAGTGTTGAAGGACAAATAACCTGGGATTTTTCCGGATTGTGTATTAACAAGGTTGCAAAGTCACAGGTTAAGACAAGGGGAGAAATCAAAGAGTGAAGATAAAGTTGAAGTACAATTATCAGAAACGATTTTTGATCAGATGGTTGAAAAAGAACAAGAACAGGTGGAGGATGAGACGGATATTTTTAGTTCAGGAAAATTGGCAGTTACAACAGAAAGATATAGAAATAAAACGGATTTATCAGAAAGCATACACAGTAGAGGAATCTGCGCGTACACCAGAATGTTATTACCATAAAAATGATGTCTTGATGAGAAAATGGAGACCTTTACATATGCAGGTGGATGAAAAGTGGGCAGACGTTCATCAAGTGGTATTGCCGGTAGGGTATAGAAAGGAGGTGTTGCGAGTTGCACATGAGGTACCAGTGGAAGGTCATTTGGGAGTAAGGAAAACCCAAGCTAAAATCCAAAAACATTTTTATTGGCCTGGACTACATATAGATGTAGTTAAATTTTGTCAATCATGTCACACATGTCAAGTGAAGGGAAACCTCAAGCAGTGATAAAACCAGCGCACTTAATACCCATTCCAGCATTTGAGGAACCTTTTATAAGGGTCCTAATTGATTGCGTTGGGCCACTTCCTAAAACAAAAAGTGGGAATCAATTTCTTTTGGCTGTAATGGATGTGTCTACTAAGTTTCCAGAGGCCATTCCAGTACGTAATATTACAGCTAAAAAGATCATGGATGAGTTACTTAAATTCTTTACTAGGTATGGACTACCCAGAGAAATACAATCGGATCAAGGATCAAATTTTACCTCATGGTTATTCAAAGAAGTTATGGATAGCTTAGGACTAAAACAATTTAAATCAACTGCGTACCATCCAGAATCACAGGGAGCGTTAGAAAGGTGGCATCAGACAGTAAAGACAATGTTGAGGGCTTATTGTCATGATTATCCAGAGGATTGGGATAAAGGAATCCCATTCGTACAGTTTGCAATTAGGGATGCACCTAATGAGTCAACCAAATTCAGTCCTTTTGAACTAATTTTTGGCCATGAGGTAAAAAGACCACTTAAATTGATTTAAGGAAAAATTGGTGAGTGAGCAGTCGGAACTTACATTATTGGATAACGTATCAAATTTTAGGGAACAATTAAATAGAGTAGGGGAATTGGCTGGACAACATTTAAAATTTGCACAAAATGTGATGAAACGGGTACCGGCCAAGAAAGCAAAGTTTCATAGTTTTGCCAGTGGAGATAAAGGGCGAAATTTTCCACAACGGCCGACGCCGGCGTGAAACCTGGAGTGTTTCACGCCTGCGTCGGAGTCCGCTCCTCGGCCCCTATTTGGCCCCCCCCCCGGGGGGGCTAGGAGCGGTGTTGCGGGAAACTCAGCCGCCGGGCCTTGATGCTTGCGACAAGGCGGCGCGCCGAGAATGACGCAGCCGGCGGCGCCTCCGTGACGCAGCTGCGCATGCGCAGGTTGGCCGGTGCCAACCCGCACATGCGCAGTTGCCGTCTTACCCTCCCCTGCCCCGCAAGACGTGACTGCTTGATCTTGCGGGGCAGCGGAGGGGAAAGAGTGCGTCTCTTAGAGACGCCAGCCCGACGATCGGTGGGCACCGATTGCGGACCAGTCCCCTCCCGAGCACGCCCATGGTACTCGATCCCCTCTCTGCCCCCCACAGGCCGCACACCTACCTGTCGCGTGCTTTTCACGCCGGCAGCAACCAGATGTGGTTGCCGCCAGCTTGAACAGGTCGGGAAACACGACACGCCATTTGGGGGGGGGGCTGGGAGAATCGCGGGGGGTGCCAGAGCGGCCCTCCCGCGATTCTCCCACCCGGCCTGGGGAGCGGAGAATCGCGCCTAAAGTTTTAGTATTGTTACCAGTGGTAGGTTAACCTTTAAAAGTAAGGTTTTGTGGACCTTATCAGATTGAAAGGAAATTAAGTGAGGTGAATTATGTGGTAAGAACACCAGATAGAAAGAAAACTCACCGAGTGTGTCATGTGAATATGCTTAAAAGGTACTTTGAAAGGGAAGGAGAGAAAAAGGAGGAGGTTTTAATGATTCTCACTCAAAGTGAAGAACCAAATCCAGATGACTGCGAATTTGGCATCCCTCAAATTAAATTGGAATATGAGGATGTTCTTAAAAATTGGGATAAATTGTTGAGTTACCTTCCAGAGGAAAAACAAATTTACCTGAAAGAGTTATTGATATCGCATGGGCAAGTTTGTGGTGATAAGTTGGGAAGCACTAAAATGGCTATCCATGAGGTGGATGTGGGAAATTCTGTTCCAATTAAACAACATCCATATCGACTTAACCCTTTAAAATTTGCACAGGTTAACAAGGAAATTGAAAGTATGCTTAAAAGCTGCATAATTGAAGTGGGTTGCAGCCAATGGAGCTCACCCACAGTGATGGTACCGAACCCGGACAGTACCCAATGGTTGTGTATGGACTATAGAAAGGTTAATGAAGTTACAAGAATGGACTCTTATCCTAATCCACATTTGGAGGATTGCATTGAGAAGGTGGGACAATCAGCTTTTATTTCCAAACTAGATTTACTTCAAGGTTACTGGCAGGTACCGTTATCCGAAAGGGCAAAGGAAATTTCAGCTTTTGTGACTCCAGATGGTATATACCAATTCAACGTTATGCCATTCGGCATGAAAAGCGCTCCACCTACATTTAATAATAATAATCGCTTATTGTCACAAGTAGGCTTCAATGAAGTTGTTGTGAAAAGCCCCTAGTCGCCTCATTCCAATGCCTGTTCAGGGAGGCCGGTACGGGAATTGAACCCGCGCTGCTGGCATTGTTCTGTGTTTAGATAAGTATTTTAGTCGTTTAATTTAGAAGTAACTTAGTCTTTAGCGTATGCATGTGTATTTATTATATTGGTTATAATAAATATTAATCGTTTGAACTTACTAATCGGTGTACAGATTTATTACTTTGAACCTGACCTTGATATACTTGTGAGGTGTCTAAATACGGCACCTGGCGACTCCGAGCAGAATTACATACACAGAGCTGTAGTAGTGTTAAGCACACGGCCTTTAAACGGAGGCGTGTTAATACACTCCAATAAATGCGTAATACACTCAAGTAAAACGTGCAACATTTAGTGGCGACATCCTGACGGGACGCGGTTACAAGTGGCACCCCCCACTCCGTCGAGGACCCTGAAATTTGAATTAGAAATCTGAGTAAGGAAAAAGAAAAGAAATCACAAGTAATCAAGATGTTCAAACGAATAAACGTAATTCGGAAGTGTGTTTAGTGCATGCGTACTAACAGGGTTGTAAGGAAAACCTGAAAGCATTTTTGTTGCGACAAGCTTTCGGGAGTTTTGTGAACGGAACATAGCGTAAGCCTTACCCGTTTCGTGAGACATAACCTCAACACCCCCTGTTCCAAATTAAAGTGAGTCAGAGAAAATGGCCATGCAGGCAATGGAACGCCTCATGAACCCAGAACGGTTTGTGGTCGCAGCGACCAGTAGTAGCCGAGTAGGTCAGTGTCCCGTGTGGGAGCTGGAACTCCGCAAGTATCTGCAAGGAAAGGGATGGCCCCTTTGGAAAGAGTTCTGTATGAATGAGGAGACAGGTCCCGGAAGTATAGGACATACATGGTGGGAGAACTTCTCTCAAATTTATAAGAAAAACCTTAGTAAAGCACGCAAGCCGATGGCAATTGTGTCCTGTTTGGCACAATTGCGAGGCACAGAGGAGGTCGTTCAGACGCTCCGGGCAGAATTAGAAGAGAGAAATTGGATGAGTAAAGTGGATGTCAGGGACATCGAGAAAGAGAATATGGAATTTAGAGGGAAGTTGGCAGAGAAAGGTAGAGAGGTGGATGATGCCAAGAGGGCACATCATTCTTGTCTAGCCCATCTCAGCAGTTCCCAGACCCAGTACGAAAAGGCCTATCAGGACGTGCAACGTGCCGTCCTGATAAGAGAAGAATCTGAGAAGCAGGTAGAGGCTTTGCAGAGGCAATGCTCTGACCAAAAGGCAGCTTTAAGAGCACTCCATGCTGCCACCACAGAACAAAGACAGAGTACAGTAGACCATGCAAAATGCAGGAAGCAGATTGCGGAGCTGCAATCGCTGCTTTCAGTGCAAAATGGGTTCCAAAGCACCTTTGGAACGCAGTTAGATGAGGAGAATGCCCCAGACTGGAAGGAATTAAGCGAGACAGCGCAGCGTTATGTTCAGGGAACATGTGCGCCAGCAGCGCAGCAGAAAAGACAAGCACCCCAACCCCCCACAGATCAGATAGTTACCGCACCAATGAATCCAGTCACCACCCAAAGGAAAGCGACCACAGAAGGCGCACCCAATATTACCTACACCACCCCCTTAACTGTAACCCAACTCAGGGACGCATGTGAGAAGATCACTCCGTTTCTCCCCACCGCGGACCCCCACCAATTTTTCACGAAAGTGAAACAGCAGGCAACCATGTACGGCCTGGACGAGAGAGAGCAGGTTAAGCTCAAGGTTCTGAGCTTAGACCAATCGGTTGTAGCAGCCCTCCCCGACCCACAGAACGTTGGCGGAGGCACCCTAGAGGAAATGCACACCTCCATTTTAGATGCCATAGGGTATAACCGAGGTGACCCAGTTGAAGGACTTAACAAGTGCCGACAAAAGAAAAATGTAGCCACCTAAGATGGACACTGGGCTACAAAAATGGAGAACTGCTAAGGCTGCAGGAAGAAAACAGTCTTAGCAAGGACAAGCAGTTTGCAGAAGGCTAATTAGCATTCTGCACGTACAAAAACCAGTTTATGGCCAGGTGCAGGATCTCAGCTAAAGGTGTAAATGGCAACAACGATTTGCATAGTAATGAGGTGATCCAGATCTAGGCCCACACAATAGAAACATTTAGGTTTGAATGGATACTTTGAGTGGACGCCCAGACGAAACGGCACCATGAGTATCCATCACAAAGCACCATAGAAACCGCCCCACCCATCGAGAAGCGACCCTCAGATTGGGGGGTTTGGAAAATATCGATTGGGAGAAGACCCAATCGATATACAGCAGGTAGAGACCGCCCCGAAGAGGCATGGACTTTGGGGGGGACCTATAAAAGTAGACCCCACACATGGTCCGTTCTGTTGGCTCCGGCTCCGCTGTTGTTTGGCTCCGGCTCTCTGCTGTCTTCATCGCTTTGCTGATACATCGCATCCTGACTCCAGTTCCATCACCAGCCATTGAGCCACCAGCCATCGAACTGTAAGTTTCACCACGACGCTCGCTACGTGAACCAGACTTGCTAGACCCTGACGACCTCTAACTTTCTGAGAGTTGCAGACCAAGAACGGGACGAAGGCCTCGCTCCCTGACCTTGCCTGTTCCTGTTTAGATAAGTATTTTAGTCGTTTAGTTTAGAAGTAACTTAGTCTTTAGCGTATGCATGTGTATTTATTATATTTGTTATAATAAATATCAATCGTTTGAACTTACTAATCGGTGTACAGTTTTATTACTTTGAACCTGACCTTGATATACTTGTGAGGTGTCTAAATACGGCACCTGGCGACTCCGAGCAGAATTACATACACAGAGCTGTAGTAGTGTTAAGCACACGGCCTTTAAACGGAGGCGTGTTAATACACTCCAATAAAATGCGTAATACACTCAAGTAAAATGTGCAACAACTGGCAGGTACCGTTATCCGAAAGGGCAAAGGAAATTTCAGCTTTTGTGACTCCAGATGGTATATACCAATTCAACGTTATGCCATTCGGCATGAAAAGCGCTCCAGCTACATTTAATAATAATAATCGCTTATTGTCACAAGTAGGCTTCAATGAAGTTGCTGTGAAAAGCCCCTAGTCGCCACATTCCAATGCCTGTTCAGGGAGGCCGGTACGGGAATTGAACCTGCGCTGCTGGCATTGTTCTGCATTGCAAGCCAGCTATTTAGCCCACTGTGCTAAACCATCCCTATTTCAACGGTTAACGAACAAAGTTGTTTCAGGATTGCCCAATTGTGCGGTATACATTGATGATCTGGTAATTTTCAGTCAGACATGGAAGGAACATTTAAAGCATCTGATGGAGTTATTCGATCGACTTCAGGAGGCGGGTTTGGTGGTAAACCTCGCCAAAAGTGAATTTGGAAAAGCCCAAGTTATTTTCCTTGGCCATGCAATCGGACAGGTTTGAATGGTCCCAAGGGATGTGAAAACAAAAGTTATTGGGGAGTTTCCAATACCCTCGACACGAAGGGAAATAATGCGATTTCTTGGAATGATTGGATTTTACCGGATATTTGTGCCGAACATTAGCAGTGTGGTTGCTCCACTGACGGACTTGCTAAAGAAATGTAGCAAATTTAAGTGGACAGTAGAGTGTCAACAGGCATTTGACTGCCTGAAGGCTGTGTTAACCATTGCTCCTATGTTAGCCATCCCAAATTATATAAAACCATTCAAAGTGGCTGTTGATGTGAGTGATGTAGGCGTAGGCGTGGTGCTTCTACAAGCACCGGCATGTGAAGCTGCATGGCTGCCTTGCCGGCTGTGGTTATGGTGTTGCGTACCCGTCCACCCGACCCAACAGCCCACCTCCTGGCCATCCCCCAGTACTCCCCCCAGCCCTGGAAGTAGCCCCCAAGCCAGCGGCACGACTGCCAGCGAAGTATGGCAGTGTTGGACACTGTCCTTGCGCCCTATTTCTCTCTCCGCAGCCACCACACCAGGTTTGTGAGAGCACACGTGGAACGCGCGGTCGGAATCTCGGCCGATCAGAGATGGAGAATCGCGGGTAGGCCCATTAATTTTTTTAAAATAAATTTAGAGTACCCAATTCATTTTTTCCAATTAAGGGGCAATTTAGCGTGGTCAATCCACCTACCTTGCACATCTTTGGGTTGTGGGGGCAAAACCCATGCAAACACGGGTAGAATGTGCAAACTCCACACGGACAGTGCCCAGAGCCGGGATCGAACCTGGGACCTTGGCGCCGTTAGGCAGCAGTGCTACTCACTGCGCTACCATGCTGCCCCTGTGTAGGCCATTAATGATATGAGTTTAAAGTTGATGTGGCGACAGAGCATCGCGATTTGGCATCAAACCAGTGTCGTGCTGCAATTTTGGCATCGGAAGCTATTCTCCGCCTGATCGCACGCCCCGATTTCGGCGTCGGCTAACAGAGAATCCCGCTCCATGCTTTTTACTTACCTTCCATTGCAAATTGCTGAGCCCCTCAAGCTGGAAGACTTGAAGGGCTCTCCAGCTTGAAGGTTCCACCTGCCATCCTTAATTGGACAGTGAGCCTCTCCTGGGCCATTAATTTGGTGCTCCTGGGAAAAATCACAGGTGATTGACTTTCCCCCACTCCCACCCTCTGTCCCACCCTGGAGACAGTTTTGGGACTTGGAAATAAAACATTTCTATTCGGAACTCTGTCTCCCGTCTCTGAAAGGAAAATCCAATGCCTGGAGTCACAGGCAGCCGGAGACAAGAGGTTCACTATTTTCTGCTTTTCACTGTTTGCATATATGTCACCTCAGCATTATGAAACATTGGAAGGTTAAATATTTGTCTGCCCTTCAACTGCTTTCTGGAATTAAAACTAATAACCATGCTATTTTTGTAATCTGTCAAACCAAAATCATTCTTAAATGCCAATTTGCTTTCTGAAATATTCTAATCCTTCTGAAAAATAGGTACTTGCTCCTTATTTCACAAAATTTATGTTGTTTCTATGTCAAAAAATGTTTTTGAATTAAAAATGTTAAATAGTATCTGTGTCTCTCCCCTTTTTCTCTTCATTTAACAAAATCTGTTCTCACTTCATCAGTTTCATCGCAGTAAGTCGTTTTAGATAGCTAATTAACTTTTATTGTTCTTATGCACGTAAAGAGATTATTGGATTTCAATATCCAACAGCCTCTTTTCCTCATTGCTGCTGGGTTTGTTAGTCCATGACTGGCTTGGCAGCAATTAGAGTTTCCATGGAAACGGGGATGGCCACTGCAGCATATGAATACATTATTTTACCTGGACAAATCATACAGCTTATCCACAATAAGTGCATTGCGCATAAATGGGAATTCAATACACAGAAGTATAATTAGATCCAAAAATTTATTTTTACTAGCTTTTGTAATTTAGAATAATAATTAAATCCTATCTGTAAATGTATTAATATACAAAATCAGAAAATGCCAGAAGTGCACAGTAGATTAGTCAGTACCTGCAAGATAATGATATATTTTAAGCAAAACCTTTAATTTCACATGCTGGCATACAAATCCCCAATGCAGCCAAAGAAAGGAAATACATCCCCAGGAATCAAATTCCATTACCTTGCCCCATGCTCCAGGATTTTGGACCCCTGCCTCACTGGTTTACCAAGTAAACAACAACAAACAGCAATGGGCGCGATTCTCCGCACCCGCGGAAAATCGCGAAGTTGGCCGTGAAAACGGCCGACTTTTGCGACGGCCCGACATGGCCCATTTCCCGAGGTATTCACGTCCGGGAAATGGGCTAGGAACGGGGCCGCGTCAATCACGTGCGCGATGACGCCGGAACGCGGTGACGATACGAACACGCCCACGTGACGCCGCCCGACGCTGTAAAAAGGCGCGGGCGAGCACAGAAACTAGGCCAGGATGTCGGAGCTCAGGAGAGCAGCCCCGCGATTCGTTGAGGCTGACGTGGAGACGCTGCTCGAATCAATCGAGCAGAGGAGGAGCATCATCTGCCCGCGTAGAGGGCATCGCCACCCTGCCAGCGCGGTGCGCCAGGCCTGGCATGAGGTGGCTGCTGCCGTCAGTGCTGTGGGTCAGACCCCTCGCTCTGCAGACCATTGTCGGAAGATGATGCACGACCTCACCAGGGCTGCCAGGGTAAGTGCCAAGAGGGTGCCCCCGGGTGACAACCATCCCTCCACCCTTTACTTAATCACCCCCCCCCCCCCACCGGCACGGGGGGTGGAGGGGGATTGGGACAGAGTGAGTTGAGGGTGGTTCACAAAGTAGTCACAGACCCAGCGCTCTGGCCCCCGTGGAGAGATGCAATGGTTTTGTTACAACTTGACCCCCAAACTGTGCCAGTATCTGAACGGACTGCTGATACCTGCCGTATTGTAATGATCTACCTATGCCCCCTCCCCCAACAGGACAAGACCGCTCACAACACCCGTAAGCGGAACAAGACTGGAGGGGGTTCGCCCATCCTGCGCCCCCTCACCACGTTTGGACCTTGTTGGGGGATCTGCCACCCGGGAGATCACGCAATGCGAGGTTGGCGGAGCTGCAACAAGTGAGACAACGCTGCATGACAAACACCCCCCCCTCCCCCATCCTCTGTCCCTTCACACATCCTTCCCACTTGGACACCTCCCCCATCCTCTGTCCCTTCACACACCCTGCCTACCTGGACACCTCCCCCATCGTCTGTCCCTTCACACACCCTGCCCACTTGGACACCTCCCCCATCCTCTGTCCCTTCACACACTCTGCCCCCTTGGACACCTCCCCCATCCTCTGTCCCTTCACACCCTGCCCACTGGGACCGTCCAGCGACCGGCCGAGCGAATCTAAATAACCCGTTTCATTCTCTTCCCTAGGACGTGATGCCGAACGACCAGGGCCGTCTGCCTCCAGGCGGACACAGGCATCTGCCCCCACCTCACCCAGGGCCGCACACCAGAGGGTGCTCGATCAGTGGGGAGTCCCATCCTCCCCAACCGAATCTGTGGAGCAGGACGTCCAGAGGGTGGCGACAGAGCAAGAGAGAGAAATGGCCCGCGAACGCCCTGCGGCCTCTCAGCGGGCCGATGACATAGAGGAGGCGTCAACCCAAGATGACCTCGAGCTTGCGGCACAGCTATCTCCCACACCATCCACCATCCCAGAGACACTCACCCCGGTTGGCCTATTTAGTGATGAGGCTCCTGGGTCACAATCTGGGTCGCACATCACAGCTGAGCAGGTACAGCAGGTGGAGGTCGGAGCAGCCGAGGGCCCGGACTGGCGGAGGCCAGGCCAGGCCCAGCATGCAGCTGGCTCCCAGACGTTTTCCGAGTTCCTGGACTTTCTCAACCCACCCGCACAGCCGATGCATCAAGAAACCCAGGGACACAATGACGGGATGAAGGCTGTCTTCCAGACTCTGCAGACGCTGTTAGAGGAGTCGAACCGCGTCCACGAGCAGGGAGTGGTGCCGCTCATGGCAGCAACCCAGGCCGACACCGCACGGGTGGCATCCGCGGTGGAGGCAATGGGTCAGGTTATGCAAGGCGTTGGGCTTAATGTGCACGCGTCATCCTCGGCCCTGGACAGGGTTGCCCTCTCACAGGCAGCAATGCGCCAGAGCCAACACGACATTGCCGGCGCGCTGCGGGCCTTGGCCGAGTCTCAGCAGGTCATGGCCCAGTCACAGCACGCCATGGCACAGTCACAGCAGTCGATGGCACAGTCCCAGAAGTCGATGGCACAGTCCCAGCAGTCAGTCGCGGAGAGCATCAACCGCCTGACACATGTGCTGGATGGTGTCGTGCACTCACAGGTTGAGATCGCACAGTCCCTGGCGGGAATGTCTAACTCCCTGGACTCCGTCTCTGGAAACCTTCGGATCCTGGTGGATACCGGTCCAGGCCTCCAGGACTGGCAGCGTCAGGTGTCGGTGGCGCGACGGGGCACCTCCCCGCTCGCACCTCTGTCCCAAAGTGAGGCCCGGGGGCCACCGGGCTCCCCGAGGGAGGAGCAGGTTTCGGGGCCCGTCCCATTAGCTCCATCACGGGATGTCCCGGAATTCTCGGCCTCCCCCCGTCCCATCCCTGGTGCATCGGGTGGGCAGCAGGCAGAGCAGGGTGGCACAATGTCACCCGAGACGCCCGCAGAGCAGCCTGGCCCATCAAGGCCGGGTCGCCCCAGGAAACGCTTGCCGAAGGAGAAACTAGTCGAAGGGGGCGATTCGCAGCAGTCCTCCCCCACTCCTGCTGTATCATCTGGGGAATCACTTAGACGTAGTGGTAGGGCCCGTAAGGCAACAAAGAGAGACACTGAGTAAGTTGGCACGGGTGAAGGGCACAGTTTAGTTGTAGGGGCTAGGGCACCTGTAAATTTGTGTTCACATTAAACGCACTGTTCCACCTTACTTGTAATACCGTGTGATTGTTCCACAGCCACAGGAATCGTGATGGTGACCGAGTGTCGCTGGGGTTGACGAGCGGTGAAACTTCGGTGCCGGGTGTGCAGTCCCTTCCCCCCACCCCCTCCCACAGCTAGCCCACGCGGGCACGTGATGGAGTGTCCGTGACGATCTCAGCGGCCACCAAGGTGGATGGTTCAGCTATTGCCATGGGTCAGACTCTCTCTAACGATTCTGAGCTCACAGCTCTTCACAGAGCGGGCTGTCATCATTCGACATGGCACTGATCACACCCGCTGACACAGCCATCGATGTTGTGCCATACCGTCTGGACCCAGTGGTAAGGGTGATGTCAAAGTGGAGCAGTGTATACTGAGAGGGGGTTGGGGGGGGGGGGGGTGGCTGTGGTGGTGGCAGTTGTGTGTTGACCCTCTGCACGACTAGCGATGCAGGTGGTGGTTTGGTGTTCAGTGGGGACGACGCATGAACCGTGCTGCGACCAAGGCGTCGCGTGCCCGCCGTCCTCGCCGGGTCCGTCGTGCTGCCTCCTGGACATCACCAGCACCTGGGTCATGTCTGCGTGCTGCGCCCGCCACTCCACCAGCCTCCTCCTCCTCGTCCTCCTCCCTCTCCTCCTCCTCCTCCTCCTCCTCCTCCTCTGTGCTGGCACCACTGCCACTGGCTTCTCCCTCCGCCTCCTGCAGCAGGTCATCTCCCCTCTGCATCGCGATGTTGTGCAGCGCACAGCAGACCACAACAATGCGAGCGACCCTGTCGGGCTGGTACTGCAGGGCCCCTCCGGAGCGGTCCAGGCACCTGAATCTCATCTTCAGGAGGCCAAGGCAGCGCTCCACCACACCCCTGGTTGCTGCATGGGCCTCGTTGTATCGGGTTTCAGCATTGGTCTGAGGCCTCCGTATAGGCGTCATCAGCCAAGACCTCAGCGGATAACCCCTGTCGCCTAGCAACCAGCCCCTCAGCCGGGGGGGGGACGTCCCTCAAACATCGCAGGGATGTATGACTGCGCCAGTATGTAGGAGTCATGCACACTCCCTGAGAACCTTGCACAGACGTTCATGAACGGCATGTGGGGGTCGCATACCACCTGGATATTCATGGAGTATGTCCCCCTCCTGTTTGTGAACACCTCCCTGTCCCCTGCAGGCGGGCACATGGGGACGTGAACACAATCGATTGCCCCCTGCACCATCGGTATCCTGGCCTCGCTGGCAAATCCACGAGCTCGTGAGTCTTGAGTTGCTCGGTCCCCGGGAAAGGTGATGTAGCGATCGGCGATGGCATAGAGGGCGTCGGTCACATCCCGGATACACCTGTGGACCGATGACTGGGAGATCCCGGAGAGGTCCCCGCTCGGAGACTGGAAGGAGCCGGTCGCATAGAAGTTAAGAGCGACCGTCACCTTGATGGCAACCGGGATCGCGTGTCCTCCCCCAGTTCCACGTGGGGCGAGGTCCGTCTCCCCCACTCCCTCCTCAGTCTCTCCCACTCCCCGCTCAGTCTCCCCCACTCCCCCCCCGCTCTGGACCCCCCTCCCGTTCTCGGGGATGCCTTCCCCGTTGTGGCCAGACTCCAGCAGTGCGCTGAGCTGTGCGCTGAGCGGTGCGCTCACCTAATCGAAGCTCTCGTCAGCCAGCACGACTGGTTGACAAACTTGAAAAGCAGGTGTGTTGGCCGGCGTGAAAACATTGCGTGATGACGTCGGGACTTCGGCCCATCCGGGCCGGAGAATAGCGGGGGGCCAATAAGTAGCGATTCTGGTCGTGTCGGGGGGGCTTTCGAGGCCTTTGCCGGGAATGCCGACGTGTAGTTTGTGCGGGGTTCGGAGAATAGCGGGAGGGCGTCGGACCTGCGTCGCCATGAAAATATGCGCGGCCCGCTATTCTCCGAACCGGCGTGAGTGCGGAGAATCACGCCCAATATCTATTAAAACAGGGTCTGGAAAATCTGGTCATTCACTGACCAGCATGATGGTGGGGAACTATACTGTGATCCACAAAATGTTATCGCAGATATCCAGCAGGGCATAATGTTCTTGTGCTGCGCACAGATGTTCCAAGGTTTGGGATCATTGTGTACCTCAGTGTAGAGCAATCATTTTCCCAAATCTAAAAGTTCCATGAACTTGAATTGGCATAGACTAAACTGGGCATCTTCAGTCTTCTTGAGGGGATCTAAAATGGGGCCAGTTTAGATCTAGAATGATGTTTGAATCTTATGCCCAATAAATACCTTGGGCTGATTATTGGTTACACTTAGATGCATGTTACACAGGTATATGGTTCCACTATGAGCCTACTTATAACATTGAATCAACTGGAGCAGCGTAGTCTCCTACAAATGAAGGCAGTGAGTGTTTGGTTGAAGGAGGAGTGTAAGCTAGGGCATGAGGTCAAGATCCTGCTCTTGGGCCATGCATTTTAATATTTAAGTGAAAGCCACAAGAAAGAGCATATGACATATTTTTTTGGAATTTTTGCTGCAGTTCAATTTGTCAATGTTTTTACTCAACCACTTCTTTATCCCATCAAAAATAAAGTTCCCAATGTGCATTATTTCAATCTGATTACATATTTTCAAAATAGTCTGGCGCTACACAAGAATTGGCATTGTTCCACCTCTCCTCACTTTCTATCTTCATTCTATTTTCATTTCTGACTTGTTATGGATGTTGGTCTTTATAATATGGTTATGTTTAAAAATGTCTCCTTTAATTCAGGTAAAACGGAGTTTCCTACTAAAACTACCTGGAGAAATGTTTACTTTATATGGAGGCAGAAACTCAAACTAAAACTTATTCTCAATCAGGTGCAAGCTTTAACACCTTGACAAGAAGGCTCAGATTTATGTCCGTGAGTCACATTTAGATTTAGATTTGGATTTATTGTCATGTATCCCGAGGTACAGTGAAAAGTATTGTTCTGGGAACAGTCCAGGCAGAATGTTGCATGAAAAAACATGAGCAGATTCAAGAGAATGCCTGGCTCCGTTAACCTGACTTTTACAAATTGGCTACCTGGATGTCAGATTTTCAGTCCAGAGTTGCAAGCTGGATTATAATTCGTGGTGGACGACCTATGCAAAACTAAGCTGACTGTAGGTGCGGGCTAGGCAGAAGGCTTGCCTCAGGGATCCGCCGCTATGGCCAAACTTTAAAAATAAAGAATAAAACATGAACTGTCCTTCCAATCCTTACCCGTCCCCTCCTTCACCCAGCCATATACATCCCATGTCAGCAATTGGGCTTTAAGGGGCCATAGTAGGGTTAGGGTTAGGGTTGGTTTAGCACATGGCTAAATCGCTGGCTTTGAAAACAGACCAAGGCAGGCCAGCAGCTCGGTTCAATTCCCGTAGCAGCCTCCCTGAACAGGCGTCAGAATGTGGCGACGAGGGGCTTTTAACAGTAACTTCATTTGAAGCCCACTTGTGACAATAAGTAATTTCATTTCATTTCAAGAATGAGAGGGCGGCATCAGTTTGCATGAATTGTCGCTAAGTTGGTATAAATAATATAAGGAGCCATGGGGAGGTGAGTACAGGTTGTCCAGAGGTATGGGGCTATCAGGGATAATAGGGGGCACATGTTGGCATGGAAGTTATAAGGGGCCATGGAGGCTGAGTGGTGGCCTGGGTTGGTATGAGTTGGCATGGATGACACATGGGGAGTGAGGAGGGGTTAAGCAGGTTTGAGAGGTGAGAGATAGAAGGCCTCATATTGAATAAAAAAGATATGATGTTCTAGAGCACCAAGCTTGGTCTTTTAATCAGCCCACCTCAGCACTCTATAGCCTCTGTGGTTGCCTCCAAACTGTTTCTGGGGTGATGGGCCTGACTCTAGCATACACCTGATTTTGTAATTCACTGTCCTTTTTTCCGAGGTAGGTGCGGCTGTCATGATATGCAAACATGCAACCAATGAACACTCAGAATAAGACACAGCCAATGGGCAGTCAGGACACTCTGAGGAGGCATCACCACAAGGGGGCATGACATAAACACTATAAAAGGGATGAGGCACTCACACCCTGCCTCTTTCCGCAGACAGACATCTAGAGAGTTAGACAGGGTTGATCAGCAGCATCACACCCCAGCATGTGGCTTAGAGCAAGCTGGTACAGTTAGACTCAGTTACTACAGTTAGATTAGCAGAGAGTCAAACTCATTTGAGAACTGTGTTAATAGTTCAATAAGCACGTTGAACTGATTTCAGAGTCTGGAGCATCCTTTAGTTAAGACTGCATCTAGCAGCCTGTGTTATCCGAAGCAGCAGAACACAACATGATACCAGGGGTGACTGTTCAATCTATTTAGTTCAACTCAGCAAGGTGAGTGACAACCAGCTACTGAATACAGGCACAATGGACAAGATTTAGGCTCCTCATCAGCTCAGGACCACCGGCAATCTTAGTGCCAACTGGCGATCATTCAAGCAGAAATTTTAACTATACGTGGAAGCATCCAACCTCAATGGCGCGACCAATGTTCGGAAGATAGCTCTTCTACTCACCACTGTGTGTGACCACGCGATAGAGATCTTCAACTCCTTTCACTTTTCCGAAGGGCAGGACAAAACAAAGTACCAAACCATCCTGGACAAATGCGACAGCCACTGCGAGGTAGACACCAATGAGATTTTTGAGCGCTACATCTTCAAGCAGAGGATGCAAGGTAAAGAGAATCCTTCAAGCTGTCTACTGGCACAGCGTAAACCAGGACATCACGGACATGGTCCTGAACTGAGAAACCTGTCAGAGATTCCAACCAGCACAGAGCCTAGAGACGCTCCAACCACATGACTTAGAGACCTCTCTGTGGTCCAAGGTTGGCATTGACCTATTCCATGCAAATGGTCGCAATTATATCTTAATCATCAATTAATTTTTGAACTATCCTGAGGTGCTGAAGCTGCCAGACCTCACCTCACAGACCGTCATCCAAGTGTGTAAAAAGACATTCTCACGGCATGGCATCCCGGACACCGTCATGAGCGACAATGGACCGTGCTGCCACAGTCGAGAATCGTCCACGTTTGCCAAGAGCTACAATTTCAGGCACGTCACCTCCAGTCCGCACTATCCGCAGTCCAATGGCAAAGTCGAAAAAGGGGAGGAGGGCACATCGTTAAGCAGCTCATCCGCAAGGCCTCGGACTCCGCTTCCGACATATACCTTGCACTACTTGCGTACCGGGCGACACTCTTGTCCACTGGCATTTCGCCAGCTCAACTGCTGATGAACAGGGACCTGCGGACGATGCTTCCAGCCATACACCTGCCCAACCTTGATCACCTCCCGGTGCTGCAGAAGATGCTGCAGCTTCGTGACAGCCAGAAGCAGGGCTATGACGCACATGCCATCGATCTGGACATGCTATCCCCGGCAGACACGGTCAGGATCAAGATACCAGATGGTGGGTGGTCTGCTCCGGCTGTCGTTGTTCGACAGGCCGTGCCCAGATCCTATGTCATATGGATGGCTGATGGCTCCATTGTGCGAAGGAATCGAAGGGCACTGCGAAAAGTTGCTTGCCCACAACCACTTTCCCCTCCATTTCCACATTGAATTGCCACCTCCAGACACCTTGAACCACGAGGCCAACAGTCGTGCCTCCCACTCGCCTGTCAAGACATTGTCATCCCCTCCACCACCTCTCCGGCGGTCGACGAGGATCAGACGCAAGCATCAGAGACTGGACTTATGAGCATTTGTTTTGTTTGTTCTGTTCTGTATTCCTCAGTCAGTCACATTAGACAGACACATTCAAATGTATATACAACTAAAAAAAAGAGGGAGATGTCATGATATGCAAACATGCAACCAATGAACACTCAGAATAGGACACAACCAATGGGCAGTCAGGACACTCAGAGGTGACATCACCATAAGGGGGCATGACATAAACACTATAAAAGGGATGAGGCACTCACACCCTGCCTCTTTCCACACAGACATCTAGAGAGTTAAGACTGGGTTGATCAGCAGCATCACATCCCAGCACGTGGTTAAGAGCAAGCTGGGACAGTTAGACTGAGTTACTGCAGTTAGATTAGCAGAGAGTCGAACTAATTTGAGAGTCTGGAGCATTCTTTAGTTAAGACTGCATCAAGTAGCAGCCTGTGTTATCCGAAGCAGCAGAACATAACAACGGCGAGCTGGGAAATGTCCTGGCTCTGTGCAGTGCCTGGGGAGCTAAAATCTAGGCCTCAGAACACAACAAGTGCTGTTATGCCAAGCTAGAAAAAGGGCTGATTTGGGGTTAACTACCACACAGAGTGCATGGTGAGCACGGATTCACTGTTCAAAGAATCAAGGCTTGTGAAAGTTAAAGACTATGGAATCACTAAAGTGTACCTTGCTATTGTAAGTCCATTTGATTATTCTCAAGGGGTTGAATTGAGCGAATCTTGTATTAAAGGGCATTGGGAGATTCACCCTGTTGAAGCCCTCTGGGCGCGATTCTCCACAAATGCGGAGAGTCGTAAAGGCTGCCGTGAAATCGTCCGTGTTTCACGGCAGCCTCCGCGCCCCCTCCCGGGACCCGATTCATCCCCCCGGTCGGGGCTAGCATCGCGGCCCCGGGAAGAACGGCAGCGCGGGCTTAGCGAACGTTCGCTAAGCCCGGCCGCCATGACTCACGGCGGCTGACGCGCACGATGACGTCAGCCGCGCATGCGCATATGCGTCAAACCCACGCATGCGCGGTCCGTCATGCCCCTCAGCCGCCCCGCGGACTGATCCTGCGGGGCGGCGGAGGGACAAAGAGTGCGCGGGATTCGGACCCGCTGCCCGCGATCAGTGCCCACCGATCGCGGGCCCATGCCACCCTTGGCACGGCCGTGGTGCGGCCGTGCCAATCGGTGGCATGGTTGTGCAGAACGGCACTTTGCGGCCGTTTCCACGAACTGTGATAGCAGGCGTGTTTAAATTCGTGAAAACGGCCGTAAAGGCCTGGGAAATCGGCCCATCGGATAGGGAGGAATCGCTGCTCGCTGTAAAAAAACGGCGAGCAGCGATTCGTGTAGTGGGGCGGCCGTGGGGGGGGAGAATAGCGGGAGGTCGGGAAAAATGTCGGGAAGGCCCGCCCGCTATTCTCCAACCCGTCGTGGGGGGCGGAGAATCGCGCCCAGAGAAGGGGTCCTGCTAAAGTCGGGAGGAGCTTGGTACTTTAAACACAAGACTAAATTTCTGCTGACAGTGTGATGTAATGTATAAACATTGCTTAGGGTTTAATTTCTATTAAGAAGTTAGTAGGGCATTCTTCTTCTGTAGTTTAATGTATTGGTTGTCGACGAGGTCATGTTTATTCTCAGTAGAGTTTAGTGTGTTACAGTAAAAGTCTTAAAACATGAGGTATTGTCTTGGGATCCTTTGAATAGGTCTCTGGGAAAATCATCATATCTCTTTTTAAAAGTTATCAGTTGCAATAAACTAATTTCCATCCATTCGTATATTATTGATGGAAAATCTAGATCAAACGTTTTCCATGCAGGATTATGCTCTCCCCCAACATATGGTATCATGATGCAAATAAAGTACTGCAGTAAAGTTAAAATATACTAGTGGCAGATGGTTATTTGTTGGAACTTGGGCATTATCGCATTGCCTGATCTGTCTGCCAGAAAACTTTGTGTACCACAAAATGCAACACAACTAGCAACTTTACACCATTATATGATTTTAAACTGCCAAGAAAGAATTGTAACAACAGAAATAGAACAATGCTGATTAAGTTATATTTCTCTTTTGATAATGTGTTCCTTAAGAAATTATTATTAATGTTGCGACACATGCTAATCATTGTGGTGCCCTAATCAGGATGCAAGCTTACATCTCCCATTGATCCCAAACAGACTTGAACGGAGGCAGGCAAGCTAATGTCCTGGAGGTCAGATGTTGAAAACTAATGAATAACCATACTTGAATAGTAAAATGAATCAACAACAATCATTTAAACAATCCCTGTATAACGTTAAGATGTTCCTTATAACTTACATACTATTAGATTTTTGGTTATCTGCCCTAATATTTCCTTATGTGGTGTGGCTCAGTGCCAAATTTTATTTGATAATACTCCTGCGAAGTACTTGGGATGCTTTATAAAAGTAAAGGTGTTGTATCAATACAAGTTGTTGTTGTTTAATGTGGAATAAATGTTCTAGTGTATTTCACAGAAGCACAATTATGCAGAAATAATTTCCAAAGAAGGGGATATTAAAAGGGTGACTACAAGCTTGATCAAAAAGATGGATTTAAGGAGGATTCAGAAGCCAGGAGGTGTAGGGAGAGAATTCCGGAATTTAGGGCCAAGGTGGCCGACTGCCAAAGGAGGGGCTTATCGCACCATCAACGCCTTTTAACTTGATTATTTTTTTATAATTAGACACAGCCATTCATTATTTTCAATATAAAATCACCCAGTCATTTAAATGGCCCCTAAATGCATGGAGCTATATGTCTTCTTAGATCCTATAGTACAAATGGCTAGTTCTGCTTTTAAATGTTTTCTGGTCTGCTACTTACAAGCCTTACATCGCATCATAGAATTTACAGTGCAGAAGGAGGCCATTGGGCCCATCGAGTCTGCACCGGACCTTGGAAGGAGCATCCTACTTAAACCCACGCCTCCATCCTATCCCTGTAACCCAGTAACACCACCTAACCTTTTGGACACTAAATGGCAATTTAGCATAGCCAATTCGCATAACCTACAGGCCTATACTGTCTAAGAGAAATTAAAACATTGAGAAAAAATGCTGTATTATAAACAACATGATATAATTAGAGCACAACAATGAAGTGTCGGTTTTGGTTGAACATGTAACAGTGAGTTTAAAGGACTACCAGTATTTTAGAAACTCCTGGTAGAGACTATGGGAATACAGAGTAATTATAGCCAGAAAAGGCCCCATAGTCACACACAGCTCCATGTGTACATAATACAACATTTGAGTGATCCTGTTGTAATTTGCTACACTGGCTGTCCTATTAGTATTCAGCACATAATGTTCCTGGCCAGAACTACCTCTTCAGTAATGAATGCTGTACTAAAGCTGTTATAATCAGCACTGAATAACTGACTTTTTAATCTCACAGTTTATGGTTGTCTGGACATTGCTGTACAGGTTGCCAACTATTCAGCTGGTAAATTCATGCTGTATAAAAATTTCTCTGAGAACACACTGTTTGCTGCCTTCAGTCTCTCTCTTTATCTCCACAACTTCTCCCAGCATTTAATGGAAAAGATACTCGAAACTCAATATTTCTATCACTCCTGATGAAAAGAATTTATCTATGTCTCTTATGTCACTATTTTATCTCTTGGCATCCCCTTGTTGCTCATGGGACAAGCTAGCTGTGTTCTACTAACATTCATTTCACTGCTTTGTATTTAGTCTAACACTGATGGCTTGTTTTGCAGGTTTTATTCCTTTTCTCTGAGGAATCCACTGCTATCAAATGGAACATCTATGTCTGCGGTATCATCGGCTTCAGAAGATTCACATTAAAATACGGGTCAAAGTTGGCCAAGGTTCCCTCCCAGGAACATTCTCCAATAATTTCTGCAGGAAGCGGGTGTGTGCACAGTCATTGAGTGCAGGCAGAATTGGATTTTGCTGTGATGATTTTGTCCGACATGATTTAACAAGCATGCTGGTTCTCTCTGTGTACACTCACACACCAAGATTGGTTCTAATGATAAAAGTGTGCCAGAGGGATGAGGCATCCAAATTTCAGTATTCAGTCATCTACCTGCAGAGAAGAGGGAACAAAGCTGTTACAACACTGTCCTTTGACTGTTGGGAGTTTGATTGGAAACCAGTATAAGCTAATGGGGTGAAAGTCTCATTTTCTGATGGCTGTGTGCGGTTTGTCAACCATCCTGAATTGTTTTGAAGTCCCCAGGAAGTGATAATGAATTTCTAGGACACAGCTGCAAACAATCCAGGAGAAAAGAAAATCATTGAAAAATTAATGTGTTCTTAAAAAGCAATCTTCGATCACCTTCTTGTATTTTTTACAAGCATACAGAAGGTGTGGAAAGGTGCTGCCAGTCATGACGAGGCTATTGGAGGCAGGACGTCATGTGATGAATACGTCCAAAGTTGACAACCCTCAAAGGGCCCTGTATGCCAACCCATCTTTTTTAAATGGTTTTCAGGGGGAGGCAATAGAGCAGTGAGATTGTCACTGATCGGGTAATCCAGAGTCCCAGGGGAAGTCCAAGTGACTGACTTTGGTGGTTCCTTGTCTCTGCAAGCGTCAAAACAGGATTTTAGGTGGTTATGACAGTCTGTGCTGAAAATAGAAGATAATCTGCTGCCACCAAGTGGACAACTGAGTGAACATTTTGAAAGTGCATCTGCTGTGTCTGCTCAGGAATGAAGCACAGTCCTGTCCTAAAGTTCATTGAATCACATCCCTTTGCTGTAATTCTAAATGATGTATCATGGAGTCATAGAATCCCTACAGTGCAGGAGACCATTTGACGCACTTGGTCAGCACCGACCCTCCGAAAGAGCACCCTACATAGGCCCAATCCCAGCCCTATCCTCGTAACCCCACCTAACCTTTGGACACTAAGGGGCAATCTTAGCACGGCCAATCCACCAAACCGACACATCTTTGGACTGTGGGAGGAAACCGGAGCACCTGGAGGGAGCCCAAGCAGGCACGTGGAGAATGTGCAAGCTTCACACAGACAGTCACCCAAGCTCGGAATAGAACCTGGGTCCCTGGAGCTGTGAGACAACAGTGCTAACCAGCGTGCCACCGCATTGATTGTGAATCTTTTCTACAGTTTGAGAATGGAAGCAAAATAAATGACTCAGTACAGGTTTCAGAAAGGTAGATATGTCACCTCATCAATTAAATAAAATCCATCTCACCAGTAACTGGTGAATTAAAAACTCCAAATTTCAGTTATTTTGTAAATCCGTACTGCAGGATTTTTTGTACAATTTGTGAGATTGCCATTTAAACAAGGATTGTTTTGTTTATGAAGCTAACGTCGTACACCAGATTGCAAAATGAAACGTTGCCGTAGTCCCAGAGGACAATTGGCTGCTCTCCCTTTTAATAGAGAGAGCTGACTGGTAGTGATTTAACCTGAGGGTCACCACACGTCAGGCAACGGACAAGGTTGAGAATAACCTCAAATGGTGCGGGAATTGAACCCACACTGTTAGCTTTGTCCCGCATCACAAAACAGCCATCCAGCCATTCCAGCTCGTGATCCATTATTGGAGATGATAGCATTAGGAATGCAATGTGTAGAGAACATTTTCTACAAGGAGGCAATAATGGCTTCAGAGGTGAGGTCAGGTAACTTTTGAACCTTTATCCAGTGGGAGTAATAATTAACCTCTATAAGAAATATTTACCCTTTATAGTCAAATAAATCCATGCCAAGGTGTACTTCTGAGGCTGTATCCGGCTCCGGTCAGACCCCATTTGGAATACTGTGAGCAGTTTTGGGCCCTGTATCTAAGGAAGGATGTGCTGGCCTTGGAAAGGGTCCAGAGGAGGTTCACAACAATGGTCCCCAGAATGAAAGATTTGTTATATGAGGAGCGGTTAAGAACTCTGGGTCTGTACACAATGGAGTTTAAAAGGATGTGGGGGAATCTCATTTAAACTAACAAAATACTGAGAGGCCTCAATAGAGTGAACATGGAGAGGATGTTACCACTAGTAGGAGAAACAAGAACCCAAGGGTACATCCTCAGACTGAAGGGATGATCCTTTAAAACAGAGATGATGAAGGAATTTCTTCAGCCAGAGGGTGGTGAATCAGTGGAACTCTTTGCCGCAGAAGGTTGTGGAGGCCAAATCACTGAGTGTTTTTCAGACAGAGATAGATAGGTTCTTGATTAATAACGGGATCAGGGTTATAGGGAAAAGGCAGAAGAATGGGGATGAGAAAAGTATCAGCCATGATTGAATGGCAGAGTAGACTCGATGGGTCGAGTGGCCTAATTCTGCTCCTGTGTCTTATGGTCTTATGTTCCCAAGGCCTGGATTGGATTGGATTTGTTTATTATCATGTGAACCAAGGTTCAGTGCGTGCAGCTCAGACAGATCATTCCGTACATGAAAAGAAAATACATGGGGCAAACATTTTTTTTTGGAAATGTTTTTTATTGAGTTTTCATATTTTATATCCAACAAATTACAAATTATTAGAGAAAAAAAAAACACTCAAAAATTAACATGTATATTTACAGATAAGCATCTTCATAATAACAACTGTGGCCGCCCCCTTTAACCGGCATACATATTTTACATTCCCCAATATGGCCGAGGCACATGTTTATAGGCATTTATTTACAATTTGGTTTTGGGCCTTAGCTTGCCATCAGACTGTCACTTGCAGCTTTGTCCTTCCTTTTTTTTTGGAATCATTTTTTTTCAAGTTTTCAACAACAAATTTTATCACATCAGAGAAAAACAGTAACCCCTCCCCTCCAATACAAAAACAATAAATTAACAAGAAAAAGAAATAAGCGTAAAACCATGAGAACAAACCCCCATAACGAACCTGTAGCCCTTCCCCCGATTCCCGTCTATTTTCCCCTGATTCTTGGCCACCCGACTATTCTTCCTCTTGTTCGTTGGCCACAAACAGGTCCCGGAGCAATTGCATGAATGGCTCCCACGTTCTGTGGAAGCCGTCGTCTGACCCTCGGATGGCGAATTTGATTTTTTCCATTTGGAGAGATCCGAGAGGTCGGACAGCCAGTCTGCAGCTCTGGGTGGTGCTGCTGACCGCCAGCCAAACAGGATTCTACGGCGGGTGATCAGGGAGGCAAAGGCAAGGGCATCCGCCCTCCTCCCCAGGAATAGATCTGGCTGGTCTGAAACCCCGAAGACCGCCACTATCGGGCATGGCTCCACCCTCACCCCCACCATTTTGGACATAGCCTCGAAGAAGGCTGTCCAGTACTCCACAAGTCTGGGGCAAGACCAGAACATGTGGGCGTGGTTGGCCGGGCCTCTTTGGCACCGTTCACATCTGTCCTCCACCTCTGGGAAGAACCTACTCATACGGTTTCTTGTTAAGTGGGCTCTATGTACCACTTTTAGTTGGGTCAGGCTGAGCCTTGCACACGTGGAGATGGAGTTGACACTATGCAGTGCTTCGCTCCAGAGTCCCCACCCTATCTCAATCCCCAGGTCATCCTCCCATTTCTTTCTTGTTGCGTCCAGTACGGTGTCGTCCCTTTCTACCAGTCGGTCATACATGTCGCTACAATTCCCTTTCTCTAGGATACTTATGTCCAGTAGGCCTTCCAGTAGTGTCTGTCGTGGCGGTTGTGGGTACGTCCTTGTCTCCTTTCGTAAGAAGTTTTTGAGCTGCAGGTACCGTAGCTCGTTCCCCCCGGCTAGCCGAAATTTCTCTGTCAGTTCGTCCAGTGTTGCGATCCTGCCGTCCGTGTATAGGTCCCTGACTGTCAGTGTCCCCCCGTCCTGCCTCCACCTTTTGAAGGTGGCATCAGTCAGTGCTGGTGTGAACCTATGGTTGTTGCAGATGGGAGCCTTGTCCGACATTTTGGTCAGGCCAAATTGCTGCCGCAGTTGGTTCCAGGATTGGAGGGTGGCTGTCACCACTGGGCTGCTGGAGTGTTTTTTGGGTGGGGATGGGAGTGCTGCCATGGCGAGGACCCGGAGGGAGGTCCCCATGCAGGAGGCCTCTCTGCACGCACCAACTCGGCTTCTGGCCCCTGGATCCATCCCCTTACTCACTCGGCTGTTGCCGTCCAGTGGTAGAATTGCAGGTTCGGGAGGGCTAGCCCCCCCCTGGATTTTGTTTTTTGTAGGACCTTCTTTGGGATCCTAGCATTTTTACCCCCC
Source organism: Scyliorhinus canicula (assembly GCF_902713615.1). Taxonomy (NCBI): domain Eukaryota; kingdom Metazoa; phylum Chordata; class Chondrichthyes; order Carcharhiniformes; family Scyliorhinidae; genus Scyliorhinus; species Scyliorhinus canicula. The sequence continues at coordinate 164,618,679 of NC_052149.1, forward strand.
CCCCCCCCCCCCCCCCATAGGAATGCCATGATAAGTTTGTCCAGCGCTTTGAAAAAGGCCTTGGGGATGTAGATCGGAATGGATCTAAGCAGGAAGAGGAAACATGGGGCAAACATGGTAACAGCAGGGAAGAGCTGTTTTTGAATCTGTTAGTGCGTGTTCTCAGACTTTTATATCTCCTGCCTGATGGAAGAGGTTGGAAGAGTGAATAAGCCGGGTGCGAGGTGTCTTCTTATGCTCTTGGCGTAGCATAAGCTGCTTCCTTGATGTTAACTCTGACAAAGGAAGGTTCAGACGTGGAGATAACTTCAACACGTTTATTAAACTATTTAGAATTCTCCTACTCGGGTTCGACTCGACTGTTAATCCTCTTATAGCTACTCAGACTGACATGCCAGTCTGCTACAATCCACGTGGTGGGTGTGATATTGAATCAACCCTGTGTCTGTACTCACTGAGTGTCTCCACTGGAAAGAGAAAGATCATGTGTGCTGTGTCCTTTGTATATGGGTTGGTGTAATGCCCCCCTGTGGTAGTGTCACCTCTATGTGTATCGTGAATGGTCATTGGTCGTGTCCTATCTTACTGACCTATTGGTTGAGTGTCTGTGTGTCATGTCTCTGGTGCTCCCTCTAGTGTCTAGCTAGTCTATGTGTACTTACATTAACCCCTTGTGTATCTACAGTGATGCATATCACCACATCCCCCCTTTTTCCGTGTCACATATTTTCTGTACACTTACTTCACAAAGTAAATAAGTGAGTAAGAAAATTGAACAAAACACAGGTGGATAAGCGATGCTCTGTACAAGTTATGATAATAGTCATTAAACAATAAGTCCAACTCATATGTATGAGTCCAAAACCCATCAATTATCATGGTCGAATGTCTTTCTTGTTGGGTTGGTGAGTTGGTGAATTTGATGGTGGCATATCTTTGTGAACGCCATCAGTGTCCCTGTGCATAAGGAACCAAGAAGTGGTCAAATCACTTTGTTGTCTGATTTGGAGTCTTTTTTTCTTCCGATGCTTGTGATAGCGATAACGAATGGCATCTGTCCTGAAAGCCAGGTTGCCTGTTGGTAGTGTAGCACACGTGAATTGGGAAGATGCATCATCCTGCCATGGTATGTACTGAGCTGAGCAGTAACAGTGTCCCTCATGGGCAGAGTTGTACCATGTCGTTCCAGTCGTAGTTCCATTGGTGTAGTCTTTGTCGTGCTTGCTGTCGACGATGTTGCCTTTGGTACGCGTCGTGTCGTTGTCTGTAATATGGGTTTCATAGGTGGTGATGTTGTGTTGGATGGTCCTGGTGTTTTTGCTGTGCTCAAGGACCACATGCTGTGGATAATACGAGTCCTTCACAAAGTTACTCGTGTCAGTATGCGTTGTGGCATCTGCTGTCACCTTGAGCGTGCCATCACTGAGGTTGCGGCGCTCCCTGTCTGGAGTCAAGTCCGGCTTACTTGAATCAGCGTTGGCATTTGGTTGCTCCCCATTTGGAGTCTCGTCTGTTTCACCTGAGTCAGTGTTGGTTTGTCGATGCTCCCCATCTGGAGTCTTAGCAGATTCACAGGAGTCGGCTGAGATTTCTTGATGCTCCATGTCTGGAGTCAAAACATTCAGGAATGCATTTGCTTGTGGAGAGGCTCAAGCAAATGAGGTTTGAAGTAACATGGTGTCACCGGAGTCACCAGTGGTCTCATTGTGATCGTCGAGTGCCTCTGTACATACTAGCTGAGGTCTGTCACACTGCGCATCTTGTATGGGAAGTGGGATGCTGTCGTCACTTGTCTCACATACAGTGGGTAGAGCCTCAGTAGCTTCTCGTCGTTCACTTCAGCTGGGTAGACTGTCAGAGTCTTCTTCTTGTGGCTCAAACAATCTGGGTGGACTGTCATAGTCGCTTTGTTGTTCACTGGAGTGTGGTAGACTGTCATAGTCTTCTTGCTGTGCCCTTGAGCATGGCAGACTGTCATAGACTTTCTGTTGTTCACTTGAGCATGGCAGACTTGCATTGTCTGCTGCTGGTTGCTCAGAGGAGGTTGCGAGACCCTCATGGCCTTGTTCATGCAAAGACTGCACTTTGGAGTCCTGCGTTGCTTCTATCGTGGAGGCTGTCCACGAGCTCGCTTGTGTCACTCGAGTCACTTCTTGTTCATGCAAGGACTGCGGTGTGGAGTCTTGCGTTTCTTCTATCATGGAGTCTGTCCACAAGCTCACTGTGGAGGCTTGTGTCACTGGAGTCACTTCTTGTGTGGAGACGTGCAGTTGTCTCGCTGTGGAGTCTTTCATCGCTTTCTGTGTGGAGGCTGGGACCCTTTGTGCTGCGTGGACCACTCTCTGTGTGGCCGCAGGCCACTCTCTGTGGGCTTGTACTGCTCTCTGTCTCTCGGTGTCAGGCCGCAGCATAATCCTGCACTCACGAGTCGGGATGTCATATGTGCTGGGCTGAAGATCTTCATATTCGAAGAACTCTTCATCAGAGTCTTGAATGTACAACACGTCTAGTTGTGGTTCGGATTTGGTACTGGGGTAGCCTCCCAAGGTGAAAGGTTCGTTTGAGTCGTAGTCTTCTAGGACCACATCATCACTGTTTGTGTCAGAGTTGGCATTGGGCTTGCGATGTCCAGATAAGAAATAAAGGTCGGTGTTGTAGTATTCAAGGTCTGAATCATCTCTTTGGGCTGTGCTAACTGCTTGTTGCAGGGTTCTGCGGTGGTTACTTTCAGCTACTGGTTGAATTTCAGGCATTGTGCTGTCATTCCAGGTGAAGGAAGCTGGTTTTACGGCTTTAAGAATTTTTTTTCGTGTTTTGGGACATTTTCCGTTTAAGTGGGCGTGGTCTGGGGCCTCTGATGTCATGAAGTGTGTGACGTAGGTCGTAGGAAGCGATTGCGCATGCGCATATTGCTGTTCCTGTACTGGGGGCTTTTCTCGCAATTGCGCATGCGTGGCTTTGCGCGCATGCGCAAACAGACCTTCCCATTCTGTGCACTTCTCGCGCAACTGCGCATGTGCAGTACCTTTACTCAGATGGCCGCCGATCAAAATTGTCGTTCGCTGCTCCGGGATCTCGGCCTCGTGGTAAGTACTGGCGCCTCTCTTACTGTTTTCTGTTGGTTTGATTGTGTTTTCCTCGCAGTATTTACCGAATTTGTCCAGGACAGCCTGGAAGTCGCTCTTGTTTTGCCCTTTGGAGAACTTTAATGGCACCGGCGATGGTGAGCAGAAGCTCTGTCTTTTCAGCATCGGCCACGTCTTGTAGGTCGGCTGCTACCAGGAAGATCTCAAATCTTTGCCGAATACCCGCCAGTTTTCGCGGAGATTACCGTGGCACTGGAGCCGCTGCGGAACCGGGATCTCGATCATCTTGCCTGGGTATTGTTGCTGGTTGTCACTGTTCGCTGAGATGTAGCTATATGGATTGAGACAGTTACTCACTGGTACCACGTCTTGTTATGCTCTTGGCGTAGCATAAGCGGCTTCCTTGATGTTCACTCTGACAAAGGAAGGTTCAGACGTGGAGATAACTTCAACACATTTATTAAACTATTTAGAATTCTCCTACTTGGGTTCGACTCTACTGTGAATCCTCTTATAGCTACTCAGACTGACAAGCCAGTCTGCTACAATCCACGTGGTGGGTGTGATATTGAATCAACCCTGTGTCTGTACTCACTGAGTGTCTCCACTGGAAAGAGAAAGATCATGTGTGCTGTGTCCTTTGTATATAGGTTGGTGTAATGCCCCCCTGTGGTCGTGTCACCTCTGTGTGTATCATGAATGGCCATTGGTCGTGTCCTATCTTACTGACCTATTGGTTGAGTGTCTGTTTGTCATGTCTCTAGTGCTCCCTCTAGTGTCTAGCTAGTCTATGTGTACTTACATTAACCCCTTGTGTATCTACAGTGATGCATATCACCACAGGAGGGTCTTTGATTATGTTGCCCGCTTTCCCAAGGCAGCAGGAGATATAGACAGAGTCAATGGATAAGGGGCGGGTTTGTGTGATGGACTGGGCAGTGTTCACAACTCTCTGTAGGTTCTTATGGTCTTGATAGGAAGGCGGGCAGAAATAGCTCTTTCTGTTCTTGCCTGTTGGTGGTGCTTGTGACACAGCTGGAGATCATCTGTTCAATAGAATGTGAAATCCCTGTCCACCTTACTGACTGCTGTTCCCTGGCTCGACACTTGATTATGCCAATATGCCCTCGGTGGATCCTCTGGAGGACTTCCAATGGGAGAGCCCATGGTACCAGTACTCTGGCGCCATATATCAAGAAGTCATCTACGGAGTTGAAGTGATGTCACTGCTCGAAATATTGCTTCAAGACTGGGTTACCTGGGATGAACTATGGCCATGCACCCAGGCATAATCTGGCTGCTCTCTTCATCCTGTCTTTGGGCAATACAAAATTCACTTCAACCTCTGGTCTGTTGCCAGCAAATATTTGTCATCAAGTTTGTAAAAACTTCAACTTCTATTTCAAAGCTTTTGTCTTTGATGGGTAAGTGGTGGGTATTTTGGCAGCGTCTTGGCATGGTCTGATATTTTTCCTGCAGTTACTCCATTGTAGCATTGTAACACATGAATGGAAGTCCGAATTGCTGAACCCTGAGTGGCATCTTTGTGATTTCCTTTATGTTAGTAATGTTACTAATGGCTTGTGATCAGTGCTTGTGATCAGTCTTAATCTTAAAGGGCAGGCCCAGTACATAGTCAGGGAATTTCTCACATGCCCAAGTTGGTGCAAGAGCTTCCTTTTTGATCACAACATAGTGCGCTTCAGTGTCGGTTAATTACCTGGTCTTCTCTTGCCATCTCTTAGAACTAGGAATAGCACTGCTCCTAGTCCCTTTGAAGATGCATCAGCTGACACACCATGGGATGTTCAGGGCCATAGTGGGCTCGAGTATCTGAAGATGTTAGTGTTGTTTTGAGTTTTTCAAATGACTGCTGCTGATGCTCAGTCCAGCATTACACCTGGTCCTGTTGTAAAAGATATCTGAGGTGTTCATTTATCTGTGCTAAGTGAGGCAGGAATTTATCGAGTTGGTTCACCGTGCCCATTGTGATGATAGGTAGACTATCATCTGTACATAATATGAATAGTTCATCATCACTGTAAATTCTATGACCTATGATCTGCATGTGTATTATGAGTTAAGTGTTTTACTGTTGTAGTTCTACCATCCCACCAGTAGTTGGGGCGATTATGGAGTCCCAGGACCAGGGATGCACCATGTGTTGCTTCAGTAGGCGTTTGTCAGGAGTCGATAGCAGTAGCAGTTTAAAGTATCTCTGTTGTATCTTAGTGTAGTGATAGATGTTTATTTCCAACTATATTCATCTTAGACATTTTAGTTATTGGTTAATGTAGTGTTAGTAATAAATAGCTTTGTTTATAAAACAACGTCTAATGTTCTTTGTTCACACCCATAAACTTTTGAAGCTCGGTTACAATTCTAGGTGGTAAAAAGCTTGTAAAAAGTGTGGGGAATTCCCTGCTAAATTCACTATTGTGTGTTTCTGCGTTGACCTCACCAATATTTAGAAGCAGGTTCAGAGCTATGCAGGCTTTTCTGCTCAACAAAGAGTGTACATTGTTTCAGAAATTTCCCCAGGTTTATATTTTAGTGTCGTATCTAGCTGGCCTTTAACATTCCAATTGATTTTCATGGATCTTGGAATTGAATAGAGAATGATTGCGGTGTACCTTTATTCAACCATGAAACTCTATCAGATAACACTGAAACCCCAGCTCTGGTGTCTAGCTTGAATTCAGTCAGATTCCCATTGACTCCAGAACTGGTTTTGATCTTCCTTGATTTCTCCCAGAAAGGTGTTTCCTTGTTGTCAAAGGCTGTGATTGTACAGCCTCGTCGCGACCGACTCCGTGACGTGATGAAGCCGGTAAATCTTGCGAGAGATCTCTCGCAAGATTTGCGATGCTCCGGATGCCTTGCGAGATCTACCAAGATCTTGTGAGACGTCGCAATCTGTATCTTGCCCTCCATGGGCAGCATCCAGAGTAGCATATTTAGGTGTGCAGTTAAGCACAGCTTTATTACTATTGGTAAGAAGTAGCGACACAGTGGGTAACACTGCTGCCTCATTCACGGCGCCGAGAACCCAGGTTTGATCCTGGCCCCGGGTCACTGTCCATATGGAGTTTGAACATTCTCCCCATGTCTGCATGGGTCTTACCCCCACAGCCCAAAGATGTACAGGGTAGGTGAATTGGTCACGCTAAATTGCCCCTTAATTGGAAAAAAATAAATTAGGTACTCTAAATTCATTTTTTTAAATATTACTATTGGTAAGGTTTATGTGGATCTCACCCCTACAACCCAAAGATGAACAGGGTAGGTGGATTGGCCACGCTAAATTGCCCCTTAATTGGAAAAAAAAGAATTAGGTACTCTAAATTTATTTTTTTAAATATTACTATTGGTAAGGTTTATGTGGATCTCACCCCTACAACCCAAAGATGTACAGGGTAGGTGGATTGGCCATGCTAAATTGCCCCTTAATTGGAAAAAAAAGAATTGTACTTTAAATTTATTTTTTAAAAATCTATTGGTAAGGTTTATTACCAGAAGTAAGGTTGATTAGCAGTAACAAGGTTAGTAGTTAATAAATAAAGTAATGGTATGGATGCTCCAACCTTGAGAATAATAATAACAATAATAATCACTTATTGTCACAAGTAGGCTTCAATGAAGTTACTGTGAAAAGCCTCTAGTTGCCACATTCCGGCGCCTGTTCGGGGAGGCTGGTCCAGGAATTGAACCTGTGCTGCTGCCTTATTCTGCATTACAAGGCAGCGATTTAGCCCAGTGTGCTAAACCAGACCTTGTGCAACATGGGAACTCCAGAATGCTTCCTATGTCCTGGATAACCATTTCTGCAGGAAGTATTGTCAGTTGCAGCAACTTGAACTCTGGCTTGAGCAGCAGCAAGCAACACTGATGAATCTATGAGGTTTAGATCCACATGGATAGGATGGGTATAAATATGGTCATTAAGCAGCTTAAGGGTATGAAGAAGGACAGAAAATGAGTGACCTGCAGACAGTTAAAAAGAAACATGCAGGTGGTTCAGGAATCCCCTGTGTGCATCCCACTCTCCAACCAGTATTCAGTTCTGAAGGAAGAGCAATAGTAATAGGGTATTCTATAGTTCGGAGAGCAGACAGGTGTTTTTGCAGCCGCAGATGTGAATCCAGGATGGTATGTTGCCTCCCTGGTGCCAGGGTCATGATGTCACAGAGTGGTTGCAGAATATTCAAAAGGGGAGAGTGAACAGCCAGAGGACATGATCCATTTCAATACCAGCAACATAGGTGGAAAGAGGGATGAGGTCCTGTGGGCAGCATTTAAGGAGTTAGGAAAAACATTGAAAAAAACAGAATTTTAAAGGTAGAACCTCCAGATTACTCCCTGAGCTAGTGAACACAGAAAGATAAAGGTGGAACACATGAATGTGTAGCTGGAGAAATGGTGCAAGGAGGGAGGCTTTTAGCTTCCTGGGGCATTGGAACTGGTTGTGGGTGAGTGGGGGTGGCAGGTAACCTTTATAAGCCAGACAATTAGCACCTCAATGATACCAGAGAGATTTGCTAGTGCTGTTTAGCAGGGTTTAAACTACTTTGGCAGAGGGATGGAAAACTGGGTGAATTCAAATGGGACAAAATCAGAAATGGAAAGCAGAAAATTAATGAAGGAGTCTGGAACGCAGAAGAAGCAAAGGTTAAAAAATAAAAAAGAAGTTTGGCAGCGGTCAAGAGTTCAAATTAAGGAGTATCGGGAATAAAGAAGCTGAGCTGGGGGCACAGATAGAACCATGGCAGTATCATATAACTGTCACAGAAACATGGCTTAAAGGACAGGAATAGCAGCTTTACATTCCCGGTTACAGGATTTTCAAAGATGGAGAGAGGGATAAAAAATGGAGGAAGGGTGGTGGTTTTTGTCAAAATAATTACAGCTGTGAGGAGGGATATGTTAGAAGAATGTGGTGGCCTTGTGATATTGTTACTGGATTAGTAATCCAGAGACCCAGGTTATGCTCTGGGGTCCCGGGTTTGAATCCCACCATGGCAGATGATAGGATTTAAAATCCCATGAAAAAAGAAATCTGGAATTAAAAGTCTAATGATGACCATTGCCGATTGTCATAAAAACCCATCTGGTTCATTAATGTCCTTCAGGGAAGGAAATCTCTTGTCCTTACCCGGCCTGGCCTACAAGTGGCTCCAGACCGTCTAAATGCCCCCCACTGAAATGACCTAGCAAGCCATTCAGTAAGGCAATTAGAGATGGGCAACAAATGCTGTCCCAGCCCAGCGATGCCCACATCCCAAGGACAAATGAAGAAAACAAAAGTACAGAAATCATCAAGTGAGGACATAAGGATTGATCTAAGGAACAAAAAAGTATCAGTCAGGCCACTGGGAACATATTATAAACCTCCAAACAATCAACGTAAGATAGAAGAGCAAATATGTAGACACATGTCTGACGTGTGCAAAAACAATAGGGCAGTAATAGCAAGGAATTTTAACTATGCCAATATTAATTGGTGTCCTCTTCTTCACCCAGTAGTTGAGTCGGTGGAGGGGGGGCGGTGTATGGGTGGGGGTGGTTTTGATGGTCGCCGGTGGGCCTGCGGGTGCCAATTCTTGAAGTAGCTGTGTCGTGATGGAGGGAAACGGTGTAGGGTCGGGGGTGGTGGTGATGGTCGCTGGGGAACCCGCAGGTGCCAAATCAACTCGTCGCTCATGAAGGAGGAACCCCGATCGCTCTGGATGTAGGTGTGGAACCCGAACAAGGTGAAAAGACTGTGCAGGGCCTTGATGACGGTGGCAGAGGTCATGTCAGGACATGGGATGGCAAAGGGGAATCTTGAGTATTCGTCAACAATGTTGAGGAAGTACACGTTATGGTCAGTGGAGGGGAGGGGTCCTTTGAAGTCGATGCTGAGGCGCTCAAAGGGGCGAGAGGCCTTTACCAGGTGTGCCCTGCCTGGCCGATAGAAGTGCGGTTTGCACTCCGCGCAGACCTGGCAGTTCCTGGTCACGGTCCTGACCTCCTCGATGGAGTAAGGCACTTTACGAGCCTTGATGAAGTGAAAAAAACAAGTGACCACCGGGTGACAGAGGTCATTGTGGAGTGCCCGAAATCGGTCTACTTGTGCGCTGGCACATGTACCGCGGGATAGGGCATCTGGGGGCTCATTGAGCTTCCCAGGTCGATACAAGATATTGTAGTTGTAGGTGGAGAGCTTAATCCTCCACCTCAGAATCTTGTCGTTCTTGATTTTGCCCCACTGTGTATTGTTAAACATGAAGACAACCGACTGTTGGTCAGTGAGGAGAGTGAATCACCTGCCGGCCAGGTAATGCCTCCAATGTTGTACAGCTTCTACAATGGTTTGGGCTTCCTTTCTGACGGAGGTGTGTTGAATTTCGGAGGCATGGAGGGTACGGGAGAAAAAAGCCATAGGCCTGCCCGCCTGGTTGAGGGTAGCGGCCAGAGCAAAGTCCGACGCATCGCTCTCCACCTGGAACGGAATGGAGTCGCCTTGATGCGGTTGAAGGCCAGGCGGGCCTCAGTCGTCAGGGGAAAAATGGTGGATTTAATAAGTGGATGGGCCTTGCCCGCATAATTGGGGACCCACTGGGCATAATAAGAGAAGAACTCCAGGCATCGCTTCAGGGCCTTAGGGCAGTGGGGGAGGGGAAGTTCCAGGAGGGGGCGCATGCGGTCGGGGTCCGACCCTAGGACTCCGTTTTCCGCAACGTCGCCAAGGATGGATAGGCAGGTTGTGCGGAAAACGCATTTCTCCTTATTGTAGGTGAGGTTCAGTTTAGCGGTGTGGAGGAAGTGCCGGGGGTTTTCGTCATGGTCCTGTTGGTCATGGCCGCAGATGGTGACATTATCCAAGTACGGGAACGTGGCCCGCAGCCCGTTCTGGTGAACCATTCGGTCCATTTCTCGTTGGAAGACCGAGACCCCATTGGTGGCTCCGAATGGAACCCTGAGGAAGTGGTAGGGAGCTGGTGGTACGGTCTTCAAGTCAACTGTGGAGAAGACTTGATACTGCGCAATCTAGTTGACGATGTCAGATATACGGGGGAGGGGGTACGCATCGAGCTGCGTGTACCGGTTGATGCTCTGACAGTAGTCGATGACCATCCGGTGCTTCTCCCTAGTCTTGGCAACCACCACTTGGGCTCTCCAGGGGCTGGTACTATCCTCAATGATCCCCTCTCGTAGGAGTCGCTGGACATCTGATCTGATAAAGGCCCTGTCCCGGGCACTGTATCATCTGCTCCTCGTAGCGACGGGATTACAGTCTGGGGTGAGGTTAGCGAAGAGCGAGGGTGGGGCAACCTTAATGGTCGCGAGGCTACAGACGGTGAGTGGGGGCAGGGGTCCATCGAACTTTAAGGCTTTGGAGGTAGCACTGGAAGTCGAGCCCCAGTAATAGGGTAGCGCAGAGATGGGGAAGGACGTAGACTTTAAAGTTTGTGTACTCTACGCCTTGTACAGTAAGGGTCATGACACAATACCCCCGGATTTCTACTGAATGTGATCCGGAAGCCAGGGAGATTTTCTGCATCGCGGGTAAAATTGGGAGGGAGCAGCGCCTTACCGTATCTGGGTGAATGAAGCTGTCTGTGCTCCCGGAGTCGAAAAGGCAGGCCCGTTGATCCAGAGGGTCATCATAGATTTTGTGAGGTGATGAGGCTGGGAATCGTCGAGCGTGATGAAGGTGAGCTTTGGAAGGTGATGGATAGGCCGCTCGGAGGTAGCAGCGGCCAGCTTACGACCAGGTGAGCAGGGCTCCTGGGAGGCTGCAGAGTGGTCCCAAGATGGCGGCCCTCATGGGTCGCACGTGGCATCGGAAATAACGTCAAAGATGGCGACCCCCATGGGTCGCGCGTGGCGGGCGAAATCGAAGATGGTGGCGCCCACGGGTCGCACATGGCGGTGGCGTGGCAGCTGGGGGCGGCCCCGACAGGCAGCAGGCAGCGCTGCTGGGCCTAGGAGTTTGAGGGAGAGATCGGGCCTGGCAGGCTTTCGCAAAGTTGGCCTTCCTCTCACACCTGTTGTAAGTCATGTTCCGTGCAGGGCAGCGTTGTCTGAGATGCTTACCCTGGCTGCAAAAGTAGCACTTTGGACTTCCGGTGCTGGCGGGCTGCTGCGTGGCACAGGCTTGCGCCGCACTCGAGTCGGTTGATGGCGGCACCCATGAGGTCCACGATGGTGCTGCGTGGTCGGAGGTGCAGGCCTCCATGTTCTGGAAGGCCACCTCCAGCGAGTTTGAGAGCTGCACTGTCTCTGGGAGGCCGAGTGTACCCACTTCTAGCAATCGCTGGCAGATGTAGTTCGATTTCATGCCTGCGACATAGGAGTCCCTGATCAACAGCTCCATGTGTTGGGTAGCCGATACCGCCTGGCAATCACAGTTCCGGACGAGCACCCGCAGGCACGCAGGAATTCTGCTAGTGATTCCCCAGGGCGTTGTTGTCTAGTGGCAAGAAGGTGCCTAGCATACACCTCATTTACAGACTTTACATATTGTCCTTTCAGCAGCATTATCGCCTCCGTATACGAGGGGGCATCCCTGATGAGGAGGAAAACCTGCGGGCTCACCCGTGCGTTGAGGATCTGCTTCTTTTGGGGGTCGGTGAAGTCTTCGGTGGAGGATCCGAGGTACGCTTCGAAGCAGCTTAGCCAGTGCTTGAATGTTGCAGTGGTGTCGGCTGCCTGTGGGTCTAGCTCCAGCTGATCAGGCTTGCGCGATGAATTCATCTTAGAAGTTTAGTTTATTAAATTGATGTGCCATTAATGAACACAAAACGAGTAGTGAACGTAACTGAGGCTTTAATAAACTAAACAAAAAGCCTCCTGGCCTCTGATCCCGAACTGGGTCAGAGGCGGAGACCAGCCACCTTTATACCGAGCCCGACGGGAGGCGGAGCCATCGGGCAGTTGTTTACCACATTACATATAATACAGTAGCCATCTACCACAATGCACATATTATACACTACAGTGGTTTACCACAATGGTTTTAATATGAAAGTAATGGAGGGAACAGAATTCTTGAGGTGTGTTCAGGATACCCTGTTACACAAAAGATCAGAAGGGTAACCTTGGAGGCAGAAAATATGGGCATCGTTCTTAATGAATACTGTCATCATTAAAGAGGAAAATAGATCTTTTCCATCCACTATCCAGGAACCCTCACATCCTTGTACATGACAATCATAGAATCGCTACAGTGCACAAGGAGACCATTCAGCCCATCGAGTCTTCACTGAACCTCTGAAAGAGTACCACCCTATAAAGGCCCAATCCCCCTCCCTATCCCCGCAATCTGACCTAGCGGCAATTTAGCTTGGCCAATCCACCTAACCTGCACATCTTTGGACTGTGGGAGGAAACCGGAGCGCCCGGAGAAACCCCCAGACACGGAAAGAATGTGCAAACTTCACACACTCACCCGAAGTCGGAACTGAACCCGGGTCTCTGGCGCTGAGGCAGCAATGCCAACCATTGTCTGCTCTGTTTAATTACAATGATTTATTAGGGAAGACAACAATCATAGTTTATTAAGTGATCTTAGGGAGTTTTGGAAACTATACAGTACATTAAAAAGATTTGGTAAATGCCAGACTCAGGGAAAAGACACCACCGAGCTAAGATGTTGATGTGGCAAAGACACAGGCACTGCTAGGTATGTATAGTCTGCCACAGAGACCTTCCTCTGAAGTTGTGCTCTCCCAACATGTTGGCTTATAAACGATTTTGCATAATAATCTGCATCACTACAGCACTGGTGTACTGGGCTCCTCCATCATTGAGGATAAGGATATTTGCAGAACCTCCTCCGCCATAATTTAATTGTCCACCATCATTCACAGCTGGATGTGTCAGGACTGCAGTTGACATCTGATGCGTTGCTTGTCAGTGTAATAGCTTTAGAATGACGTTAGTGGCAAAGCGTTGCGAATGTGGCATATTCAGTACATTCTGCTGCATGTTGCCAAGCTGCAAGTTGCACCCTATCCCCATAACCCAGTAACTGCACCTAACCTTTTGGACAATAAGGGGCAATTTAGCATAGCCAATCCACCTAACTTGCACATCTTTGGGCTGCGGGAGGAAAACGGAGCATCCGGAGGAAACACATGCATACACGGGGAGAAGGTATAAACTCGTCACCCAAAGCTGGACTTGAACCCGGGTCCCTGTGGGGCAGCAGTACTAACCACTGTGCCACCGATAGATTGGAAGGTTGAAACTTTTCCAAGGAATCACAAACAGGATTATGCAACATGGTTGATTACTTCTGAACTCCGTTAATGCAAACATACATAACATCACCTGGAAAATGGGCCTTTATTCAGAACTGTTTATTGTATTTTTTTAAGAGTGTGACCATTTTCTTGGAGGGAATGTTATCAACATTTTTGAAGTTGTTTGTCAGCTTTGATGCTTAACATGTGTGACTTTTACCTGCATCTGGCAACTATTAATCAACTCCAGTTTTACCAAAAGTCATCATTGCTTCGGCAAAAGCCAAGATTAATGCGCACGCGCACCTGGTGTCGCCCTGTTTCTCGCACGGCCACCTGGGTGTTGTAGTCGCGCATGTGCAAATCCAGCCCAAGCCAAGGGAAGAAACTACATCTCCCAGAAAGCGCTGCGCCGCTGTTTCCTTCTGACCCAGCGGTTGACAATCCGAGTGGGATTCACAATAGCCCCGGGTTTCTCATCATGGCCAAGAGCCTGCCGCCTGATGATCCCAACTTAATCGCCATGATCGTAGATCATCTGAAGAGCCGCGGCCTGTTCGATGAGTTCCGCAGAGACTGTCTGGCTGATGTCGACACTAAGGTGAGAGGGAGGGCACGGGTCAGAGTCGGGGGGCACGGGTCAGAGTCGGGGGGCCCGGGGCGAGGGTCAGGGGGCCCGGGTCAGGGGGACCCAGGCGGTGGGCCCGGGGCAGGTTCGGGGGCCCCGGGGCGAGGGTCAGGGGGCCCGGGTCAGGGGGACCCAGGCGGTGGGCCCGGGGCAGGTTCGGGGGCCCCGGGGCGAGGGCCCGGGTAGGGGGCCCCGGGTCAGAGTCGGGGGGGCCCGGGGCGAGGGCCCGGGTCAGAGGGCCCCAGGGCGAGGGCCCGGGTCAGAGGGCCCCAGGATAGGGCCCGGGTCAGGGTCGCCGTTCCTCCCTGTTTTCGGCTGATTGACTCAAGCAGTTGATAAAGCCCCGTTCCTGGGTCTCGATGGGCAGCGGGTGGATTTCTGACGCTGCCGTCCTTCAGTTCCGGGAGAGCCGGTGCTGGACAGTTTCTATCTGAGAAGCCGGAGGCCCGAGCCTTTTAATCCAAGTTGCAAGTGACTCCCGCTCCCAATGACCTGCAACACGGTGATTCAAGGTGCCCCAGGCGCCAGGAAAGTAGGAAAGGGAGCACCCAGCACAGAGAAGGAAGGGGAAGTGGACTAGTGACGGGGGTGGTGTATCTGATACACTCATGTCCTTTAGGGAAGAACACCACAGTCCTTACCTAGACTTGTCTGACTTCAAATCTGCGGTAGACTCAAATTGAGTCTGCACTAAGTGCTGTTTTGTTGCCTTAGAGTGCAGCTGGAGTTTGGTGAAACAGGGAGTTGTGGGAGGAGGCGATCAGTCCCTTTTCTCTGATTGAAATGAAATGAAAATCACTTAGGTGAGTACTTCTGCTCTTTAAAATAAATGTACGGTGTTAGGAATTTGGAGCATAGGGGAAAGTGGGACTTCAAGTAACTCTTACAGTTGAAAGTACTGGAGGTTAGAGAGAGTGTGAATTGGGCAAGGAGAAGCTGGGCAAAGTAGCGGGAAAACTTTGAAAGGAGCAGCCCAGCGTACCTTCACTCAATCCAGAGGTGGAGCCGCTGAGGTGACGTCAAGATTCAAAAGTGGTGCAGGCAGTGGAAGCTGCTGATTAGGTGAGTACAGATGGTGAGTATACTATTATTACTCATAGTTTGTAAAGTCATTATTTTGTAGTTTGCAGGGGCTATATTCTCTATTGACGAGGTCAACGAACGAAGAGCCCGAACGTTCTTGATATTAATTGTTTTAAACATCCTTTAAAGGTTTAATCCAAAGGGGTAAGTCATGGCAGGACATCTAAAAGCCATTGTTTGCTCATCTGGCTCTATGTGGGAAACTAGGCACATTTCCAGTACCCAGGGTCCAGTACTGCAGGATGTGTCTCCAGCGTTATATCCTGGAATTCTGATTTTAGAACTGAAGCGGTGGTTGGGGTCACTGGAGCATCTGCGAAGCAGAGAGTATCGTGAATAGCATGCATAGAGTGGTGGTCACGGAGCGGCACGTGGCACAGTGGTTAGCATTGCTGCATACGGCGCTGAGGACCTGGGTTTGAATCCCGGCTCTGGGTCACTGCCCGTGCGGAGTTTGCACAGTCTCCCCGTGCTTGCATGGGTTTCACCCCCACAACCCAAAGATGTGTAGGGTAGGTGGATTGGCCACGCTAAATTGGCCCTTAATTGGAAAAAAAATTGGTACTCTAAATTTAAAAAAAAGCAAAAAAGAGAGATGGTCACATCGCAGGCCAAGAGTCCACAGGTAGGAAGGGAATCGTTACCACCGGACAGAGCAAGAGGACTAGGCTGGCAGTGCAGGAATATCCTGTGGCTGTTCCCCTGTTAAACACATATATCGCTTTGGATACTGTTGAGGGGAATGACCTCGGGGAGGAGGGGGCAGGGAGCAGTGACAGCTAATTTAATTGCACCACAGTTGGCTCTGCTGCACAGGGGGCGGAGAAACAGTGTGGGAATACAATAGTTGTAGGGGATTCAATTGTAAGGGGAACAGATAGGTGTTTTTGTGGCTGGAAATTAGACTCCAGGATGGCATGTTGCCTCCCTGGTGCTCAGGTTAAGGATGTCTCAGAGCAGCCACAACTCATTCTGGAGGGGGAGAGTGAACAGCTAGTGGTTGTAGAACACATCAGTACTAATGATACAAGGTGAAAAAAGGAATGGGGCCCTAAAAGCCCAATATAAGCAGTTAGGAAATATATTGAAAAGTAGGACTTAAAATGTAATGAGATCTCAGAATGACTACTAGTGTCACGTGCTGTTCAGATGTATTTGAATAAATATGTATCGGATAAATACGTGGCTGGAATGATAATGCAAGGGGAAGGGTTTCAGATTCCTGGGACATTGGGTTCCTCAATGTCCGTTCTGCGGGAGGTGGTACCAGTAGAAAATAGACAGGTTACACCTGGGCAGGACCGGGAGTGGTTGGGGAGGGTTTAAACTAGATTGGCTGGGTGATGGGAACCTGCGTAGGGTGACAAGGGTAAGAGTAACAAGGACAGTAATAAAAGAAAATAGTAAATAGCGCCACAGTAGGTTAGGATGATTAAACATGGCAAAAAGGTGATATCTTAATGAACAAGATGTGGAGATGCCGCCGTTGGACTGGGGTGAGCACAGTAAGAAGTCTTACAACACCAGGTTAAAGCCCAACAGGTTTGTTTCAAACACGAGCTTTCGGAGCACTGCTCCTTCCTCGGGTGAATTCACTTCTTAATGAACAAAGCATTCATGATAAGGGAGACAAACTGGAGGCGCAAATTTAGGTAAATAGATATGATCTCAAAGCCATTACGGAAAAATGGTTATAAGGAGATCAAAACTGGGAACTTAACTCCGGGATACTTGTCCTTTTGGAAGGACAGGAGGGAAGGGAAAGGTGATAGGTGAGCACTGTTAATGAGAGATGAAAAAGGGATAGTTGTGAGAGAAGATCTGGATTGGGATGATGAAGGGCCCATTTGGGTGGAGGATCTGGTAATGGGTAATGAGGCAAGTTCAGAGTAAAAGATCCTGAGGAAGCAATGATATCACATGAAAGAGTTTAATATTCAGTTTGAGTGTGAGAAACTTGGGTTGAAAACAATTGTGTTGAACTTAAATGAAATTACAATGAAATGAGTTAGCTAAAGTGGACTGGGCGGATAGTTTGGCAGGAAAGACTGAAAATAAACAGTGACAGACATTATAGAGGTAATTCATGACTCTCAGCAAAAATGTATCACAGTAAGGAGGAAAGATTCGAAGAGAGGGATAAACCAACCGACAGCTAACCAAGAAAGTTAAGTAGAGTATTAAATTGAAAGAGAAAGCATATAAGGAGCCAAAAGTCAATGAGCGCCCTGAAGACTGGGATAAATTCAGAATCCAGCAACGGAGGACTAAAAAGATAATAAAAAGAAAGAAAATAAACTACGAGGGTCAACTAGCAAGGAATATAAAAATTGGCAATAAGAGGGTAATTAAATATATAAAGAGAAAGAGTGAAGTCAAAGTTAACAAAGGCCCCTGAGAATATTAATCTGGGCAGATAGTTATGGGGAACAAGGAAATGGCAGAGGAGTTAAACAGATATTTTGCATCAGTCTTTACGGTTGATGATACTGCGAACATCCCATTAATACTAAAGAATATAGGGGAGCAATGAAATAACCGTCACTGGAGAAATACAGGTTGAAAATCCCTTATCCGAAATGCTTGGAACCCAGTGTGTGTCGGATTTTGGAATTTATAGGATTTTGCAACATGAGGAATTGGGAATTGCTCATGAGCGGCGTGCATTGGGAACAGCGCATGTGCAGCACATGTTGGGTATTGCGCATGTGCAGCGTACGTTGGGAACTGCGTGTTGCCCAGGCGCCTTGTAGGATTTCCCACTCGTGATGTCACGTCGGCGCTCAAAAATAAAGTGAGGATTTTGGAATTTTTCAGTTTTCAGAATTTTGGATAAGGGATGCTCAACCTATAATATAAGCCAAACTAATGTGGCAGAGCAGTCCCCTGGCTCTGATGGCTTGCATCCTAGGATCCTAAAAGAAGTAGCTACAGAGATGGTGGATGCGTTGATTGTAATTTTCAAAAATTCTTAGATTCTGGAGAAAGGCTTGAACATTGGAAAGCTGCCAGTGTGACACCTCTATTCTGGAGCAGCCACTTCAAAGAGAAAGAGGGAGCATAGAATCCACTCCACAGAGGGAGAGCGGAGAACCCACTGCAGGGAGAGCGGAGAACCCACTGCAGAGAGAGCAGCAAAGTGCCCGCTACAGAGAGAGAGATAGCAAAGCACCCAATTCAGAGAGAGATAATAATCTTTATTGTCACAAGTAGGCTTACACTCACACTGCACTGAAGTTACTGTGAAAATCACCGAGTCGCCACATTCCGGCGCCTGTTCGGGTACACTGAGGGAAAATTCAGAATGCCAAATCACCTAACATTTTCGGGACTTGTGGGAGGAAACCGAAGCACCTGGAGGAAACCCACGCAGACATGGGGAGAATTTGCAAACTCTGCACAGACTGTAGCCCAAGCCGGGAATCGAACCCGAGACACTGGCGTTGTGAAACAACAGTGCTAACCACTGTGCTACCGTACCGCCGAGAGAGACATAGCGGAGCAACACTCCCGAGAGAGAGCAGAGCACCCACTCCTGAGCGAGAGGGAGAGCAGAGCGCCCTCTCCCGAGAGGGAGAGCGGAGCGCCCTCTCCCGAGAGAGAGAGCGGAGCGCCCTCTCCCGAGAGAGAGAGAGCGGAGCGCCCTCCTCCCGGAGAGAGAGAGAGCGGAGCGCCCTCTCCCGAGAGGAGAGAGAGCGGAGCGCCCGCTCCCGAGAGAGAGAGAGAGCGAGCTCCCGAGAGAGAGAGAGAGCGTGCTCCCGAGAGAGAGAGAGAGCGAGCTCCCGAGAGAGAGAGAGAGCGAGCGCCCTCTCCCGAGAGAGAGAGAGAGCGGAGCGCCCTCTCCCGAGAGAGAGAGAGAGCGGAGCGCCCTCTCCCGAGAGAGAGAGAGAGCGGAGCGCCCTCTCCCGAGAGAGAGAGAGAGCGGAGCGCCCATCTCCCGAGAGAGAGAGGAGAGCGGAGCGCCCTCTCCCGAGAGAGAGAGAGAGCGGAGCGCCCTCTCCCGAGAGAGAGATGAGAGGCGGAGCGGAGAGCCCTCTCCCGAGAGAGAGAGAGAGCGGAATCCCTCTCCCGAGGGAGCGAGAGAGCGGAGCGCCCTCTCCCGAGAGAGCGGAGCGCCCTCTCCCGAGAGAGCGGAGCGCCCTCTCCCGAGAGAGAGAGAGAGAGCGGTGCGCCCTCTCCCGAGAGAGAGAGAGAGAGCGGAGCGCCCTCTCCCGAGAGAGAGAGAGAGCGGAGCGCCCTCTCCCGAGAGAGAGAGATAGCGGCGCCCTCTCCCGAGAGAGAGAGAGAGAAGAGCGGAGCGCCCTCTCCCGAGAGAGAGAAGAGAGAGCGGAGCGCCCTCTCCGAGAGAGAGAGAGAGAGCGAGCTCCCGAGAGAGAGAGAGAGAGAGAGCGAGCTCCCGAGAGAGAGAGAGAGAGCGGAGCGCCCTCTCCCGAGAGAGAGAGAGAGAGAGCGGAGCGCCCTCATCCCGAGAGAGAGAGAGAGACGGAGCGCCCCTCCCGAGAGAGAGAGAGAGAGCGGAGCGCCCTCTCCCGAGAGAGAGAGAGAGAGAGCGGAGCGCCCTCTCCCGAGAGAGAGAGAGAGAGAGCGGAGCGCCCTCTCCCGAGAGAGAGAGAGAGAGAGCGGAGCGCCCTCTCCCGAGAGAGAGAGAGAGAGAGCGGAGCGCCCTCTCCCGAGGAGAGAGAGAGAGAGAGGAGCGCCCTCTCCCGAGAGAGAGAGAGGAGAGCGGAGCGCCCTCTCCCAGAGAGAGAGAGAGAGAGCGGAGCGCCCTCTCCCGAGAGAGAGAGAGAGAGAGCGGAAGCGCCCTCTCCCGAGAGAGAGAGAGAGAGAGCGGAGCGCCCTCTCCCGAGAGAGAGAGAGAGAGAGCGAGCTCCCGAGAGAGAGAGAGAGAGCGGAGCGCCCTCTCCCGAGAGAGAGAGAGAGAGAGCGGAGCGCCCCTCTCCCGAGAGAGAGAGAGAGAGAGCGTAGCGCCCTCTCCCGAGGAGAGAGAGAGAGAGAGCGGAGCGCCCCTCTCCCGAGAGAGAGAAGAGAGCGGAGCGCCCTCTCCGAGAGAGAGAAGAGAGAGCGCCCTCTCCCGAGAGAGAGAGATAGAGAGCGGAGCGCCCTCTCCCGAGAGAATAGAGCGGAGCGCCCTCTCCCGAGAGAGAGAGAGAGAGCGAGCCGCCCCTCTCCCGAGAGAGAAGAGAGAAGCGGAGCGCCCTCTCCCGAGAGGAGAGAGAGAGAGCGGAGCGCCCTCGTCCCGAAGAGAGAGAGAGAGCGGCGCCCTCTCCGAGAGAGAGAGAGCGAGAGCTGAGCCCCCTCCCGAGAGAGAGAGAGGAGCGGAGCGCCCTCTCCCGAGAGAGAGAGAGAGAGCGAGCGCCCTCTCCCTAGAGATAGAGAGAGAGAGCGGAGCGCCCTCTCCCGAGAGAGAGAGAGAGAGCGGAGCGCCCTCTCCGAGAGAGAGAGAGAGAGAGCTGGCGCCCTCTCCCCAGAGAGAGAGGAGGAGAGGAGCGCCCTCTCCCGAGAGAGAGAGAGAGAGCGGAGCGCCCTCTCCCGAGAGAGAGAGAGAGAGCGGAGCGCCCTCTCCCGAAGAGAGAGTAGAGAGAGCGGAGCGCCCTCCCTCCGAGAGAGAGGAGAGACGGAGCGCCCTCTCCCGAGAGAGAGAGAGAGCGGAGCGCCCTCTCCCGAGAGAGAGAGAGAGAGCGGAGCGCCCTCTCCCAGGAGAGAGAGAGAGAGCGAGCGCCCTCCTCCCGAGAGAGAGAGAGAGAGCGAGCTCCCGAGAGAGAGAGAGCGAGCTCCCGAGAGAGAGAGAGCGAGCTCCCGAGAGAGAGAGGAGCGCCCTCTCCCGAGAGAGAAAGAGAGAGAGAGAGGAGCGCCCTCTCCCGAGAGAGAGAGAGAGAGAGAGAGGAGCGCCCTCTCCCAGAGAGAGATAGAGAGAGAGAGAGCGCCCTCTCCCGAGAGAGAGAGAGAATGGAGCTCCCTCTCCCTAGAGAGAGAGAGAGGAGCGCCCTCTCCCGAGAGAGAGAGAGAGAGCCCGAGAGAGAGAGAGAGAGACAGGAGCGCCCTCTCCCGAGAGAGAGAGAGAGAGGAGCGCCCTCTCCCGAGGAGAGAGAGAGAGGAGCGCCTCTCCCGAAGAGAGAGAGCGCCCTCTCCCGAGAGAGAGAGAGAGAGGCGCCCTCTCCCAGAGAGAGAGAGAGAGAGCGCGCTCTCACAGAGAGAGAGAGAGAGAGCGCTGTCCTCCAGAGAGAGAGAGAGAGCGCTGTCCTCCAGAGAGAGAGAGAGAGGCGCCCTCTCCCGAGAGAAGAGAGAGAGAGGAGCGCCCTCTCCCGAGAGAGAGAGAGCGGAGCGCCCTCTCCCGAGAGAGAGAGAGCGGAGCGCCCTCTCCCGAGAGAGAGAGAGAGCGGAGCGCCCTCTCCCGAGAGAGAGAGAGGAGCGCCCTCTCCCGAGAGAGAGAAAGATAGAGAGAGAGCGCCCTCTCCCGGAGAGGAGAGAGAGCGCCCTCTCCCGAGAGAGAGAGAGAGAGAGAGAGAGAGCGGAGCGCCCTCTCCCGAGAGAGAGAGAGAGAGCGGAGCGCCGTCTCCCGAGAGAGAGAGAGAGAGTGGAGCGCCCTCTCCCGAGAGAGAGAGGAGCGCCCTCTCCCGAGAGAGAGAGAGAGAGGAGCGCCCTCTCCCGAGAGAGAGGAGCGCCCTCTCCTGAGAGAGAGAGAGAGAGGAGCGCCCTCTCTCGAGAGAGAGAGTGGAGCGCCCTCTCCCGAGAGAGAGAGAGAGGAGCGCCCTCTCCCGAGAGAGAGAGAGAGCGGAGCGCCCTCTCCCGAGAGAGAGAGAGAGAGAGAGAGAGAGAGCGGAGCACCCTCTCCCGAGAGAGAGAGAGAGCGGAGCGCCCTCTCCCGAGAGAGAGAGAGAGAGAGAGAGCGAGCGGAGCGCCCTCTCCCGAGAGAGAGAGAGAGAGAGCGAGAGAGAGCGGAGCGCCCTCTCCGAGAGAGAGAGAGCGGAGCGCCCTCTCCCGAGAGAGAGAGAGAGAGAGCGGAGCGCCCTCTCCCAAGAGAGAGAGAGAGAGAGAGCGGAGCGCCCTCTCCCGAGAGAGAGAGAGAGAGAGAGAGCGGAGCGCTCTCTCCCGAGAGAGAGAGAGAGAGAGCGGAGCGCCCTCTCCCGAGAGAGAGTGAGAGCGGAGCGCCCTCTCCCGAGAGAGAGAGAGAGGAGCGCCCTCTCCTGAGAGAGAGAGAGAGGAGCGCCCTCTCCTGAGAGAGAGAGAGAGGTGCGCCCTCTCACGAGCGAGAGAGAGAGGAGCGCCCTCTCCCGAGCGAGAGAGAGAGGAGCGCCCTCTCCCGAGCGAGAGAGAGAGGAGCGCCCTCTCCCGAGAGAGAGAGAGAGAGAGGAGCGCCCTCTCCCGAGAGAGAGAGAGAGAGGAGCGCCCTCTCCCGAGAGAGAGAGAGAGAGAGGAGCGCCCTCTCCCGAGAGAGAGAGAGAGAGGAGCGCCCTCTCCCGAGAGAGAGAGAGAGAGGAGCGCCCTCTCCCGAGAGAGAGAGAGAGAGGAGCGCCCTCTCCCGAGAGAGAGAGAGAGAGGAGCGCCCTCTCCCCGAGAGAGAGAGAGAGAGAGAGAGAGAGGAGCGCCGTCTCCCGAGAGAGAGAGAGAGAGAGAGAGAGAGAGAGAGCGAGCGGAGCGCCCTCTCCCGAGAGAGAGAGAGAGAGAGAGAGAGCGAGAGTGAGCGGAGCGCCCTCTCCCGAGAGAGAGAGCGAGAGAGAGCGGAGCGCCCTCTCCCGAGAGAGAGCGGAGCGCCCTCTCCCGAGAGAGAGAGCGGAGCGCCCTCTCCCGAGAGAGAGAGAGAGCGGAGCGCCCTCTCCCAAGAGAGAGAGAGAGAGAGAGAGAGAGCGGAGCGCCCTCTCCCGAGAGAGAGAGAGAGCGGAGCGCCCTCTCCCGAGAGAGAGAGAGAGAGCGGAGCGCCCTCTCCCGAGAGAGAGAGCGGAGCGCCGTCTCCCGAGAGAGAGAGAGAGAGCGGAGCGCCCTCTCCCGAGAGAGAGAGAGAGAGCGGAGCGCCGTCCCCCGAGAGAGAGAGAGAGAGAGAGAGAGAGAGAGAGAGAGCGGAGCGCCCTCTCCCGAGAGAGAGAGAGAGCGGAGCGCCCTCTCCCGAGAGAGAGAGAGAGCGAGCGGAGCGCCCTCTCCCGAGAGAGAGAGAGCGAGAGAGAGCGGAGCGCCCTCTCCCGAGAGAGAGCGGAGCGCCCTCTCCAGAGAGAGAGAGAGAGAGCGCAGCGCCCTCTCCCGAGAGAGAGAGAGCGCAGCGCCCTCTCCCGAGAGAGAGAGAGCGCAGCCCCCTCTCCTGAGAGAGAGAAAGAGAGAGGAGCGCAGCCCCCTCTCCCGAGAGAGAGAGGAGCGCCGCTCCCTCTCCAGAGATAGAGAGAGAGCGGAGCGCCGCGCCCTCTCCCGAGAGAGAGAGCGGAGCGCCCACTCCAGCGGGAGAGAACGAGAGCGCCGCGCCCACTCCAGAGGGAGAGAACGAGAGCAGGGTGCCCACTGCAGAGAGAAAGAGGGAGCGGGGCGCCCCGCTGCAGAGAGGGCAGAGAGTCCAGTCCAGAGAGAGACGAAGCTCCCACTCCTGAGAAAGAGAGCGGGAGACCAGACCTGTCCAGAGAGAGAGAGCAGTAAGTCACTCTTGAGAGAGAGAGAGAGAGCGGAGAGCCCAGTCCAGAGAGAGAGAGAGAGGGTGCGAGTGCAGAATGCCTACTCGGGAGTGAGCGAGTTGTGGAGTGCCCACTCAGGATACAGCGAGGTGTGTTCGTCCACTCGGGAGACAGCGCGGTGTGTTTGCCCACCACAGGGGAGTGCACCCACTCCAGTCCGAGAGCGATACATTTGCAAACCCCCAGCCGCGTGTTAAGATTTTGGTTTCGGTCCTCAATCAATCCTATGCCAATGGTAGCAGGAAGTTTTGCAAAATAGGAATTTAAGAATCTATATTCAATCACACAGCTTGACGGCTGTTTGTTTAAACTTCACTATTTAAATATAAATGATATTGGACTGCTGTCAGTGAATTGGAATGTAGTAATCCAGTAGGGAGTTCAGCTGACAGATATAAACTGTTTTGAGCTTTCCTCTTATGATTTATGCTCCAAGCTACTGAGTTGAAATACTATGTCGCAATTTGCTGACAAAGTTCCAGCATCTTCTGTATGTGTCAGGCGCACCATTGAACCCAGTCGTTCTATCTGTAAACAAATGTGAATGTAAATAATGGTTTCTTAGCAAATACTTGGATTTTTTAACGCAAGTAGAAAATATGAGAACTTGCAAAGAATGTTGACTTCGGGAGCGTTAACTAAATTGTGGTCCTTTTTTGTAACATTAAGTTGGCTTTCTTAATGCAGTCCATAGATTTATATAACGGGTGTCGAGGATGATTATGGGGAAGGGTGGTGATGGGGTGCTGCATGTGTTTATGAAGAGAATAATAGATGGTGGACGGAATGTAACCAGCAGTAATTCAAGTAAACAATTTGAACCACTTTATAAACTGTTCAAGCGATGCTGAAGTGCTTTATGGGTGTCAGCAAAACCTAAAGAATAAAATATTACCTTTCAATTTGCTGCCAGATGTTCCTTTTACTCTGCTTCCACATTGTTTAAGAAAATCTTTTTCTTAAACAATCCGGGAGAATCACTGAACATTGTGATAGTTGAAGCAGGTTTAAATTGAGGTTCCCAGTATGTGAACTTTTTATGGAGTCAGGATTGGATGTTGGTTAGTGGGAAATAAATAGTATTTCAGTTGGTTAATACTTTAAAATTCCAGCGTCTCTATAATAGACCGATGTGTCAGCCCTAATAAGTTGCACTGAGCAGCACAAGGTATTTATTGTGTTGTATTCTCTCTCCAGTGTTTTATTTCACTGTTTGGGACAGGCTTGATGTGTGTGTATATGACTGTAAAGTGATTTTGGAGCCTTTGTACAAGCATGCAGATCTATCAGATACAGCCTAATTCTGTCTGTATTTACCTCCATTTGAGTTCATTGCCTGAGCTTTGTGTCAAACATTCATAAAGGTCCCTTGATGATGAAGAGTGCATTTAGAAGGAGAACAAAACTCCTGCCTGGGATCCAGTTTTTATTTGTAAAATAGTTAATGTTCAGTTATGCCTGCTCCAATTCTAGGAATCTACTTTGACCTCAGAAAGTGAGTTTGGACAGTTTAAGTGGGGGTTAATTTAAAACTGCTCCATAAACATACTTGCAAGGTGGATGGTGTGCATCAAATCAGCCCATTGTGTTCTACACTCGGGCAGCTCACAACCAGTCTCTCATGGAACCTTGAATCATTTACTAGGGAAGGAGCTGAGGTGGTGTCTTGGTGCCCCCTTCACACTTTTTGTCTTCAGAGAATGTTATGACAGGGCTACAATCGAGGTGCAAGAACCCAGCCCCCAACCTACCATTTATGCTGAAGTCTGCCATCTGCACTGAGCAGACACAGTATCCCAGTTGGGTATCCACCCAGTATTCAGAGCTGAATTCACTGCCCATTGGGAAAGTCTGAAGTGGGACCTGACCCCAACCCTTCTAATTCAGGCAGGGATACAGCCACTGAGAAAATGATAGGAATATAACCATTGAGTACGTGGTCGCTCCATCTGAATGCGAGTATCCTGCTGGATGTTAGCCCAGTATGTACAGACCACCTTGTACTTTCCATTTATTCGGACTGTCTGGAGGGGGGCTTGAAGAATTACAGAGAGCAGCAAGCAGCACTCTACCTCACTTTTGTGGATCTCAAAAAATCATTGAACACAGTGAGCAGGACAGGCCTGTCGGTGCTGGGTAATAGACAAAATCATATGTCCTCCCAAGCTTTGCAATTGCATATGGCCCTTTCATGATAACATACATGGTGCCATTCAGTTGGACAACTCCAGTTTTGAGATCCAGAATGGGATGAACGCGGATTGTGCCTTAGCCCCAGCTCTCTTTGGTATCTTTTTCTGTATCCTACTGACCTATGCTTTCCCTGTTGACATGGGAAGAGTGTCCCTCCACACATGGTGGGAAAATTCTCAACGTGTCAAGACTGAAAGCCAAGACAAAATGTGACGTGCCCTTAACAGAGAACTTCCATATGCTATTGGTGCGACACTAATTACCCAGAGAGAAGATCAGCTCATGGGTCATGTGCCCCATGCCTAGCTCATAATCTCCCTTATCATCAGTGTCAAAAAAACTGTAGTTATGGAAGATGGCTTTGTGTTTCTGCCTGTGGTCAGACTCAACAACACACCACTGAAAGCAGTTGCTACCTTGGATCTGCAGTGGCAGAAACTTGTGTCTTGACAAAGAGCTCAGCTCAGGCATCGGAAAGGCAGCCACCAACTTTGGCCGACTATCAAAACAGTTATCAAAAAATAGCAAACTGACTCGCTGAACCAAGATAAGGTGCATTGTTGCATAGCAGTGAGGGCTGGATAATGTGCACCTACCAAGAAGAAAAACTCAATAACTCGTATCTCTGGTTTCTACGATACATCCTTGGCATCATATGAAAAGGCATTCACCAATGACCCAACCCTTTTGAGGCCAAGCATGCTGGTGCTAATCAAGCAATTCACTGGCTTGGACATGTGTGCAGGATGGAAGATGAACACAAGGATATGCTGTGCAGGGAGGCAGCCGATGCCAAGAGAGCAGCTGAGTGCCCAGAGCTCTGATTCAAGGATGCTGTGGCCTTATGAAAGCCCTCGACATCATTCATGACAAGTGGAAAATGGTAGCAGATGATCAGTGCAAATGCTGACACCAGTTGTGGGCAGGAATTCACTACCACAACATCATGCGGATTCGGAAGCTTTTCTTCATTCTTCCACGGGATGTGGGCGTCACTGGCTAGGCCAGCATTTATGGCCCATCCCTTATTGCCCTTGAGAAGGCAGTGGTGGGCTCTCGTCTTGAACCACTGCAGTCCTCATGGTGTAGATACCACCCGTTGTGCCGTTAGGAAGGGAGTTCCAGGATTTTGACCCAACGGCAGTGAAGGAACAGTAATTATATTTCCAATTCAGGATAGTGAGTAGCTTGGAGGGAAGCATCCAGGTGTGGTGTTCCAATGTTGCTTCCCTTGTCCTTCTAGTTGGTAGAAGGTGCTGTAAAAGGAGCCTTGGGGAGTTGCTGCAGTCCATGTTGTACATAGTCCACACTGCTGACACTGTGCATTGGTGAAGGTGGTGAATGAGGGTGGTGGATGAAGTGCCAATCAAGCAGACTGCTTTGTTCTGGATGCTGTCGAGCTTCTTAAGTGTTTTGGAGCTGAATTCATCCAGACATAGGAGACTGTTCCATCACATCCCTGGCTTGTGACTTGTAGATGGTGGGCAAGCTTTGGGGAGTGCGATGGTGAGTTACTCACTGCAGAATTCCCAGCCTCTGGCTTGTTCTTGTAGTCACTTTAATTATATGGTATTTAGATATCTGTAAGCTCCAAGTAGATATCATCCCTGTAACCAAGGTACTATCCGAGTTCAGCCTGCATCAGCATCACTTCATGGCTGGCACTTGTGGCAGATTTTGACTTTCTGGAATTGGCCAGTTCAGCCATCAGAAGAAATGCACTTGTATTAATATAGAACGTAGGTTTGTGAATTTAGAAAAAAAGGGTGATATCTTTTGATATCTAACCTCCAGTGTTTGCTGTACATTTATCTTTAAGTACCTGAAAATTATAATCACAAGTCTGTACATGTATTTGGCAATGTTGCAGTGATGATGGTCTTGAATAGGAAGCTTTGGGGTGAGGTTTTTCTCAGGATGATTGTAGCTGCTGTTCTGGAGCATTTGTTGCAGCCTTTTTTTTTTTTGTTTTCAATGTTCTTCTGCACTGTTCCTCTGAGGTTAAGAGGGCGCCCAGGTTACTTGCTTTTGGGCATCTTCTACTTCGTGGTGCCATGTGAGAAGGTTTGCCACCTTTCTAACGCTTTGTGACCCAGCTTGGAGAGGGAAGCATTGATAGTGGGTAAGTGAATTGGAAGCCTTGCATAATTAATCAATGTGCTACTCTAAGGAAGTGCCATTTGCATGAAGCAAATATGAATGGGATTTTGTTTGTGTTCAGTGTACAATATTATACAGTACTTTTAAATTGTTATCTTTTTGCTCTGTTTTAATCCATTTATTTTAATCCGTACAGCCAGCCTATCAGAATCTAAGACAGAGAGTTGATAATTTTGTGTCCAATCACTTGGCTAATCATGAGTGGAATCCAAGCCTTAACAAAAATCAGCTACGTAATGAACTCCGACAGAGGGTCTGTAAGTGAGTACACTATTTTATTTAAATCTTTTCATAGCTTCCAGAGTTTTATCCTTCATCTGGCTACTTTCATGCTATCTGATTTTTCACCTCCCAAGTTCAGAAATGCAGCTTTCATCTTGGCTTTATGCCCCACGTTATTTGGGTTTTTAACAAAATCTGACAGTTTTAATATCACTTTTACTGATCGAAATTTACTTTATTTCTAGATATTTTTTAAAACCTGGGTGGACTCTTTATCTAGATTACTATTCAGTTTTGGACCAAACACTTCAGGAAAGATCTGTTTATCTAGTTGGCAGTGTCATGTTGATTCACCAGAAAGATACTGGAGTTTAGAGAGGTAACTATTAAGGGCAGATTGCATAAACGTGACTCGTTTTACTTTTTATTTTTCTCTCTACCCTCCTAGACTCTTCTATTCAATCGTTATGCCTCTTTTCTTCCCTCTCATGTACTCTGCTTTCCCAAATCTCGCCTCCCCCAAACCCGTCCGTACTCTCAGTCCTATCTTTTACATTGTCCCAGGCTTAACTCCCTTTTAGGTAAACCTACAACTTCCCTCTTTGCCTCTCTGCATTCTCCAAATCGCACACTGAGACACTTGCCGCTGCCCCTTTACCACCAGCATCCCAACTTCCCCATCCTACTCTCTCACTGACCTTCCCACCCAGTGTGCTGGCTAGGGATTGGTCTCCATGTCCAACTCACCCTCCCTACTGCTGAGCATGTGCATTTTAGTACCCCACCTATCACTGCTCCACTGTATTTCTTCCTCAGGCGGCCCATTCATTCACAAACAGAGACCATCCACTCTACAAGCTTATTGTGGAAGACTGCATCAACATCATATCCTTGACTAAAACCTTGCTGAGGGGTGATGGTATCTTCCCCGTACCTGAAGCCTCCCCACCTGACTATAGTTTTCATCATTTGTTTTGCTCTGACTGTTGCTGTGCTGGAGTAGCTCTTCTTACTAAATCTCTTGATCTGTTCTTTTACTCCTCGAGAACTTTCTCCTTCTTTGAATATCTCACCTGATGCCACCCTTCTCGGCACTTATTTAAAGTCCTGGTCGCCCATTCACTATGGCACTTCTGTGGGTACCGATCTGCCAGACCACATTTTTGCCTTTACCTTTAGTGCATTAGTCCTCATTAAAAATGTTGCCCCCTTTCACCTTCACTCTTGCCCTAATGTGGTTACCATCTCTGCTGCCTTAAGTCCAAGAGATGTAGACTTCAAAGGATGTAGAGAATAACTGGCTTATCCATTCACCACCAGATCTGGCTGGGTCAGAAAATGTTTTCCCAGGTACCACTCAGTCTACAAAGGTGGTGTTGTATTCCAGGATCATCATGGAGTGCAGAGGGAACATCTGACTTTGTTTCTCTACTGCAAACCAGGAGAGGATTCTTAAATCCCCCTCTCCTCTTACCTCCACACCTCTGATGGCAAGGACTTCATGGATTTCTTTATCACCAAGATTGAGACCATCCGACCACCTGCCTTTGTTACTTGCCTTCTTTCCCCTGGCCCCATGGGTAAAACTTCTTCTAAAACACCACTCACTCCCCTGTCCTTCCCCTGAACTTATCTTCTCTCTTTTCTCTCTTCTCACGTCTTCCAAGCTTATTCTGTCCGAGACTCGTCTCTTGTCCTTGTGACTCTATTCCCAGTCAACTACTGACTTCCCAACTTCCCTTCCTGGCTCTCGTGTTAGCTGACATTGATAATGGTGTTCTCTCCTCAGGTTTTGTCCCCTGTTCTTCAAATCTGCCATCATCACCCTTTTAAAAAAAAATAAAACAGCCCTTGACCTTCCTTTCCTCTCCAAAGTCCTTGAACCTGTTGTTGCCTCAAAATTTGTGTCCATATCAATGTTTGAACCCTCCAGTCAGCTTTCTGCTCCTGCCACATTACTGAAACCGTTCAGAGCCAAGTCAGAAATGACATCTTGTATGACTGTGACAAAGGCAAGCTATTTCTTTTCAAACTATTTGAACCCTTTGGTATATCTGATCACAGCGTCCTCCTCCAATACGTCTCCATTGTCGTTCAGTTGAGTGGGCCTGCAGGCACCTCCGAGAAAAGCTTTCAACCAGATATCCATGATGTCACTAACACTGTCTATTTTCACCTCCTTAACATTGTCTATCGCTAACCCTGCTTCACGTGTTCTGCTGCTGGAACCCTCATCCATCCTTTGTTACCTCCAGACTATTCTAGCACATTCTTGGTTTAAGTATCACAGTCTATCCTCTAAATCTGAGGTAATCCAAAACTGCTGCCCGTGTCCTAACTCACACCAAACACCGTTCACCCATCACCCCTATACTTGCTGTCCTACACTGACTCCTGGTACAACAGTGCCTCGATTTTAAAACTCTCATCCTTGTTTTCGGTACCCTCCAGGGCCTTGCTCCCTCGCTATCTATGTAATCTCTTCTGAGCTCCTCTAATTCTGACCTCTTGAGCACCGTCAATTTTAATTGCTAAATTGTTGGTAGCCATGCCTTCAGTTGTCTCAATCCTGAGCTCTGGAATTACTTTCCTGAACCATTCTGGCTCTTTACCTCACTTCCTACTTTAAGACACTTTTCAAAAGCTTGGTCAAAGCAGTGGGTTTTAGCCATCGAATTTTGATTTGATTTATTATTGTCACATGTATTAGTATACAGTGAAAAGTATTGTTTCTTGCATACTGTACAAACAATGCATACCATACACAGGGAAGGAAGGAGAGACTACAGAATATAATGTTACAGTTACAGCAAGGTGTGGAGAAAAGATCAACTTCATACGAGGTTGGTCCATTCAAAGGTCTGATGGCAGTAGGGAAGAAGCTGTTCTTGAGTCAGTTGGTATGTGACCTCAAACTTTGGTATCTTTTTCCGAATGGAAGAAGGTGGAAGAGAGTATGTGGTCCAAGGTGCATGGGGTCCTTCATTATGCTGGCTGCTTTCTGAGGCAGCGGGAATTATAGATAGAGTCAATGGATGGGAGGCTGGTTTGCGTGATGGACTGGGCTACATTCACGACCTTTTGGAATGGCTCCAAATGTGGTTCAGTTCCATATTTTGTATTGTAATGCCTCTGTGAAGTGCCCCAAGAGGTGTTAAATACTTGAATTCCCTTGAACATAGAAGATTGAAGGATGAACTGACACTTGTTTAAAATGTTAAAAGAATTTTCTAAGTTAGATGCAGAGAAGCAGTTTTCTCTCACTGGTCTAAAACTAACGTTTTTTTTATCATTGCTGGAGCATACAACACTAGAACTTTTAGAATTGAAAACCAAAACTGTGAATATATTTTGGTATAGTTTGTGATTTGATGTATAAAATGTCAATCGAGTGTTGCTGGTACTTACTGCTTGGTTGTGAGTCTTAAGCTAGGAGCAGTTCTCTTGTGCCACTACCTTCCAGATTGTTCATAAGTTGACTTATATGGAAGTTCCCCCCCCCCCCCCCCCCCCCCCCCCCCCCCCCCCCCCCCCCCCCGTTTCAAGCTTGCAGAGTAAAATGTTAAATCAGTTTTACAACTAAGGGAAGTAAAAGGGTACATAGAAATATTATTGAGCATAACGAGCAAGCTATACGAGTAAAATAGCATACATTGTTAAATTTCCTGAAGGGTTCAACAACAATAGTATTGGATAAATTAAATAAAGGAGGGTAGTATTTTGCACTGAGTACCAAGAAAGTAACATTGCTCGAATAGTTATGCATTGGGTTGTAAATCCTAATTTTGTAATTGTGTCTGAAAGATAATTAATTCCTTGCCGCTTTCAAAAAAGTCAACAAATTCAAAACGCTGCTTGTGACTTTTTTCACCTTGAAAGTTTCACTGAATATTTTGACCATTTTCCACAAAGTATTGCTGCTATTACATGTGGCCTAGAAGTGTAAGTGTGTGGATTTGGTAGGCTGCCGATATTGCAATTCCTCTGTTCATGTATTTGAACTTACTAATTATCTTAATAAAAGTGCACCAGTTTACCAAAGAAATAGTACATCTAAACTGATATGTAAAAGGTATTGTGGCATCAGTACCAAACCCCATGTTTTCACTGAGCATCTTCTCTGATACAAATATGGAGGGAACTAGTTCTGCATTTTATAATCTTTATCTCTGGTCCTTTTATAATTTTTTTTTTTACTTGAATATTTAACACCTAATTAAACAGCTTAAAAAATTCCTGATTTTTTTTTTTTCCCCTTCTCTTACCTGAAGGGCTTTCAGTAACAACCACACAACTTCTGTCCCTAGAAGTTTTTTTTCTGTTTGATGTGGCATTCAATATGGAGAAATAAGTGGAAACTATCTCAATTGCTAGTTTAAATCATAGACATTGTGTTCGGCATACTCTTAAATTTCATTTCTGATACAAGATTCACTCCTAGCATTTGTATCGCATTTTTTAATGCTAGCAAATATTTTGCAATTATTTTTTTATTGGTATTTTCCACATTTATCATCAGTTATATACATTTTGGCGTGTTAATTTATTGTATTATTTAGGAAGGTTTATCCTGCCCTTCCCTTAGTTTACTTTTTGTACATTTTGCTGCCCTCTGGCTCGGCCTGTGGTCCCTTCAGCCTCTCCCCCCCCCCCCTTATGTCCTCCCCCCACCTCTCTTCTACCCCGTAAACTTCTGCTGTGTTTGCCCTGTGATTGGGGGGGTGTTGCCCTCTTTCCACCCCCCACATTGTTCCCTCCCCATTTTCTTTCTCTTTTGTGACTTTCCAGCCTTTTCTCTTCCTCCTCCTCATCTTCGAACCCTCCCCCACACCCTCCCCCACACCCTCCCCCAGGTTGCACATTCTCACATTCTGTTGGTTCCCCCTTGTCTTTATTTCATAGAACATAGAACAGTACAGCACAGAACAGGCCCTTCGGCCCTCGATGTTGTGCCGAGCAATGATCACCCTACTTAAACCCACGTAACCCGTATACCCGTAACCCAACAATCCCCCCATTAACCTTACACTACGGGCAATTTAGCATGGCCAATCCACCTAACCCGCACATCTTTGGACTGTGGGAGGAAACCGGAGGAAACCCACGCACACACGGGGAGGACGTGCAGACTCCACACAGACAGTGACCCAGCCGGGAATCGAACCTGGGACCCTGGAGCTGTGAAGCATTGATGCTAACCACCATGCTACCGTGAGGCCCCCATTTTCCCTTTGTCCTTCCTCTTTTTCTTCTGATCTCTCCCGTTTTCCTCTCATTCTCATCGTTGCTGGCCTCTAACAGGTTTTGGAACAGCTGATGAACTGTCCCCATGCATCTTGGAAGCCTTCCTCCAACCCTCGGATGGCGTACTTAATCTTCTCCAGGCGGAGAAATTCCGAAAGGTCAGCGAGCCAGTCTGCAGCTATGGATGGTGCTGCAGATCGCCAGCTGAGCAGAATTCTCTGGCATGCAATTAGGGAAGCGAAAGCTAGGGTGTCAGCCCTCTTCTCCATGTGTGGCTCTGGCTGCTCCGATACCCCAAAGATTGCCACAATTGGGCATGGCTTCATCCTCACCTGATGTAAACTCCATGCTCTCTGTCTCTTTTCTGGATGCCCTTCCAGCTTTTCGCGTCCGCAGGGCTATTGCCAGGGATTCGATCGCTAGTGCGAACAAGATTAGGGACAACGGGCAGCCTTACCTTGTGCCTCTCTGTAGCTGGAAGTATTCAGAGCTGGTGGTGTTGGTTCGAACGCTCGCCTTGGGAGCATTGTACAGGAGTTTCACCCAGGCGGTGAATCCTGCTCCCAGCCCAAACTGTTCCAGTACCTTGAGGAGGTACTTCCATTCAACTCTGTCGAAGGCCTTTTCTGCGTCCAGGGAGACGATCACCTCTGGTGCTCTCTTCGCCGGGGGCGGGGGGTCATTATTATATTCAGCAGCCGCCTGATGTTCGCAGTGGGTTTCCTACCCTTGACAAAGCCCGTTTGGTCCTCTGCGACCACCTCCGGTACGCAGCCTTTTGGCCAGGACTTTTGCGAGTATTTTCAAATCAACAGCAACATGATCTGCTTAATAACATAATTGTAACAGTTAATTCTATGGTTTCTCTATATTTTTGGGAACATTTTTGCAACCATTGACCTCAATTTTACTTTACAATGAGGTGGCAATGTTAGACATTTTCATTAGATATATGTAAGTTATCTTTGTAGTCTCTTTAATGCAGCATGGAAAATTAGTATAGTCCTCGTCTGGGCAATTGATGTTACAGAAATGCTTACCCCGTAAGGACACTCTATAATTCTATCATTATTTCTGTACCCAAGATCAGGCATGTTGGAATCGGGCGTGGACAGAATTATTTCTCAGGTCGTGGATCCAAAACAGCATCACATATTCAAACCACAGATAGAGAAGGCGGTCCATGAATTTATGGCTACAGAAATGAATGAAGAAGTTGTGCCAAATCCACCTCCAGAGCCTGAGAAACAGGAGCTCCCTGCTCCAACTTCAGGTACACCCTGAGGTCTCGTATCATCTTTTTATTTTTCTCTTTTTGCATTCATTTGTTTGTTTTTTGGTATATCATTTTCACATTGATAAAATTATATCCATTTAAAGCTCATTGTCATAATATTAAAAATGTTAAGCTTATATTTTCAAGTTGTTCATGAGGCCATATAATAAACTGCCTCGGTTTGCGGTACACCTCAGGCACTCAGTGCAACAACAAACACACCTAGTCAGATATAAAAGAACACATTGCAGAGTCAAGCCTTCATAGTAACAATCATAGAATTTACAGTGCAGAAGGAGGCCATTCGGCCCATCGAGTCTGCACAGGCCCTAGGAAAGAGCAGCCCACTTATGCCGATGCCTCCACCCTAACCCAGTAACCCCACCTAACCATTTCTGGACACTAAGGGGCAATTAATCATTAACAATCCTCCTAACCTGCACATCTGTGAACTGTGGGAGGAAACCTGTACAGACGCTAGGAGAACGTGCAGACTCCACACAGACAATGACCCAAGCTGGCAATTGAACCTGGGACCCTAGAGCTGTAAAGCAACTGTGCTAACCAATATGCTACCGTAACAATATTAAGCAGGAGAAGATCTTTGGCCTATCAATCCAATTATCCACAGGACATTCATAGAACATAGAACAGTACAGCACAGAACAGGCCCTTCAGCCCTCGATGTTGTGCCGAGCAATGATCACTCTACTTAAACCCATGTAACCCGTATACCCGTAACCCAACAATCCCCCCATTAACCTTACACTACGGGCAATTTAGCATGGCCAATCCACCTAACCCGCACATCTTTGGACTGTGGGAGGAAACCGGAGCACCCGGAGGAAACCCACGCACACACAGGGAGGACGTGCAGACTCCACACAGACAGTGACCCAGCCGGGAATCGAACCTGGGACCCTGGAGCTGTGAAGCATTGATGCTAACCACCATGCTACCGTGAGGCCCCTTTTGTGTATTTCTAATAATTTGTGGTGTCTGAATTAGAGATGGTTTTTATTCTGGTTTGAGACTGTCATTTTTCTTTCACATCCAGCAGACCAGAGATATTCATCCCAACAGGCATGGCTGGATTTGAAAGATCATTGTCTACAGTTCATAAGATATAGGAGCAGAATTAGGCCATTTGGCCCATCAGGTCTGCTCCACACTTCGATCATTGCTTATCTCATCCTGGCTTTAATGCCACCATCCTGCCCGTTCTCCCTAACCCTTCAACCCATTACCAATTAAAAATCTGTCTAACCTCTTGAATTTACTCAACTGTCCCAGCATCCACCGCACTCTGGGGTAGCGAATTCCACAGATTCACAACCCTTTGGGAGAAATAGTTTCTCCTCAAATCGGTTTTAAATTTGCTCCACCGTGGGCTGGATTCTCCGCCCCGCCGCACCACATTTCTGCCCCGACCCGCCGGCAGGATTCTCCGGTACGCCGGCCGGTCAATGGGGTTTCCCATTGTGGGGCAGCCCCAAGCCGTCGGGAAACCCCCGAGCACCGGCAGAACGGGGAATCCCGCCGGTGGAGAAACCCGCCCCAGATTCTAAGAGCCTCTCGTTCTTGAATGCCCCAGTAGAGGAAGCACGTGCTCCACATCTTCTTTCTCCATATCTTTTATCATCCTGTATACCTCAATTTGATCTCCCTCATTCTTCTAAACTCGAGAGTATAGGCCTAAACTGTTCTGTCTCTCCTCATATGACGAACCGCTCATCTGTGGAATCAGCCTAGTGAACCTCTTCTGAACTGCCTCTAATACCACTACATCTTTCCTCAAATAAGGGGACCAAAACTGTGCACAATACTCCAGGTGTAGAGTACAATGGCTCTCATTTGCACAATGCTAAAATTTGGATTCATAATTCCAGATCGCCCTGCACTTGGCTGCAGAATTTTTATTAAAAACATTTAGTGTCAATCACCTGATGTGCCATGGTGCTGCTGTAGTATTTTCTTTTTATTTGCGCAGAGCAATAGTTTAATACATTTTTCCCCTTTCATTCTAGAAATACAGTCAGTTAGAAAAGTAGTTTTTATATTTATACTGCTTCCTACCATAGCATTATTTGTGAAACTGCTGATCATGTTCTTACCAAGAGGTTTAAAAAGCTGCTTGGGCTTATTTTAATATGTGACTGACATTGTTATGCTTTCCATATGAAAGGGACTGTTCTTTCTGTGACGCCCTGGTCCACTCCTCTGTCACTTCCCAACACCTCACCACATTCCCAAGCAATTGCAGGAGTGTAACATCTACCCATTTACCTCCTCACCCCTCACCATCCAACACCCCAAACACTCCTCCCAGGTGAAGGAGAGATTCAATTGCACGTCTTTCAGTTTAGTCTACTGCATTCCCTGTTCACAATGGGAAGGAGCATTGGGGTGATGAAATGTGGAATGGGTTACTGCTTTGCAGAACACCTTTGCTCAGTCCACAAGCATGACCCAAACCTTCCTGTCACTTGCCATTTCAATTCACCATCTTGCACTCATGCCAACATATCTGTCCTCAGCCTGCTCCAATATTCCAGTGAAGGCCAGCACAAACTGGAGGATCAGCACCTCATCTTCTGAATAGGCACTTTACAGCCTTCTGGACATAACATTGAGTTAAACGACTTCAGACCATGGACTCCATCCTCCTTTTCTATTTCACTCCCACCCCACCAAACTGCCAGTCTACATAGTGTTCTCATATTTTAGAAATTGCTTTTAGAAAGTACAGACCTTCGTTCTGATATTAACACATTCGGCTATCTTGCTTGTAGGTGGGGATGACCCTTTGTCTTCTGTCCATGACATCTTTGTCATTCAATCTTTCCTGACCCTCCAACCTGTTCCTGACCTTTTATTTTGTCCCCCCCCCCCTATTTTTTAACAACATAAAAACCATCACATTCCTACCTCCCTTCAGCTCTGAAGAAGTCATACAAAATGGAAATGTTAACTCTATTTCTCTCTCCATAGATGCTGCCAGATCTGCGCTTTTCCAGCATTTTCAGTTTTTATTTCAGATATCGTGCTGTATTTAGCTTTTATGAAAGCTTTCTAAATTGTGTAGAATATTCCAGTTTGTTCAATGTATAGTTGTTTACACCTTACCAATACAATTATTTTAAATGTGATTTTGAAGTGCTAGTAGTGATTTTTATGACCATGTGTCTTGGTTTGCATTATCTCTATGTATGAGCAAGAATATTGATAGACTTATTCGATGTGTATAGCAAAAAATGACTATAGTTTGCATTTCTGGAGTGTCTTTATCATGGGAAATTTTCTACAAAGAGATGGCAAAGTGGTAAAAAATTAATAAAACAATAAACCCTTTGAACCATAGCAGGAGTTTGGATGAGTGACTGAAACCTGGTGTTTATCAAAGTAGAGAACAAAATGGTGCGGAATAGGAATTTAAATGGTGGGTCACTAGAAGGACTTGGGCAGCTGAAGCTCAATGCAGGGAGATGGGAATAGGGAATGCACAGAAGACCAGAATCAGAGAAATGAAGGATGCAATTCTGGAAGTGGTTGCAGGGATAGGGTGAGCAAGGTCATCAATGCATTTGAAGACCAAAACATTTACTTTAAATATAGTACCCTGGAGGAAGTCAGTATCGTTCAGTGAGAATGGAGTGATGGATAAACCAAGCTTAATGTGTCCAGGTGGCTCAGTTTTGACAAATTTGAAGTATTTAATCCGGTGTGTAATTACCCTAAATGTAAGAAATATTTGGATCTATTAGAATGTATAAAGTTCAGATTCAAGATATTCTGCATTAGTATTTAAAACTGTTCTGTTTCTTGCAGGTAATGGTTCAAATGCCCTAATACCAGCATAACAATGACTGACTGTTTTCTACCTTCAGCAATAGTTGCACAGTCAAGAATAAATTTTACTCTGGGGCAAAGATGCTTATCTAGCATAAATTAATGCTGTCTACTGTTTACAGCAGCTTCGCTGCATTATTAGGCTAAATAGAGGAAGCGATGGTAACTGGGCACTGGAGAAAAAATGGAATTTGATGGATGTCAATGACAGACTGAATTTGGTGACTTTTGAAGATCGAATGAACACATGCTGTGACGTTTTGGGCAGCATTTCAAACTTTGAAGAATATTAAGACGATGAGAATAAATGAAGAAAATGTTTTATAATTACTGGTCAAATGATGATTTCCAAGGGTGGCACATGGCGCAGTGGTTAGCACTGGGACTGCAGCACTGAGGGCCCGCGTTCGAATCCCGGCCCTGGGTCACTGTCCGTGTGGAGTTTGCGCATTCTCCCTGAGTCTGTGTGTGTTTCACCCCCTACAACCCAAAGATGTGCAGGTTAGATGGATCGGCCGTGCTAAATTGCCCCTTAATTGGAGAATAAATAATTGGATACTCTAAATTTATTTTAAAAATGATGATTTCCATTGAAGGAAGATATATATTAAGGAGAGGAGTTTTTAAAAAATATTTCCAATTTTAGATTTCGTGAAAGATAGCAAACAACTTACCCAAAGGTACTTCCTCTTTCTGAAAACTAAATATATTGTGCAGTTTAACCCTTTGAGGACTGCAATAGCTTTTCTCGCACCAAAACGCACTATTTAATCTTTTGAGGTTCAGAGGATGCTGCGAGTAAAATCATTGTCTATTCTATGTTTTTTCATCATCTTTAATACATTCAGCATTCAGTTGTTCATGGGACATTAGTTGGTGGATCTTGTATGCTGGTAATTTGATCGGCAACAAAATCCAGTCCAAGAAGGGTTAAATCATTCCCAAGCAATCTTTTGCTAAAACGTTACTCTAGAAATTTTGTATTGAAAGCTTCTATTTGTTCTAAAAGATTTATACAGTGGAATTTACAGTTTTTCCTCTTGTTACAATTAAAGTAGACCTTTGTACACTGAAAACTATGGTAATTAGTCAGCGCATGTTTTGTTGAGTTTTACAATTGCAATTTTGTTCTGTCTCGTATATTCTCCTAAAAGCCTTCTGTTGGGGAACAAGAGATGCTACCTTCTACGCTGACTTTCCTTTCCCCTTTTTGGTGCTGAAAAGCCAAAAATTGCATAATATCATAACTTCAGGAAAATTAGATATAATAAGAACTTAATTGTTACATTATTTGAGGTTACTAAAATGTCACTTGTATGTAAACTATCTCATAGTGTAGAAGCAATGCTGGCTATTTCTCCATCTTTCGTTCTGTGCCCTGACAGAGGTGCTATCTCATAATTATGTGTGTGAGCAATCTTAATTTTCTCACTGTGGCTGAGCCTGAGCTCAAACAAAATAATTCTTCCTGGTGAATTTGTTCACTTTGTTTTTGTTAACTTTTTAAAATACTGCACAAGTCCCTCCCAATGCAAGACCAATTTTCCGTATTGCAAAATGGCTTTGCGTACACATAAATCTGAAACAGGTAATATAATTCTATAATTGGGCCCGTGGTTTGACTACACAGGCAAGAAGTGATCTATGAAACAGTCTTGCACAAATTGGGCGTTGCAAAGTGCAGTGCAACTGGAATATAGTGCAAAGTACACACATGCACAGCTTCATTGCCAGAGAGATGGGACTGTATCACACATCCAGCCATTTTCATATTGGCACTCCTTTAGCTCCCAACTCTATGAACCTGCATTGGAGTCAGCTCCCTCTATTTACAGTGCTAAATTCCTATCCCAGTGATAGACAGTAGATATTTTTTTGTGGACCTACAATGCTGACAGCAAGATAAGACAGCTCACAGGCTTCCGATTTAGTTTGTAGTCGGCGCCAATTTGGGGACTCTTCAGCAAGATGGGACATTATGGCTTGCTTCAGTGCCCCTGGTTAGTAAGCCCCCCCCCCCCCCTCCCCCCGCTCTTGAGTGTAGCAGCTACTGTAATTAGATTTGTGGACATAGGATGATGTCAGGGTCAGGCTCAACAGTGATGCTCGCAGCCACATTAGTCCAGATCTGTTCAAGCTGTTTGATGTTACGGTTACTGACTTTCCATACACCAATATGAACTGCTTTAATCTGGGGATGGGGGATGGTATTAATTAGGGCAAATTAAAAGTTTACAATTTCTGCATTAAAATGTTTTTATTTAATTTAGTTTCTTTTCCAGGGTAGTTTTGAAGATTAATCTTGAAAAGTTCCCTGGACAGAACAGTTTCTCCCAATACCCCCCCACTCCATTATCCCTCCGCTCCACAGGTAACAAAATGTATCTTATTTTGCACATTTCCTAGACCGCCTCCATGGTCAAGTGCCCCACAAACTTCGTAGGCTTGACTGTGCAAAATGGCACCTTCAGCGATCTGTTCTTGAATGTGCAAAATGGCACCTTGAGCAATCGGTTCTTTCAGGAGATAAAGGAAGAAAATTGACGAATAAATAGGAATAGTGGTTCAGGTTGAAGCAACAGGCATGCTTTTGGCCGTGAGCCTAAAATTTGCGAAAGCCCAAATACAGGTAGTTACATTCTATGTATATATTTTCTCTTGTAGCCACTCCACATTTTATCAACCAAATCAGCTCAGGAGTTAATTTTGTAACTTTCAGACGTATCTCAATATAATTTCTCTTTTCACTGGAATATTTAATGTGAAGTAAAATATGGGAAAGTAAAGTCCCAAAATGCTCAGGGTTTTATGCATTTTTTTCAGTGTATTTATTTTATGTGGCCAACTTAAGTCATTTGAACCAATTATATTGTTTGGAGATCCTAAAAGACAAGTATTTGGCTCCTTGAATTCCAAATGGCTTGAACGTCTATTTAAAAGGGTCACACTTTGCCAGGTATCAAGTTAGAAACGTTTAGTGCTTCCAATATTTTTGCACAGCTCCCAAATGTTAGTTGAATCACTGGATCGTCAAGACTATGCTTTCAGAGAACTCTGCTCAAAGTAGACCACCTATAAATTACTGAAAGCCATAAATATCTTTTTGTCTAGACTAAGAGTCAACAGGGTACCATTTATAAAGGTAACAAATGATGTAGAATTGCTGGTTCTGTGAACTAATTGCTGGGCTGGACCCTTGCATGGTTACACGTCTTTAGTGTTGTCGATGGTGCACAGAAGCATCCATTGTACTGGCATTCAGTATCTAGGGTTACATTTGTGGTAGAATCCAAAATTCACTTACTCACTCGGTCTGGTTGACCTATATGATGATTTTTATTGTCACTAAATGTATATGCTGGCTCCTAGATGCCTTGAATATCTTAACCTTGGTGTAATAGCTTACCTCCGTTATTTTTCTAAATTAGATTCTGACATTGCTAAAGGCCATACTTCTGGGTTAAATTCATTTCAATTTGTGTATGCCACATGTAATCCAATTCCAGATTCACTGGTTCCAACAGGTAGCCAATTTCTGTGGTTACAGTTTTTGTAATTGTGAATTAACTGTTGTGCAATGCTGTAAATTACACAAATTTGTTTTACATAATCTCTACTGTTCAATCTTCCATTAAAGTTCAAGATATCCTTTCCTAATCTTGTGGCTTAACTAAAATGAAAATGATCTTGTATCAGCTCTGAAGTAGAAAATTTGCAAAGTGCATTTCCACTGTATTTTTTTGATTTTTGAAAAGATTTGAAGCTGGATCAGAGAAATTTAATTTCACGAATTGTGTAATGGATATCCAAGTGTGATTTGGATTAATGTTATACTTAAAGTGCAAAGGCAACTTTTGGGTAAGTTCAATAAAATTGAACATTGTAAATGTTTCCTTTCTACCAAAATAAACGTTTACTACAAGATATGAAAATTGATGTGTTCATTTCATTTTTGGTTGACTAAACTGATACGGTCATATGTATGACTGTATCTGTCAAGCTTTGCCAATTAGAAGTGGCCATGAAACAAAAATTAATGATTGGTCAAAAAATATTATTGCCCAAATTCAAATTTACAATTTTAGCTAGTCTTGAAAACTTAAGAGCTACATCGTGGGGATTGTTGTTGTCACTAGAGAGCACTGCAAACATACAAATACGTTACAATGATACAGAAAATTTGCACATAGACACTTGAGCAGCAGTAAAAGGAACAAAATAAGAAACAAACTGAGTTAATTGCTAATTAAAATACTTCAATAACAGGAGTTTATTTTGATATATTTTTTAAAACCTACTCCAATAAATGTTACTAACATTTTTTCATAAATAAATATCAAAAGCTGTGTACTGATGTCCTGATGTTGATGAATATGGTAGATTTACTCAGATGAATTGTGCTGAAGTTTTATTGCTAAAGGCACAATGAGAAACCCAAAGAAGATACAACATAAATCCAGCTCCCTCATTATCTGACCAAGTGGTCGGATTCCAAAAGATAGTCAGCCATAACTTCTTGGCTCCCCAGAAGGTACCCCAAAGATGCGCTGGGGAATCCTCCTTGGAAGTTCCCAAATAAAGGTTATTCCAGCAATTGACCAGAAGGAGCTAACTAGGGCTGCAAAATTGTGCTGGCTTGGGAACCATCCAACAAAATGATTTAAATCGCTGACTTTTGATGGTTCTGCCAGTTTTGTGTTTTGTACTCGTATTTACTCTGAAAGAGTTAGAAGGAAAAAAGCACTTCAAACTCCAAGAGTGCAATCTACTGGCCACGGTGAGCCCGAATGGGCCGTGGCCGGGAGATCCCTCTTCCAGGATCTACCCAGCTCGACGTGCCTTGCGAGACCTAATAGGACCTCACAAGACATTGAGATCTGAATTCCGCCTATTTGGCACATCTGTATATTGTCTCACTCTAAAATGCAGCTCGCCTGATCTACAGAGACTCTGAGATTTAGCCCCTTCGGCTTGGAGACCTCTGGCGACTGCCGTTCAGTGCTGGTCCCTACAAACTGGAACCACGCAGAGCAGAACTGCCTATGTGCCAGGTTGGCATTTTGCCCTGTGCTGAGGATCGGGCCCTGGATGCCCTGCCCATGTGAGATGGGGTTCAGGCCCCCCCCCCTAATAGGTGAATTGGGACTTTGGGGGCGTTGAGCGATCGGGACGCCATTTTAAAATGGCCTCCCGATCTCCTGCACTGAAGAGATTCGTTGAGCGGTGCTCCTCAGTGCAGGAAACGCGATTAAGTGCCGCCTCGGTGGGGCATTCCCCGCTGAGGCCCTGGATTGCAGCAAAGCCCCATTAGATAGCATGGCGTTTGCCAGTGCTGCAACTTTGTCCGTTACTTCATCTTGTACAAGGCTGACCCAGTGCCAAATGGACTCAGAGCCCTGTTTCTCTTCTATGCCTGTACAATTGAAATCAAGAAACGCCTGGCTAAACGTGCTCGACAGGGGCCTCTCTTGAAATTTGGTTACATTGCGTCATTATGAACTCCCAGTACCTGCACGATACACCCCCCCCCCCCCCCCCCCCCCCCCCCCCCCCCCCCAACTAAGCACCCCACCCCCTATAACCACACAACTCATCCCACAGAACCGGGCAACAACCCCCCCCCACCCACCTGACCCAAGGATAACCCCCCCCACCAGAAACTGACGGAACACCCCTTTTCCCCCCCCCTGTGTTGTTAATCGTGTCTTAATAAAGCTCGTAGTCTCAAGTGTGGAGAAGATGCTTTATTGTGAGTTCGTTCAGTTTCCAGAGCTCGACCTAGAACGACCTTCCAGTGCTAACTACCAGCTTTGCTTGCTGTGTGTGTGTCCTGCTTACCAGCCCGCCTGCTGTGAAGTGTGTCTTCTGTATATGTGTTGCTCCAAGTTCTGCCCTCAGTGAAGTGTGTCCTCACTTCCTGTCCTGATCTATTTATATGGCTCTCCCGTGCTCCCTCTAGTGGTTGCTCAGTTGTGTTGCATCTGGTTAACTTGTGATCACCACATCCCCCTTTTTCTCTTAACATATTTTCTGTACATC
Organism: Scyliorhinus canicula; assembly: GCF_902713615.1. NCBI lineage: Eukaryota > Metazoa > Chordata > Chondrichthyes > Carcharhiniformes > Scyliorhinidae > Scyliorhinus > Scyliorhinus canicula. The sequence goes on from NC_052149.1 coordinate 164,663,339, forward strand.
GTTAAAGAAAATTGTACATCCTGTCCCGGTGTATTTGTAGCTCTCCCTCTGGTGTTTGCTCAGTTGTTTTGTATCTAGTAAATCTACGATCACCCCATCCCCCTTTTTCTCTTTACATATTTGCTGTACATCGTTAAAGACAATTATAGAAAACAGTTACTTATGATATGCGTATCTATAAAGGTGATGGTGCTATTGCATACTGTACAAAGCCAATGTAGTTATATGTCCAATCTCAATAAAACATTTATGAGTCCAAACTTGATGAATTTGTTCAGAGCTTTTTTTTTTTTTGGTGTTGTTGATGACGTGGTGATATTGATATTGCAAGTCCGCTGTGAATGTTGTTGGTGTTCCTTGTTATTTTAAGTACCCAATGCATCATCCCGAGGTGTTTGCATGGTCACCTCACTGATGTTGACTGGCATGGACTTGTGCATGCATGGTGTCAGTGGTTAGATGTACGTTGTCTTCTTCTTGTTCCTGTGAGCTTGGTAGACTGTCATAGTCTGCTTGCGGTTGCTCAGATACTGCGGGTTTACCTGCATGGTCTTGTTCATGCATGGTGTTCGCCAGGGAGTGTTTGCTTGCATCCCTTTTGGAGTCTTTCATTACTCGCACTGTGGAGCCTGTAATCGCTCGCTCTGTGGAGTCTTCCTGTGCTCTCTGTGTGGCGTCGTCTTCGTCTTGGGTATTGCTGTCATCCAATGTATCGACGAGCTGCCATGGCCTCATGGTGTTGGATTCATCTACCATGAGTAGAGTCGTGTTGAGCTTTGCAACGGTGTCGCTGATGCTGTGATCAGCATGTCCAAATAGCTCCTCCATGTCTGAGTAGTATTCTTTGATACCCATTTCATCTTCGTTGGCTTCTACCACGAGTTGATTCGTGTTGAAGTTTGCGACCGTGTCGCTGATGCTGTGAGAAGCATATCCGACTGACTCAGCTGTGCCTGAGTAGTATTCTTCGAAAAACAAATCATCTTTTGTTGTTTCGGAATTCTTTTTGTTCTCTTCACTTTGGGTGGTGCAGACTGCTTTTTTCAGGGTGTTGTGCAAGTTGTTTTTAACTGTTGGTGTAAGTTCAGGCGTTTTTCTGTGTTCTGAGGCAAGAAAATTTGTGTTTACCACTTTAAGTGTCTTATTTTCAATTTTCGGGCATTTCCCTTTTAAGTGGGCGTGGTCGGGATGCTCAGACGTCATGACGTCACGCGTTGGCATGACTTGCGCATGCGCAAATCGGCTTTCGTCCTTCACTGTGCGGTTTCGTTCCCATTGCGCATGCGCGGCTTGCGCATGCGCATGACGATCCGCGACGACGACTTTTTTTGACTGCGCATGCGCGGCTTGCGCATGCGCATAACAATCGGCGCTGCGATCTTTTTCAAACTGCGCATGCGCGGCTTCCGGTTCCGGCGCATGCGCAGACGCGATTTGTAGTTCTTTGCTTACCGGAGACTGCAAAATGTGCTCCAACGCCATTTTTTGCCGTTTTTCGCGGATTTCAGCGATTTTACTGTCCCACCAGGACTGCAAAATTCGTAAGTGATCTTCTCTTCCCGATTTGGACAGGGTTTCAGCGTTTTGGCTTTGTGAGAAATTCTTTTTATTTCTTCTTTTTGATCTGTACTTTTCATTCGCGATTTCTTGCTCTTTTGGTGATTTTTTAAGTTTTGCATCACTCAGTCTCTGTGCAGTTTGGCCTCTGAGTATGTCTTGCTGTTCAAATTTCTCACAGTACTCTTCAAATTTGTTTAGTACCGTTTGTAAGCTGTTTCTGTCTTCACCTTTTGAGTATTTAAATCCATTATAAACTTTCCAAGCTTCATTTCCTTCGATGAGAATTGCTATTTTAATTTCGTCTGAGGCTGCTGCTGCATCATATGCTATGATAGCGAAATCGAACATTTGTTTAAACCTTTCCCAGACACTTCTTACTTTTCCAGTCGTGTCCAGGTGAAGTGGGAATCCAAGGCACATCCTCTCATCAGCAATGTCTTCCCAAGTCGAATGTCCAGCAGGAGATCTCCATGCCATTCTTGGTTGAGATTTCCATGCCTTTTTTGTTTTTTTGTTTTCTGTATCTGCAGCTGAGTTGTCCTGTCATAAGCGTCTGAAATCACTCCTAGGTACCATGTGTTGTTACTCGTGTCTTAATAAAGCTCGTAGTCTCAAGTGTGGAGAAGATGCTTTATTGTGAGTTCGTTCAGTTTCCAGAGCTCGACCTAGAACGACCTTCCAGTGCTAACTACCAGCTTTGCTTGCTGTGTGTGTGTCCTGCTTACCAGCCCGCCTGCTGTGAAGTGTGTCTTCTGTATATGTGTTGCTCCAAGTTCTGCCCTCAGTGAAGTGTGTCCTCACTTCCTGTCCTGATCTATTTATATGGCTCTCCCGTGCTCCCTCTAGTGGTTGCTCAGTTGTGTTGCATCTGGTTAACTTGTGATCACCACACCCCCCACTCCCGAAGATCACCAGTCTCCTGATTTGAATGACTACCCCAACCCAATTTTGTGAACCCTCATATCCAGATACCCCTTCCCTGACCCCCCAATGCCTGAACCTCCCCCATCGGCACATCCCAGTCACTTAAGTTAGAAGCTTACCTTCTCCCTTTCAATGGGATTATTGAACCCACGTGCTTTAGGCAGTTAGTGCCATGAAAAACTGGCATAAAATCCTTCGCTCAACTCTATTTGTTCTCCGCGAGAGCCGGGACGGGCATCCCTTCTTCAGTCTCACCTGGCCTGTATCAGGAAGGTTAGGTGAGATAGGCGCTTTCCACTTCAAGCAGCAGTAAGTAACTACAGAGTGGCAATCCACTGCTGATTGCCACTCTGAGGAAGCTACAAGCCGTTATGAACCATTCCTATCTTGACAAAACGATTCAAAGTATTCAAATTACCCCAAGAAAATTGATGTTGGTTGTAATTTGAAAGGGCCCTGATTCATGTGCAGTTAACTGCTTTGTAACATAGTTAACATGTCAACCTGGATGCCTTTTCCAGAAAGTTGACACTACATATTATGCACATGAATTTGTCATACATGTATTTTAATCATGGTTCCAAATCCAAAATGTTGTATTTTAAAAAGGTCACTTCATTGATCACCAAGTTTTGACCGAAATACCTTTTTGCAATTCTCCCAAAGAATGTATGCTCACCATTTCTATTAGAGCTTCAATATAATTTAATGTAAAAATGAATCACCATATTCAAATAAATGTGCCAATTGTCTGGCTTTAATGTTTTGGAGTGTAGTTCTTTCAAATTGGCTGCAATACAAAATGGCTGGATGTCATTCTCAACTGAAGTTCCTCAGACAGTGTGCTCATCATCCAAGCCCCTTAACTTTAAGAGGAGTTACTGGGTGGAGAGAAGAGATCTGAAGGAAAGTTAGCTGGAGGTTAGTGCTGGGCATAGGAACTAAGAGGAGAAGAATAAAAACTGGATAGGCTGTTGAAGTGGGCTTTTGGGGATGTAGGGGTGGGTGTGGGGCTGCATAAGGAGTGATGTGGCGAGATAAAATGCAGTTTGTTATTTAGTGATTACAATTTTTGAATTTTTAAAGTGCCTGCTATTAATATGCAGTCCAATACAATTTCATATTTTAAAATGTTGAGTTATGGGCATTGTTAAGGCCAGTGTTTGATGCCCTTGAATAGGAGGTCTTGAGATGCCGCAGCCCTGTGGTGAAATAAGTAAGGGACTGTGCTGTTGGGATGTTCCAGGATTTCTGGCTGAGTGACTATGCCCACAAGTCCATATTAGGATAGTGTGTAACTTGGAGGCTTTTGTGTTCCCTTGCATCTGCAGCTGTTGTTCTTCTGCGTAGTGGAGGCACTGTCAAAGTATTGGCAAGTTCCCAACTGCATCCTGTGGGTAGTGCACACCATAGGCAGTGTGTGTGGAAGTGATTTTTTTAAGGCAGTGAATGGGACACAGGTCAAGCAAACTGCTGAATGTGTTGGGTTTCTTGAGTGTTCCAGTTACAGGCATCCAGGCAGGTCATCCATCGCACTCCTGACCTATGCTTTGTAGATGGTGGAGAGATTTCCGTTAGGTCAGAAAGTAAGGTACCAGCTGGAGAATAGTCACTAAACTTCTCCAATAGTGGCAGCATTTTGCAGCTGGTTCAGTTGCGTTTCTGGTCAAGGGTAATAACCCTCAGAATGTTGTTGGTGCAGGGTTCAGCGATGGTAATGCCAATGAATTCAAGGGGTGTATACTGAGTGATTTACTGCATTATCTGCAGTTTAGTGAGGGGTTTTGTTAAATTATTACTTGAGTTGGTAATCTGGAAAACAATTTGTGGTCTATTGTATCCACTGAGCCCAGCAACATATTTTGTAATGGCTGCTCACCTTTAACTAGTGGTACAGTGGAAAAATTGACATATTAAAGATACAGTAACACGGAGCCCCGCAAAGAAAAGAGACCGAGGTTCACAAGAAAAACATAAATCGGAAATAAGAGCAATGGTTGGGTTATTTTGAGCAAGGTTATGAGACTTAAATACAAATTGCTCCATAATTACTTGAACTGGATTGAAATAAAACTCAAATGTATTCAGAACAGTTTTCATGTTGCACAGAGTTAAACATTTAAATGACTAATGGAAATTCTTGGCTTGGCTCTGTGAAAGACCTCACAACAAAATATTTCATAGTATTGGGTACATTAAAAAGGCATTGCCTGGGTGGCACCTGGCAAAATGGTTGCATTGCTGCCTACGACGCTGAGGACCGGCCCTGAGTCACTGTCTGTATGGAGTTTGCACATTCTCGCTTTGTCTGCGCGCGTTCCAGGTTAGGTGGACTGGTCATGCTAAATTGCCCCTTAATTGGGAAAAAATAATAATTGGGTACTCTAAATTTATTTTTTAAAATTTTATAAAAGCATGCAGAATATTACTATGCTCAAACACATGGACCTGACGGAGTGAATTAATAAAAAAAACAATGAGTACCTTTTGAATTCTGCAATTAATTTTCCTCATATTTCTTTTTGTATTTATTTATACTACTTTGGCTGTACCTGAGGGTTTTACTCCGTTTTTAGTTTGGTTTTATGCTGACGACAATCGTCTAAGGGCGTTCACACGCAAGGATCAACTATAATTACTGCAGAATTATCGAACAATAAACCTCAGTTAATTGCTGGAAAACTCTTTGTCCAGTATATATTACAAAATATTAGAATGACAGTATTTCACTTCTTCAGGAATGTAAGATACACCCTCATAATTGCGTATCATTTATTTTAATAGAAATTTCTGAACTAAGCCTTCAGCTACAACCTGCCTCTAGAAGTTTCTGCTCTCTTGCTGCTTTCCATCTTATCCACAAGTGAACTGGAGAGCCAGTTTCAACAAGGCCTTGACATTAAATTAATATATCTGGCGGCTGTGCGTCATTCAAGAGGCTTGGCACAGTTGTAACAAGTTTTTATGATCAGCCTGTTGTGCGAGAGCCTCACAAGCAATGCTTTCTGCTTGGAGGGACAGAAACTGATGATTTTTCAGAAAAGGACAAGAGCAAAGAAGCTTATCAGGGAAATCATGAAGAGGTCATTAGGCCGTACGCCCCATTATCTGAATTGAAGGAAGCCACATTGAGGGGAAAATATGTGAAGAAAAAAAAACGGATGAACAAATAGCAGCTATATTATGCCTGGAGTTTACCAGGAATCATCATTCACAACAGTAAGCAAGTATCAAATGCATTTTACAAAGAACTAAAAGATGCATTTATACACGAGAAACAATGTTTTGTGAAAATAGAACATGCACTCAAACATGACAACACTAAATTAACTGCTCCCTGCCTTCAGCTAGGTTGCTGCTAACTAATGTGAACAATGGCCAGCTTTTGTCAAAAATCATTTTGATCAAATAACGATGATCCTGATCATGTAGGCCTGAGTATCTGAAAAATATCCAATATTCTACTCTAGTATAGAGACCAGGCTAGGCACTTTATAGTTCAAATGGCGAGTCTTAAAATAGGATACAACCACATTTGGAAAGCACTAAATGTCAATGGTTTACCCACCAGTACAGATTCAGCTTGTAAATTCATATTTCATCAGCACATCCAAGGTTATACCCATAAGACGTAGGAGCAGAGGTAGGCCCATTGAGTCTGCTCTACCATTCAATGAGATCATGGCTAATCTGATGTAATCCTCAGTTCCACTTGCCACCTTTTCCCGATAACCCTTGATTCCCTTACTAATTAAAACTCTGTCTAACTCAGCCTTGAACATACCTAACGACCCAGCCTCTACAGCTCTCTGCGGTAAAGGATTCCACAGATTGACTACCTGCAGAGGGAAGAAATTCCTCCTCATCTGTCTCTAATAGCTGACCCCTTACTCATTGATTATGCCTTCTGTTCCTAGACTCTCCCACAAGAGGAAACATCCTCTAAGCATCTACCCTGTCAAGCTCTCTGAGAATCCTCTATGTCTCAAAAGATCACCTTGCATTCTTCTAAACTCTAATAAGTGCAGGCCTAATCTACTCAACCTCTTCTCATAAGAAAATCCCTCCATACCTGCTATCAACTGCCTCCAATGGAGTATATCTTTCCTCAGAAAAGAGGGCCAAAACTGTTCACAGTATTCCAGGTGTGGTCTAACGAATGCCGTGTATACCTTTACCAGGATTTCCCTATTTTTATACTCCATTCCCTTTGAAAGATAGGCCAACATTCCATTTGCCTTCCCTATTACCTGCTGAACTTGCATGCTGTTTTTTGTGATTTATGCACGAGGACTCTCAAATCTCTGTGCTGCAGTTTTCCGCAATCTTTCTCCATTAAATAATATTATTCTTCCGAATATGCATACCTTCATATTTTCCGACATTATATTCCATCTGCCAAGTTTTTGCCCACTCAGTAACCTAATTATATCCCTCTGTGGACTTTCAGGGTGCGCTTCACTGATACATTCCACCCTTAGAAATTTTTTTTTGCAGTGGGGAAATAGACTCCGCAGCGAGACTGGCTCCTCAAGAGATTGGGCACCATTAAAGTGAGGCTGAGAGTCCACACACTCCTCACCCATGGACTATGTGACCCCCACCCCACCCTCGAGGCATGGGCAATATCCCCAATCCTCCACCCCTGAGGGACAAACCCCAACCCTATCCCACACCCCACACATGAGGATGACCCTGCCCCACACTCATCCATCCTTGTGGGCATCAAGGAATTCTCACCTCCCCAAATGAACATTCCCTGCTTTGGGGTCGCCGAGTGCCCCCACCTTTAGGTCCCCCCCCCCTGCTTTCAGTCCCTCCCTGTTTCAGGCTTCCACCTCTTTCAGGACTCCCTCCTTAACACACCCCCTCATGACACCCCTTTGTATGCCCCCTTCAACCACCCCCACCGCCATTCATACCCCCCTCCCTTAGCAATGGCACCCTAGCACTGCCAAACTGGTACCCCTCCACAATCTGGTGCAGCAATGGGGCGACATGTTGGAGGTGGAGAAACATGTGACCACCTCCGAGCAGGAGGATGGGGAGGTGCCGGATCAGGGAGGGCTGGAGCACCAGCTGGAATATGGAGAACAGGCAGCAGCGACAAGGGCCACGGAGGCCCTCATCCTCACCCACTTCACATAGGACCGATATTGCACCCTCCCCCCACCAACCCCCCTCCCCACTTCCACCCTCGCCCTCTCCCTCCTGTCACCTTCCCCTTCTCCCTCTCCAATCCCCCACCCCGGGGCATGGGATCCATGATCGGCCCGTATCGTGGAAGAAAGTGCTAGAGGCATCAAATTTCTCAAGTGCAACGTATTTTAATATCGTACTTATGTATCACCTATGGTGCCGCCCCCACCTTCCCACCCCTCCCAATCCCTGCCCCAACCCCTCCCTCCCCTCCCCCCCCCCCCCCTCACCCCCCCCTCTCAGTGATCCTTGACCTGCTTAGCCTTCCGTTCTCTACCATTGCGCCTAGGTGTGGCCCCAGGATGTACATCAGAGGTGGAGGCAGCCTGCTGTTTACTGTGTCCCATGGTCTTTGATGCCCCTGGCAGACATCCTCTAGGGGTCCTGGGGCCGGTGGACCCGGCCCACATGCCACCCTGTTCTGGAGGCTGACTCCGAGATACACTATTGTGAGAGGGGTGGGACTCGGGGGAACTGATGCCTGCTGTCGCCACTTTGTAGGATGGCTCGGGGTTGGCACCAAGCACCCCGTCCTCCCAGTCGGTGCCCATAGGGCCCTGGGGTTCATCTGAATCCAGCCCCGGCTGCCCCTCTGCCATCTGGTTCTGCTCCCCATTGTCTGCATCATGGAAACGACACACTCGACAATGCACCTCAGTGACTGGGACATGCAGGGGCGATATGGCCGCACAGTGGTTAGCACTGTTTCTTCACAGGCCCGCGTCCCAGGTTCGATTCTCGGCTTGGGTCACTGTGTGGAGTCTGCACATTCTCCCCGTGTTTGCGAGGGTTTCCTGCGGATGCTCTGGTTTCCCTCCACAAGTCCCGAAAATGTTCTGTTAGGTAATTTGGACATCCTGAATTCTTCCTCTATGTGCCCAAACAGGCGCTGAAATGTGGCGACAAGGGGCTTTTCACAGTAACTTCACTGCAGGGTTGATGTAAGCCTGCTTTGTGACAATAAAGATTATTATTTTTATTATGCTCTGAAGCGCACCGGCAATGGCACCTGCGACTAGGGCACCACCCCCAGTGGCCAGGACGTGCTCTGGAGCGCCTCAGCAGTGCCCACCTGAGACCGGGACATGCTCCGGAGCACCTCATCAAGGTCCAATTGGGACTGGGACACGTCCCCCAGTGACTGGGACATGCTATCAAGGCACTTCCCCTCCGCTGTCATTGACTGAGCCATGTATTGGACACTTCCACTCATGTTGACTATGTCATGCACCGGGCTCTCCACTGCGGTCACCACCCAAGCAGTGTTAGGCTCGATGCCACACATTGCTGGTGCTATCTCCTGCACCCGTAGCCTCTGGGACATCTCCAATTGGCTATGGACCTGCTGGAGTGTCGCTGACATCCCCCTCTGAATATCACGGTCGCACTCTAAAGTCCCCATCAGCTCCGGGTAGACTTGGTCCAGAGGCTCGGCATCTGAGCGGGACCCAGGTGGGCCCTGGGACCCAGCAGACCTCCGGCTGCTGTCTCGCCTGGAGGTTCCTGCCTCCACCTGATGAGCATCAGCAACTGTGTGGTGCTCACCAGAATGTGCCCCAGAAGCCTGACCGTTAGTGTCGCCCACTGAAGTGTGTGTTCTGCGCTGGTGGAGGGTGAGGATGACAGCCGCAAATACGGTGGTCTCCTCAGAGCTCTCCTCTGAGGTGTTCTCATGGGAGGCATGGGCGTAAACCACCCCGGATGGGCTGCCACCATTGGCTGGAGATCCTACGGGAGAACGGACATGTAGTCAGTGGGAGGGATGGGTCAGTTTTTATGGCATTAACAACTCACGTGTGGCAGGTCATCTGAGTGGGGGCCGGTGGATCCTCACCTCCACGCCGTACGCCAACCTCTATGTCAGTGACCGATCAGTCCTCGGCCATCCCACGACCTCCAATGCCCATTCCTCATAGGGGGGGTGAGGCCTTTGATGCAGCCAGTCAGGCTCCTCTCCTGCCTGTTATGGGCCAGTTTCTCCTGCAGGGAAACAGAGGGGACATCATTCGCTGCTGACTTCCTTCATTGTGGAGGGTGGGGTTTAATGGGCGGATGGAAGTATGGGGGATGGGGAAATGGGGGCAGTGTGGGTGGCACTGCTGGACACGGGTGGGCCGGGGCATAGTACATTGCTGGGTGAGAGCGGTGCTGACTGAGGGCGGTGCCAGGCACATGCTCATGGGTGGGTGTGGCGGGGGGTGGCGAGTAGAGGTGATTCAGGGAGCTGGTGCCAACTCACCCATGTGGCCTGGTGGAGGTTGTTGATCTTCTTACAGCACTGGGTGTCGGTCCATCTGGTGACGCTCCTAAGCTGACGATCGCTGTCAGTTCCACCCAGGCGGCACCGGCTACCCTGTAGCTGACCCTCTGAGCTCGAGGGGGGAACATGACATCCTGTCAGGTCTCGATTGCGTCCAACAATCTGGCCAGGTGGGCATCCCCAAATCGTGGCATGGTTGCAGACTGTGTGGGGTTTGCTCTGCAGGATCAGTTTAAGTGCTGCTTCCCGTTGTTAGCGGGGAGCTGGCGGACGCGGTCCTGGTGAATCAGCGGGCGGGACCATCATTTGCGGCGTGAAAGCCATGGGGCCTCGTTAAGTAGACCAATTCATAGCAATGACCGGTGAGGTGCCAGCAGCCGCACCGCCCAAAACTCCCGGCTGCCATGATAAAAAACCCACCCGACCAGCAGCACAGCTCCCGCCCGACTGTGGTGGCACTGGACACAGTCCGCCGTCACCACGCCGGGTTCCCGACCGCTGAGGCCACACGTCAACCGAGCGGTCGGGAACTTGGCCCACTTGGCACGGAGCATCGTGGGAGGGCCTTCAGGTGATGCGCTAACGCCGTCCCAACAGCGGTACGTGACGCAATGACAGCATTTTGAAGGGGATGGAGCATTCAAAACCTGCGTCAAACAGGCGCCGCCCCTCGATTACGGCGCCAAAAGCAATCCTCCGCCCAATCGCCAATAATGAAATCAACGTCAGGGAATGGTGAATCCCGCTCCTTGTTTTTATTTTCCGTAGGCCTGAAAAGTTGCTTAAATGACTATGCTTCAATTGCCAGCAATTTGTGTTAGATTTTAAGAAGGCAAAATATTAAGATTTATTCTCCCACACTTACCTCAACTAAAGGGTCTCACTCACTGCAGCTAGCGCTCTTTAATGCTGCCACAAATTTTTACCACGATGAAATGCCCCTAGTTGCCACATTCCAGCACCTGTACGGGGAAACTGAGGGAGAATTCAGAAAGTCAAAAATCAAAAATGGCCACAGTACAGGGTACAGTGACTGAGGAGAGTGTGAAAAGGGAGGAGGCCAATGCAGGATTGAGGGTGTTGTACCTAAATGCACACAGTATTTGGAACAAGGTAAATGAGCTTGTTGCGCACATTGAAGTTGGCCAGCATGATGTTGTGGGTATCACAGAAACGTGGCTGCAAGGGGATCAAGGCTGGGATCTAAATATCCAAGGATATATGTCCTATCGAAAGGACGGGCAGATGGGCAAAGGGGGAGGGGTTGCATTGTTAGTAAGGAATGAAGTTAAATCGATAGCAAGGAGCGATATAGGATCAGAAGGCATAGAATCTCTGGGTAGAGTTAAGGAATCACAAAGGTAAAAGACCCTGATGGGAGTTATGTACAGGCTCCCTAGCAGTAGTCAGGATGTGGGGCAGAAAATAAATCAGGAGACAGAAAAGGCATATAAAAAAGGCAATATTACAATAATCATGGGGGATTTCAATCTGCAGAAGGACTGGGAAAATCAGGTTGGTAGTGGTTCTCAAGAAAAGGAATTTGTGGAATGTCTAAGAGATGGTTTTTTGGAGCAGCTTGTGACAGCGCCTACTAGGGAATAGGCAATTCTGGATTTGGTGATGTGTAATGAGGCAGACTTGATTAGGGAACTTAAGGTGAAGGAACCCTTAGGGAGCAATGACCACAATATGATAGAATTTACCCTGCAGTTTAAGAGGGAGAAGCTGCAATCAGATGTAACGGTATTGCAATTTAACAAGGGTAACTACAAAGACAAGAGGGAGGAGCTGGCCAGAGTTGATTGGAAAAGGAGCCGAGCAGGGAAGACAGTGGAACAGCAATAGCAGAAGTTTTTGGGGGTTATTAGGGAGGCACAACAGAAATTCATCCAAAGGAGGAGGAAACATGTTAAGGGATCCATGGCTGACGAGGCATGTCAAGGACTGCATAAAAGCTAAAGAAAAAGCATACAAAATGGTGAGATTAGTGGGAAACCAGCGGATTGGGAAGCCTTTAAAAGCGAGCAGAGGACAACTAAAAAAGCCATCATGGGGGTGAAGATGAAGTATGAGTACAAGCTAGCTAGTAATATAAAGGAAGATAGGAAGAGGTTTTTTCAATATATAAAAGGTAAGAGAGAGGCAAAAATAGACATTGGTCCACTTGAAAATGTGGCTGGAGAAGTAATAATAGGAAACAAAGAAATGGCAGACAAACTGAATAGTTACTTTGCATCAGTCTTCACGGTGGAAGACACCAGTGAGATGCCAGAGCTCCAGGAGAACCAGGGGACAGAGGTGAGTGCAGTGACCATTACTAAGGAGAAGGTTCTGGGGAAACTGATAGGTCTGAAGGTGGATAAGTCACCTGGATCGGATGGACTACACACCAAGGTCCGAAAAGAGATAGCTGAGGAAATTAGGGAGGCATTGGTGTTGATCTTTCAGGAATCACTGGAGGCAGGAAGGGCCCCAGAGGACTGGAAAGTGGCTAATGTAACACCACTGTTTAGGAAGGGAGGGGGGCAGAAGATGGGAAATTATAGGCCGGTTAGCCTGACTTCAGTCATTGGCAAGATTTTAGAGTCTGTTCTTCCAGATGAGATCTCTAAGTACTTGGAAGTACATGGTAAAGTAGGACTGAGTCAGCACAGCTTTGTCAAAGGGAGGTCGTGTCCAACAAATCTGTTAGAGTTCTTTGAGGAGGTAACAAGGAGGTTAGACAAAGGAGAAACATTTCACGTGATTTATTTAGATTTCCAGAAGGCCTTTGACAAGGTGCCACATAGGAGACTGTTAAATAAGTTAAGAGCCCATGGTGGTAAGGGTAAGATCCTGGCATGGATAGAGGATTGACTGACTGGCAGAAGGCAGAGAGTGGGGATAAAGGGGTCTTTTTCAGGATGGCAGCCGGTGACTAGTGGTGTGCCTCAGGGGTCTGTGCTGGGACCACAACTTTTCACAATATACATTAATGATCTTGAAAAAGGAACTGAAGACACTGTTGTTAAGTTTGCAGATGATACAAAGATCAGTAGAGGGACAAGTAGTATTGAGGAAGCAAGGGGGATGCAGAAGGACTTGGTCAAGCTAGGAGAGTGGGCAATGAAGTGGCAAAAGAAATACAATGTGGAAAAGTGTGAGGTTATGCACTTTGGAAGGAGGAACGTAGGCACAGACTATTTTCTAAATGGGGAAATGCTTCAGAAAGCAGAAGCACAAAGAGACTTGTGAGTCCTTGTTCAAGATTCTCTTAAAGTTAATATGCAGGTTCAGTCGGCAGTTAAGACAGGAAATGCAATGTTAGCATTCATGTCAAGTGGGCTAGAGTACAAGATCAGGGATGTACTTCTGAGCATGTATAAGGTTCGGGTCAGACCCCATTTGGAGTATTGTGAGCAGTTTTGGGCCCCGTATCTAAGGAAGGATGTGCTGGCCTTGGAAAGGGTCCAGAGGAGGTTCACAATAATGATCCCTGGAATGAAGAGCTTGTCGTATGAGGACCATTTGAGGACTCTGGTCTGTACTCGTTGGAGTTTAGAAGGATGAGAGGGAATCTTATTGAAACTTACAAGATACTGCGAGGCCTGGATAGGGTGGACGTGGAGAGGATGTTTCCACTTGTAGGAAAAACTAGAACCAAAGGACACCGTCTCAGACTAAAGGGACGATCCTTTAAAAGAGAAATGAGGAGGAATTTCTTCAGCCAGAGGGTGGTGAATCTGTGGAATTCTTGGCCACAGAAGGCTGTGGAGGCCAATTCACTGAGTGTTTTAAGACAGAGATAGATAGGTTCTTGATTAATAAGGGGATCGGGGTTATGGGGAGAAGGCAGCAGAATGTAGATGAGAAAATATCAGCCATGATTGAATGGTGGAGCAGACTTGATGGGCCGAGTGGCCTAATTCTGCTCCTATGTCTTATGGCCTTATAGACGCCAAACTGAGCAGGTTATTGCTGAGTAAGTGCCACCTGATAGCACTATTGATGACTCCTTCCTTTGCTGACGGTGGAAAGTAGACTGATAGGGTGACCCAGCCACTCTTGGTGATCGGCACTGAAGTCTTCCACCCAGCATATTCTGCTCTCTTACACCCTCAGTGCTTCCTCCAAGTGGGAATTACTGAATCATTAGCTGATAGTGGCCGGTATTTGGTAATCAGCAGAGGGTTTCCTTACCCATGTTTATCCTGAGACTTCAATGTTGACGACTCCCAGGGAAACTCCCTCCCGACTGTATGCAACTGTGCTGCCGCCACCTCTGCTGGGTAGGTCCTGCCAGTGAGACAGGACATGCCCAGGAATAGTGATAGTGGTGTCTGGATTGTATGATTTTGTGAGTATGACTATGTTGCTTGACTAGCTCTCCCAACTTTGGCACAAGCCCCGTGATGTTAGTAAGGAAGACTTTGTTGGGTTGCCGGGTCTGCTGGTCTCTTCTGCTACCTGGGTTGATGTCAGGTGGTACGACCAGTTTCATTCCTTTTTTGTGCTTTTGTAGCAGTTGAATACAATTGAGTGGCTAGCTAACTAAGCAATTTCAGAGGGCATTTAAGAGTCAACCACATTGCTGTAGTCACATGTATGCCAGACCAGGTAAGGATGGCAGATTTCCTTTACTAAAGGGCATTAGTGAACCAGATGTTTTTTTACAACAATGGTTTCATGCTCATCATTAGACTTTTAATTCCAGATATTTTATTGAGTCTAAATTTTGCCACCTGCCGTGGTGGGATTCGAACCCGGGTCCCCAGATCATTATCCTGGGTCTCTGGATTACTAGTCAAGCGGCAATACCACTATGCTACCACCTCCTTTCTGGCTGATTCGTTTGGTGATGAAACTTGGATACTAGCCATGTCTTAACTTGCAGACATCTTTTCAGTTTAAATAAACTGAACCTCAAAGGTAAGGATGATGTTTGCTTTTTGCACTGTGAAGAAATAGATGTTTTCCAAAAGTCACTGAACGTTTGACAACTGCAAGTACAAACCCAAAACAATTGCATGTTCCCCACACTACTACGACACAGCGAAGAAAACAGTGTTAGTAAGGGGAAAACAGTGTTAGTAGGGGCTTTTCACAGTAACTTCATTGAAGCTTACTTGTGACGATAAGCGATTATTATTATTATTATACATCAAAGAAAACAGTGTTAGTAAGGGAACTGTCAATAGATGGCAAGCCTTATTCAGTTGCATCTGGCTGCGCTGATCAACAATTTTTGTCACTACTTTCCAGAGGAGAAGTTTCAGATTTTGAAAGAGAAGAGGTGGGTGAAAGATCCTTTTGCGTTTGATACCCCAGAGTCAATTATTGACTTACAGCTAACTCCAAATCAAGAGACTGAACTTCTGCGCCTCCCCTGTGACAGTACATTCAAAACAGGCCACAAGTCCATGAGGCTGTCAGCATTCTGGAATAGCATCGCCAAGGAGTATCTAGTGCTGAGTAAAACAAGCATTTTTTGGCTATTGCCCTTCACAATGACCCACATGTGCAAGGTTGGCTTTTCCTCACAAAGGAACTGACTGAACTCTACACTGATATGTGCATTGCCCTCTCCTCCCGTGAACCTGATTGGAGTGAGATCGTGAGCACCAAATAGGCTCACCTGTTGCATTAAAGGTAAACAGAATGGTGTGCTACAAAGGTCGGCCAGCGGAGGTTGGCCAGCGTGGGTGCCAAAGGTCGGCTGGTTGGTAAATGTGGATTCCAGGAAAAAAAGTTTGAAAAACACTGCTGTAGGGAGTGCAGTAGTCAGTTTTGTACACAATTGGGCTCCTCAAACAGCAATATGATAATAACCAGTTGATAGTGTAAGTTGAGGGATAAATGTTGGCCAGTCGACAGGGAGAAATCCCCTGCTGTTCTTCATAATATTGCCCTGAGATGGCAGACAATTTAACAACTTATCCAAAAGGTGACACCCCTAACAGTGCAACACTCCCTCAATATTGCACTGGTTAAAAGTACAGGAAGACATTTTGTAGCCATTCTGTTTAAGTCAAGTAATGCAGCTCATTGACATGGGAAAACATGATGTGCTCCTTATCTTATGTAATGACAGAAAGGTTGCTTGGACTGGTTTGAATTCAATGAGTGCAACCATAATGGCTCTTCTGCATGTACACTTCACTGTGAAATAAAGCAGATTATTGAGTTGCAACTGGTTACTAAGACTGTCTTTGGAGAAGCACATGTGTAAAATATATGAATATCTGGTTCAGGTCACCAGGGGGTACTTTGTTGTAGGTCCCAAGTTATATTTTTATACAAGTTGATAGAGAACAATGTGACACAACACACATAAAAGATGCTCAGAATGCTAACAGGGGTGACTGACACCATTAGAGCTGAGAAGATAACTACAACAGTGCTGACTTTGAGTATGTTCATGCATATACTTCCACCATGGCAGGGTGAAAGGGATTTCATGATGAAGGGGAGATGCAGATATGATGAATGTAACGCAGCACACATTTGTTGAAAGCAAATTGTGTTTTATTGGCATGATCAAGTTATTTGATAAAATAATGGAAGGGGTTGATCAGGGTAGTGTGGCCGATGTGTATCTGCACTTGCAAAAGATGTTTGACAAAGTAATTCTTTACAGACTTGTTAGCACATTCAAGTTCATCAGATTAAGAGGTCACTGACAGCATGGATACAAAATTGGTTGTGACAGAAAGCAGGCAGTAGTGGTGCAGGTTTTTCAGGCTGAGGGCAAGTATGGGGTTTTCATTAGGAATCAATACAAAGACGTGCTGTTTTTCATAGATATTAATTACCCCGACTTTGATATACAGGGCATAATTTTAAAGTTTGCAGATGTTACAAAACTCAGGAATGTAGTAAACAGCGAGCAGGATTGTTTTTAGTCGCAATAGTCCCAGAGGACCATAGGCTGCTTTCCCCTTTGATGGGGGAGAACTGACTGGTGGTGATTTAACCTGAGGATCCCACACTTAGGAGAGGGGCCAGGTTGAGAAGACGGGCCTTCAGGATACTTAAGGAGGACATAGACTAACATAGTAAAATGAACAGACATATGGCGGATTAGATTCAATGCAGAAAAGTATGAAGTGATGCAATTTGGTAGGAAATTTCCAATATGAACTAAATGGTAAAATTGTAAAGGGGGTATTGGAAAAAGGAGACCCAACATGTGTACAGACAAGTCTTTGAAGGTAGCAGGACAAATTGAGAATGAGTTAAAAAAGCATATAGAATCCTTGGCTTTATTAATAGAGGAATAAAAGGTAAGGTAAGTCGCCATAGTCCCAAACGTCCATAGGCTGCTTTCCCCTTTAAGATGGAGAGCTGACGGGTGGTGATTGAACCTGGAGATCACCACATCTCAGGCGAGGGGTAAGGTTGAAAAAGCGAGGCCTTCAGGAATAACCTCAACCTGTACGGGCATTGAACCCGCACTGCTGGCCTTGCTCTGTATCAGAAATCAGCTGTCAAGCCACCTGAGCTAGAACACAAAAGTAAAGATGCGATACTAAACCCCAAAAGAAAACACTGGTCTATCATGTTTAATCTGGTCTACACACTATAGGCAGAATGTACAGACCTTGTAGAGGGTATAGAATGGGCTAGACTGGTACCAGTGAGGAGGGAATTCAGTTATGTGGAGGGACTGGACAGTTGGAATTGTTCCCCTTGGAGGAAGTTGTTCAAAATCACGAATGGTTTCTATACGGTAAATAAGACAAAATTGTTTGCTGGCCAATTGCCGCCCTATCAGTCTACTCAGTAAAGTGATGGAAGGGGCAACAGTGCTAATAGCGGCACTTCCTTCACAATAGACTGTTCACTACTGCTCAGTTTGTGTTCTGCCAGGGTCACCCAACTCCTGGCCTCATTACAGCCTTGAATCAAGCATGGAAAAAAGAGCTGAGCTCCAGGGGTGAGGTGAGAATGACTGCCCTTGACATCGAGGCAGCATTTGACTGAGTCTGGCATCAAGAAGCTCTAGCTAAACTGGAGTCAATGGGAATCAGGTGGAAACCCTCTGCTGGTTAGAGTCATACCTGGTACAAAGGAAGATGGTTGTGGTGGTTGGAAGTCAATCAATTCAGGCCAGGACTTCACTGCAGTATTTCCTCAGGGGCTGGTTTAGCACAGTGGGCTAAAGAGCTGGCTTGTAATGCAGAACATAGCCAGCAGCGCGGGTTCAATTCCCATACCAGCCTCCTGAACAGGCGCCGGAATGTGACAACTAGGGACTTTTCACAGTAACTTCATTGAAGCCTACTTGTGAAAATAAGTGATTATTAGTGCCCAAGGCCCAATCATCTTCAGCTGCTTCATCAATGACCTCCCTTCCATCATAAGGTCAGTTCACTGATGATTGCACAATGCTCAGTATCATTCCCAACTCCTCAGATACCAAAGCAGTCTATGTCCATATGCAGCATGCCCGAGACAATATCCAGTCTTGGGCTAACAATTGGCAAATAACATTTGTAATGTCCATCTCAAACAAGAGAGCTTCTAATCATTGCCCCTTAAATTCAATGGCATTACCTGGCTGAATCCTCCATCTACAACATCCTGGAGTTATCATGATGAAAAGCTGAGATAAACACTGAGCAGCTCAGAGGCGAGGAAGCCTGAAACTCACCCCTTGACTCCTCAAATTCTCTCCACCATCTACAAGGCACAAGTCAGGAGTGTAATGGAATACTCTCCACTTCCCTGAATGAGTGCAGCTCCAACAACACTCAAGAAGCCTGATATCATCCAGGACAAAGCGGCCCATTTGATTGACACCCCTTCCACAAACATTCAATCCCTACACCACCAACGCATAGTAGCAGCCGTGTGTACCATTTACAAGATGCACTGCAGCAACTCATCAAGGCTCCTTTGACAGTACCTTCCAAATCTTTGACCTCTTCCTCCTAAAACGATAAGGGCAGCAGACACAAGGGAACACCACCAATTGGGAGTTCTCCTCCAAGTCGCTCATCTTCCTTACTTGGAAATATTTTGCCATTCTTTCACTGTTGCTGGGCCAGAATCCTGGAACTCCTTCCCTACCAACACTATCCCTAACTCCCTCCCTAAAATCAATGTGGTTGACTCTTAACTGCCCCTGAATGGCAATTAGGGATGGGCAATAAATGCTGGGCCAGCCAGCGACACCCACGGCCCATGAATTAATTTTTTAAAAACACAGTGGGTGTACCTACCAATATTGATACTGTAGCAGTTCATCTGCGAATTTGGCTATAGAACTTCTAACCCTGTATCCAGGTTGTTAATTTAGATTGTAAATACCTGGGGCCCAAGGACCGAACCCTGTGGCACCCCACTAGTTACATCTTGCATCCAGAAAAAGACCAATTTATCCTGACTCTCTGTCTCCTGTCTGTCAGCCAATCTTCTATCCAGGATAATAAGCTACCCCTAATCCCATGTGATCTCACCTTGTGAATTAACCTTCTGTGTGGCACCTTAACAAACACCTTCTGGAAGTCCAGATACATTACATCTACAGGAGCCCCTTTATCCACTTTGCTTGTTACATCTTCGAAGAACTCAAGTAAATTAGTCAAACATGACTTGCCCATCATAAAATCATGCTGACTCTGATGGATAGCACTTTGGCTTTCCAAATGTCCTGATATTAAGTTCTTGATAATTGATTCGAACAATTTTCCAACAACCAATGTTAAACTAACTGGTGTGTAATTTCCCACATTCTGCCTCCCTCCCTTTTTGAATAAGGGCGTTACGTTAGCATTTTTCCCAATTCACTGTACCCTTTCCCGTGTCCATGGAATTTTGGAATAATATAACCAATGGATCCACTATCTCTGCTGTCACTTCCTTTAACACCCTAACATGTAGGCCATCAGGCCCGGGGAACTTGTCTGCCCTCAATCCCAAGAGTTTGTTGAGTATCGTTTCCCTATTAATGCTGATTGTTCCAAGTTCCACCCTTTCAATTACCCCTGAATTGCCTGTTCCTACAGGAATGGTACTAGTGTCCTCCACCATGAAAACTGAGGCAAAGTATTGATTTAGCATCGCTGCCATTTCTGTAATCCCCATTATTTACTCACCAGTTTCATCTTCCAACGGGCCAACATTCACCTTTGCGACTCTCTTCCTTTTTATGTACCTGAAGAAGCTTTTGCTATCCTTTTTGATATTCTGTGCTAGTTTTGTTTTCGTAATTTACCTTAGCTCTTTTTATTACATTTTTAGTATCCCTTTGTTTATGTTTGAAAATTTCCCTATCTTCCAGCCTGCCACTGGTCTTTCCAAAATGATATAACTTAGTTTTTGTCTTTATAATGTCCTTGACCTCCTTGTTTAGCCATGGATGTTTTTTTACCCCTCTTACCATCTTTCTTCCTCACTGGGATATATTTAAGCTGTGTGAAATAAGAACATAAGAACTAGGAGCAGGAGTAGGCCATCTGGCCCCTCGAGCCTGCTCCGCCATTCAATGAGATCATGGCTGATCTTTTGTGGACTCAGCTCCACTTTCCGGCCCGAACACCATAACCCTTAATCTCTTTTTCTTCAAAAAACTATCTATCTTTACCTTAAAAATATTTAATGAAGGAGCCTGAACTGCTTCACTGGGCAAGGAATTCCATAGATTCACAACCCTTTGGGTGAAGAAGTTCCTCCTAAACTCAGTCCTAAATCTACTTCCCCTTATTTTGAGGCTATGCCCCCTAGTTCTGCTTTCACCCGCCAGTGGAAACAACCTGCCCGCATCTATCCTATCTATTCCCTTCATAATTTTAAGTGTTTCGATAAGATCCCCCCTGATCCTTCTAAATTCCAATGAGTACAGTCCCAGTCTACTCAACCTTTCCTTGTAATCCAACCCCTAGTGTTCCCCACTGTGAAATTGAGTATCTCCTTAAATAACTGCTACTGCTCATCAGCTGTCCTACCTTTTAGCCTTCCTGCCCAGTCGACACGGGCCAAATCTGTCCTCGTGTCTATGTAATTTCCTTTGTTTAATTCCAGAACATAGCGTGGGACTCCACTTTCTCACCCCCAAACTGAATCTTGAATTCTACCATACTATGGTCACTGCTCCCTCGTGGATCCTTAACAATGAGGTCATTAATTAATTCCTCATTATAGAATACCAAATCGAGAGTAGCCTCCTCCCTGGCTAGTTCCCCAATATACTGTTCCAGGAAACAATCTCTAATGCATTCAATGAACTCTGCTTCCAGGCTACCCTTGCCAATTTGATTCCTCCAATCTGTGTGCATATTAAAATCACCTTTCTTGCAAGCCCCCAGTAATCCTGGTTTATAGTGTGCCCCACTATGGATGGATGGCACACTCCCTTCCCTAAAAGGCATGACTGAACTGTATAGGTTTTTATGTCAACCAACAATAGTTTCATGGTCACTATTACTGACACTAGCTTTCATTTTCAGTTTTTAATCAATTGAAGGTAAATTCCACTAGCTGTAGGGGTGGGATTTGAGTCCGCTTCCTCAGAGCATTAGTCTGGCCTGCAAGATTGCTAGCCCAGTGACATTATCACTACATTACCATCCGCAAATATTGTGGAAGAACCTGATGTGCATCATTGTGACATAGAAACCCACCCAAGATGTGTGGCAGGCTACACCACTTCAGCACACACACTCGCCTTTGGTGAGTGATTGATTCTTTCTCTGCTGGCTGTGATTATTGCTGCAGTTTCAAACTGTTGATAGGTTACAATGAGAGTTGAAGTTGCGAATTGGTATCAGAAGTTATTTGTTAACTCTGCTCTGTCACCAAAATGAGTAAATTGGAACAATTTAATATAATGTGCTTTCCACTGATCCTTCAGTGAGATAATAGGATGACATCAATGTATTTTTAAAATAATTCATGAATCTTAAACGTGTAAGAACAGGAAAATGACTGACAACCTGGTTGAGTCATAATGCAAGATAGTAAAGAGTGAAGACCATTAGCAGCAAATCAAGTAGTCATGGGGAATGTTAGTTTACAACCACCTCCATGCACATATGTACTCACACACAAACACACACCTTTTAAAAAATACTTTGGTTTAGTCAGAGCTGACACATCATTTTGAGTATTTGTGGTGGGTGCTGACTGGCTGATGTGCAGCATCCAAGGCGAATAATTCCCGCTGTTGGTGCTTTATAGCTGTAACCATACGAGTGAAACAGTCTCCAAGATCTGGGGCTGGATTCTCGGTCCCGCCACGCTACATTTCTGCCCCGACCCGCCGGCGGAATTCTCTGTTACGCCGGCCGGTCAATGGGGTTTCCCATTGTGGGACAGCCCCACGCCGTCGTGAAACCCCCAGGCGCCAGCAAAAGGAAGAATCACGCCGGCGGAGAATCCCGCCCACTTTCCCGCATGCTCAAGATCTAAAAGTGAAACCACCAGCACCTGAGGGGGCACTTGTCACATGGCCATGGAAAGATCACCCTCCCTAAGCCCACACCTCCACCTATCCCTGTAACCCAGTAACCCCATCTAACCTTTTTGGACATTGAGGGCAATTTAGCATGGCCAATCCGCCTAACCTGAACATCTTTGGGCTGTGGGAGGAAACCGGAGCACCCGGAGCAAACCCAAGCAGACACGGGGAGACTCCGCAGACTCCGCACAGACAGTGACCCAGCCGGGAATCGAACCTGGGACCCTGGAGCTGTGAAATAACTGTGCTAACCACTGTGCTAATGATGCCAATGCCTCGCAGCATGTTCTCCAGCGGCGGAGAGTGCAGGGCACACAAAATTCCATAGACATTGGCGGGAGATCCCGCCAGAAGCCAATGGTGGGCTGTCTCCGCCGCTGGAAAATATGCTGCGGAGGGGAGGGGTGGGGTGGGAGGGATCGAGACTATTATGTCTTTCCAATAATGGAACAAGAACAATAAAATATGTTTGTGTTAATATTGATAAGTTGCACCAAGGCACATCACAGGGGCTTTATAACGCACAGGAAGCAATATTAGGGCAGAGAGCTAAAGGCTTGGTCAAAGAGGAAGATTTGTGGAAGCATCTTAAAGGAAGAACAAGGGGCCAAGAGTTGGAGAGGTTTAGGGAGGGCGTTCTAGAGCTTCAGGCATGGTACCAATAGAGCATTTAAAATTCAGGATACACAAGAGGCCTAAATTGGAGGAGCACATGTGTTGCTGGGGATTTGTGCGGCAAGACAATATTATGGAGATTGGGGAAAGTGGGAAGGACAAGGCCATGGAGGGTTTTGAAAAAAAAAAATGAGAATTTTAAAATCAAGACATTGCCGGAGCTAATGAAAGGCAGCACGCAGAGAGTGAATGGTGAAAGGGACTTGATGCAAGTTAGGACACAGGCAGCAATGTTTAAGATGGCCTCAAGGTAGAATGTGGAAGTCCAGCCAGGAGGTCTTTAGAACAATGAAATCATGAGGTAACATTGGCATGAATGAAGGTTTCAGCAGCAGATAAAGTGAAATCAAGCCACTGTTATAAAGGAGAAAATAGGTGGTCTTGGCAATGATGCAGGTATGTGGCTGAAGCTCATCTCGGGATCAGATATGTCAACCAGGTTGTGAACAGTCTGCTTTAGTCTCATACAACTGTCAGGGAGAGGGATGGACTCAGTGACTAACCGTTCAAACTTGATTCAAAAAAACCAACAACTTTAGTTTTTAGTTATTTGGTAGTACAGATGAGTATCACTGAAAAATTAGACATGTCAAAGCTTTTCGTCTTGCTTTATACTAAATATAAAAGGACAACAATTTATACTTCATGTGAAGAGAGTGCTGATTGGTTGTCAAGTGGACTCTGATTGGCACCTGCCTGATTTAAATTTGAACAAAGTTTGGAAGTCAACTGGAGCATTCTCCATGGCAACACATCTACCAATTGGAGTCCATCTGCCAATCAATCAACACTCTTTTCTCATGGAGTATAAATTATTGTTCCCTTTGCATTTGATATTCTTGCAAATTTTCTTATGAGTGTAAGATGAAAAGCTTCTTCAGCGAGACCTTCGCCTTTGCAATGATTTAGTGGAAGGAATTTTTACTTTTCCAGTACTGAATGCATGTCTGATAGCAGTCTGACAATTCAGCAACAGTGGAGGAGATGAGAGAGGTGGTGCTGATGAAATCAAACTATGGATAATGTCACAAAGGGGCAATGTGGGTGAGAAATTGAAGGGGCGAATGATAGATCCTTGGGCGAGATTAGAGGTAACACCACAGGAGCAGGAAGAGGGTACATTGCAAGTAATTGGCTGCAATTATATAAATAAGAAGGGAAACAAAAAAATCTGGAAACACTTCAGAAGAAGTCATAATCAACACAAAATGTTAACTCTCTCACTAGTATATTGAAGTTATTTTGTGGTTATTTTGGTAGCTAAGTTAGCTCCTGTATTACAAACTATTTAGCAAATATTACTCTGTAACCATGCATCAGCAAAAACCATCAAGGCAAGGGGCAGCATGGTAGCACAGTGGTTAGCACTGCTGCCTCACAGCGGCAGGGTCCCAGGTTCGATTCCCACTTGGGTCACTGTCTGTGCGGAGTCTGCATGTTCTCCCCGCGTCTGCGTGAGTTTCCTCCCACAAGTCCCAAAAGACGAGCTTGTTAGGTGAATTGGACATTCTGAATTCTCCCTCTGTGTTACCAACAGGCGCCGGAGTGTGGCGACTATGTGATTTTCACAGTAACTTAATTGCAGTGTTAATATAAGCTTACTTGTGAGAATAATAAAGATTATTATTACAAAATGTGCAGGTTAGGATAATTGGTCATACTAAATTGCCCTTTGATGTGCAGGTTAGATTATGGGAATAGGGTGGGGGGTGGATCTGGGTCAAGTGCACTTTCAGACGGTCAGTGCAGACTTGATGGGTTGAAAGGCCCCCTCCTGCACTGTAGGGATTCTTTGATAGTGTCACTTACATTTTTGGTTCTCCACAGTATATGTTTCAATTCTCTGCTGACCAGAATCCAGGGATTGACTTGTACAGTGCGATCGTTGGTATTTATCTTTACAGAAATTCAGAATAAATTATTTAAGACCATGAGACATAGGAGTTAGGGATTCGGCCCATCAAGTCAGCTCTGCCATTCAATTATGGCTGATATTTTTCTCATCCCCATTCTCTTGCCTTCTCCCCATAACCCCTGATCTCCTCATCAATCAACCTATCTATCTCTGTCTTAAAGACACTCAGTGACTTGGACTCCACAGGCTTTTGCGGCAAGGAGTTCGCAGATTTACCACTCTATGGCTGAAGAAATTTCTCCCCATCTTTGTTTTAAAGGATCTATCCTTCAGTCTGAGGCTGTGCCCTCAGGTTCTAGTTTCTCCTACTAGTGGAAACAACCTCTCCATGTTCACTATATCCAGGCCACGCAGTATCCTGTAAGTTTCAATGAGGTCTCCCCTCATCCTTCTAAACGCCTTTGAGTACAAACCCAGTGTCCTCAACCGCTCCTCATTTGACAAGTCCTTCATTCCGAAGATCATTCTTGTGAACCTCCTCACATCCTTCCTTAGATACGGGGCCCAAAATTGCTCACAATACTCTAAATGGGGTCTGACCAGAGCCTCATAGAGCTTCAACAGTATATCCCTGCTCTTGGATTCCAGCCCTCTAGACATGAATGCTAACATTGCATTTGCCTTCCTAACTGCCAACTGAACCTGCATGTTAACCTCAAGAGAATCCTGAACTAGGACTCCTTTGTGCTTCTGATTTCCGAGCCTTTTCCTATTTAGAAAATAGTCTTTATCTCTATTTTTTCCTACCAAAGTGCATAACCTCACACTTTTCCACATTGTATTCCATCTGCCATTTCCTTACCCATTCTCCTTCTGCAGCCTCCCTGCTTCCTCAATACTACATGTCCCACTTCATATCTTTGTACCATCTGCAAACTTAGCAGCAATGCCCTCAGTTCCTTCTTCCAGGTCATTAATGTGTATCATGAATAGCTGTGGTCCCAACACTGAGCCCTGCAGTACAGCACTAGTTACAGTCTGCCATCCTGAAAAGGACCCCATTATCCTCACTCTCTGCCTTATGCCAATCATTTCTTTCGGATGATCTACGATTTGTGCAAAAAGTTCAATTCTCAAACAATGGCTAATCTTTTTATAAAAGGGAAGCTGTAATTTAATCTGAAAATACTTAGTAAAAGTAAATGTTCACACACCACTTGTCTCAACCAGTGAATATCATGTGTGGGATTCTCCGTCTGGCCGCACTCATTTCCTTCATCCCAGCAGATGGCCAATGGGGTTTCCTATTGTGGGCACCCCCATGACGCTGGGAAATCCGTGGGCGTGAATGCGCTGCCGGCGAAACAGAGGATCCCATCGACGGACAATCCAGCCCTTCTTCTGGACTGCACAGTGCCTTGAATTTAAAAACAAGCCTTGAGTTTAAACATAAATAATAACTGAATGTTAAATATATTAAAATACATTAATTTATTTTTAAAATCCTGTATTTGAGCATAAATATATTTTTACAATTACTTGCACCTTAATATCAATATAAAATACATTTTATATGTGAGGCTGTTTAGCACAGGGCTAAATTGCTGGCTTTGAAAGGAGACCAAGGCAGGCCAGCAGCAAGGTTCAATTCCCGTACCAGCTGCTCTGAACAGGCGCCGGATTGTGGCGACTAGGGGTTTTTCACAGTAACTTCATTTGAAGGCTACTTGTGACAATAAGCGATTTTCGTTTAATGCATTTAATTTTCACAAGATTGTTCAGATTTGCAGTACCATATTTTGGCCAGCCGGGGTCGCCAAGAGACATTGACTGGAATTCTGAATGCTGTTGAAAAATGAACCTTTAAAAATATTTGTGCTCCCTTGTGGTAGGTTTTGCTTATCCATCTATCCAACCGATTCAACATTGACCAATGTTGGTGACAGTGATCAAACTTTATTCAGCTTATTGAGCCCTATTCCACTCATTAAACTTCATTCCGTACAGACATGTTGGGGGGAATCGTGTTTACCCAATTGGGCTTGTAATCCAGAAGCCTGATCTTGGAGACGAGTTCAAAACCTAACCGGAGAATTTACATTCACTTAAATAAATCTGGAACAAAAAGCAATCATGCAGCAACGGTGGCCACAAAATGATCAGATTGTCATAAAAACCTATCTGATTCACTAATGTTCTTTAGAGAACAGAATCTGGCTCTCTTCCCCGGCCTGATCTGCATGCATCTCCAGTTCCATAGCAACATGGTTGACTTTTAACTGCTCTCTGAAACAGTGTAGAAAACCACTCTGTGCTACTCAGGAACACAGCTTATCAGCACCACCTCAAGGGGAATGAGGAATGGTTAATAAATGCTGGCCTTGCCACTGACATCTACATCCTGAATAAATTACAATAAAGTAAGATTTGATGCATTACAGTATCTTAGCAGCAGTCTTCACTGCATAAAAGTGAATCACATTTTCCAGTAATGTCCTGGGTTTGGTCCTGCGATGGCAGAAAGAGGTCTGCACTCTATGACCTGTCCTTCTGAGTGGTCTCTTGACTGCGTCCACTGGCCCAGCTCTCACTCCACCTTTTGAGTATCTCCTTCCCTGTAGCCTTCTACACTTTGTCTGCTCATATCCCTTTCTATAATTATCAATCATTCAACAAACTACATCCTGTGGTGAATCACATTCCGTGTAATTCACACTGTTGTTATGTAATGTGCTGTATTCATGTTAGCTCGGTATACGAGCAGTTGCACAGCTCTGCCCATAGGGGGAGATGAGGAGTTTGTACTGGGCTCCACCCTTGGCTCCGCCCATGGCTCCTCCCACTAACCGGAAGTATAGAGCTTTGCAGTCGTGAGCCTGCCTGCCAGTTCATCACGTCGCAGGCAGGCTCTGTTGTAAGACTATTAAAACCACTGTTCACTTCCAACCACGTGTCTTGTGAATTGACGGTCACATCAATTTAATAGTCTTAGGAAACTAGAAGAAAATGACTATGGAAACGACTATGGAATCAGCCCTCAAACCTGACCGACTAGAACTCGACCCGCAGGCTGCAGAGGCAAGGGAAATCTTTCAACACTGGCTCAGATGTTTTAAGGCCTACCTGGCTGAATCAAGTACTCCAGAAACTACAGAGGAGCAGAAACTCAGTCTACTGCACGCAAGGGTGAGCCACCGTATATCTACTCAACTCAATAGTACTAACTCGTATACAGGGGCCCTAGCCATGCTAGATCGAATGTACGTGAGGCCCATCAATGAGGTTTACGCGAGCCATATTTTTACGACCCGCCGCCAGCGCCCTGCGGAGTCGTTGGAAGAATTCCTGTGGGACTTAAAGACTTTAGCTCGGGACGGTAATTACCAAGCTGTACCAGCCGAACAGCACATGGAGCTCGCCGTCAGGGATGTGTAAGTGGCAGGCCTCAGGTCAAACTATATACGCCAGCGGTTGCTCGAAAAAGGGGCCCAGAATCTAGAGGACACTGTAGAATTGGCTACCACCATGGAGGTTTCGTTCCATAGCCTCACCTCGCTCCCTGCGGACCAAGCGACCCCATCCTGGGCCCCCGACCAGCGACATCCCCATGCCTGTGCCGCGCGGCCACACAGCCACCACGCAGCTCCAGGGTGCCATTTTTGCAGGCAGCCCCAGCACCCACGGCAGTATTGCCCAGCCCTTAACGCGACCTGCAGCAGCTGCGGTCGCAAGGGACACTATGCCCGGGTCTGCCTGGCAAAGCAGGCCCCATCTCCTACTCTCCCGCAGCCTCCCAGAGCACTCGCTTTCAAACTCCACAGGCCCGCATGCCCCGAAATGCTGCGGCCTGTACTCCGACTCCGGCCCCAAACGACACGTGCGACTCATGGGGGCCGCCATCCTGGCAACCCCCCTCCACGCGGCCGGCCACGTGCGACTCATGGGGGCCGCCATCTTCCTCGCTGCCCGCCACGTGCGATCCAGGGTGGCGGCCATCTTGGGATCCTTCATCTCCTCACTCAGAAAATCGCCTCGAAGGCTACGAATTCAGAGGGCAGTCATCATGGGGCCACTCCAGCACAGCTGATCGAGCCGCCGACTACCCGCAACTCAGCGCGGTGACGTTGGACCAGTCGCGTCCGAAACATCTCCGCAACTCCATGATGACCATTGAAATCAACGGGTACAGGACACCGTGCCTGTTCGATTCCGGGAGCACCATGAGCTTCGTACACCCAGATCTGGTAAGACGCTGTTCGCTTCCTATCTTCCCTTCATGGCAAACTATCTCCCTCACTTCGAGCTCTCACTCTGTTCACCTCCAAGGGCGCACAGTCACGACCCTAACGATCCAGGGCACTAGCTACTCAAACTTCCAGCTGTACGTGCTCCCTAAACTCTGCGCCCCACTCCTACTGGGACTCGACTTCCAGTGTAACCTGAAAAGCCTCACACTCAGCTTCGGCGGGTCCTTGCCTCCGCTCACTATTTGCAGCCTCGCTACGCTACAAATCGACCCCCCTCCACTCTTTGCCAATCTCACGCCGGACTGCAAACCCATAGCCACTCGCCGCAGGCGGTACAGCCTGCAGGACAGGGTGTTTATCAGAACCCAGGTCCATAAGCTTCTACGTGAGGGGATCATAGAGGCCAGTAATAGCACCTGGAGAGCTCAGGTGGTGACCGTCAAGACCGGGGAAAAATTCCGAATGGTAGTGGACTATAGCCAAACCATTAATCGGTTCACGCTCCTCGATGCGTACCCCCTCCCCAGGATTGCAGACATGGTGAATCAGATCGGCCACTATCGCGTCTTCTCCACGGTGGATCTGAAGTCTGCATACCACCAGCTCCCAAACTGCCACTTCAAGGCGTTTGAGGCTGACGGCCGCCTCTTCCACTTCCTCCAGGTTCCCTTTGGCATCACGAATGGGGTCTCGGTGTTCCAACGAGCAATGGACCGAATGGTGGGCTGCGGGCCACATTTCCGCACTTGGACAACGTCACCATCTGCGGCCATGATTAGCAGGACCACGATGCTAACCTCCATCGATTTCTCCAAACTGCCCAGAAACTTAATCTTACTTACAACACGGAGAAATGCGTTTTCCGCACGACCAGGCTAGCCATCTTCGGCTATGTCGTGGAAAACAAAGTCCTGGGCCCCGACCCGGACCCGCCCCGACAACTCCCTCTCCTTCATTGTCCCAAGGCCCTCAAAAGGTACCTGGGGTTTTTCTCATATTATGCCCAGTGGGTCCATCAGTATGCGGGCAAAGCCCGCCCACTATTTAAGGCCACACTCTTCCCTCTATCGGATGAGGCTTGTCAGGCCTTCACTCGTATCAAGGATGACATCGCCAAAGCGGCCATGCAGGCGGTGGATGAATCTGTCCCCTTTCAGGTAGAGAGCGATGCCTCAGAGGTAGCTCTCGCAGCCACACTAAATCAGGCAGGGAGACCAGTCGCCTTTTTCTCCCGAACCCTCTCTGCTTCAGAACTTCGACAGTCCTCGGTCGAAAAGGAAGCACAAGCCATTGTGGAAGCTGTACATCACTGGAGGCACTACCTCGCAGGTAGGAGGTTCACCCTCATCACCGACCAAAGATCGGTCGCCTTAATGTTTGACAACTCACAAAGGGGCAAAATTAAAAACGATAAGATCCTACGGTGGAGGATTGAACTCTCCACCTACAAGTACGATATCATGTACCGACCGGGGAAGCTTAACGAGCCCCCAGATGCCTTGTCCCGCGGCACGTGCGCCAGCGCGCAAGACGACCGCCTCAAAGCTATCCACAATGACCTCTGCCACCCGGGGGTCACCCGGCTCGTCCACTACATCAAAGCCTGAAACTTGCCTTTCTCCACTGAGGAGGTAAAAGCCATCACCAGGGATTGCCGATCTGTGCGGAGTGCAAACCGCACTTCTATAAACCAGACAGGGCCCACATGGTCAAGGCCTCCTGGCCCTTTGAATGCCTAAGTATTGATTTCAAAGGGCCACTCCCCTCGACCAATAAGAATGTGTACTTCCTGAACGTAATAGATGAGTTCTCCCGCTTCCCCTTTGCTATCCCGTGCCCCGATGTGACCTCCCACACAGTCATTAGGGCCCTGCATAGTATCTTCACCCTGTTTGGTTTCCCCAGCTACGTACACAGCGACAGGGGTTCGTCCTTTATGAGCGACGAGCTGCTTCAGTACCTGCTCGAAAAGGGCATCGCCTCGAGCAGGACTACCAGCTATAACCCCAGGGGGAACGGGCAGGTGGAGAGGGAGAACACGACGGTCTGGAAGACCGTCCTACTGACCCTCCAGTCCAGGAAGCTCCTGACCTCCCATTGGCAGGAGGTCCTCCCCGACGCGCTCCATGCTATTAGGTCCCTCCTATGTACGGCCACCAACCAGACCCCTCACGAGCGGCTATTTGTTTTTTCCAGGGGCACTACCACGGCGGTTTCGCTCCCATCCTGGTTGAGGACACCGGGCCCGGTTCTCCTCCGGAAGCACGTCCGGGCACACAAAACTGACCCACTCATAGAGAAAGTGCTCCTACTCTACTCAAACCCCCAATACGCGTTCATCGAATACCCTGACGGCCGTCAGGACACTGTTTCCCTCCGGGGCCTGGCGCCTGCAGGATCCTACTCCGACACTACTTCCGCCGAGGTACCCCTCACACTATACCCCTCCCAACCCCGCGCGCCCGGCGCCCCCACGCCTGTAGGTCCGCTGCCCGTGCTCCGCGCCCCAGCGCCCTTGGGTTTCCGGCGCTCCCCGTCACCATCGAACCAGTTGGATACGAAGCTCTGACAGAATCACCCCCGGAGTCCACCATCGTACCCTCGCCAACCGCCACCACCCAGCCACCAGAAGAGGCTGCAACCCCGGTGCTTCGTCGGTCCCAGAGGACGACTCGGCCGTCGGATCGACTCAATTTGTAATTTGTAATCTGTAATTTGTCATTTGTAGACGCATCACCCCCGCTGGACTTGATTTTTTTTACAGGGGGTGAATCACATTCCGCGTAATTCACACTGTTGTTATATGATGTGCTGTATTCATGTTAGCTCGGTATACGAGCAGTTGCGCGGCTCTGCCCATAGGGGGAGATGAGGAGTTTGTACTGGGCTCCACCCTTGGCTCCGCCCATTGCTCCACCCACTAACCGGAAGTATAAAGCTTTGCAGTCGTGAGCCTGCCTGCCAGTTCATCACGTCGCAGGCAGGCTCTGTTGTAAGACTATTAAAACCACTGTTCACTTCCAACCACGTGTCTTGTGAATTGACGGTCACATCAATTTAATAGTCTTAGGAAACTAGAAGAAAATGACTATGGAAACGACTATGGAATCAGCCCTCAAACCTGACCGACTAGAACTCGACCCGCAGGCTGCAGAGGCAAGGGAAATCTTTCAACACTGGCTCAGATGTTTTAAGGCCTACCTGGCTGAATCAAGTACTCCAGAAACTACAGAGGAGCAGAAACTCAGTCTACTGCACGCAATGGTGAGCCACCGTATATCTACTCAACTCAATAGTACTAACTCGTATACAGGGGCCCTAGCCATGCTAGATCGAATGTATGTGAGGCCCATCAATGAGGTCTACGCGAGCCATATTTTTACGACCCGCCGCCAGCGCCCTGCGGAGTCGTTGGAAGAATTCCTGTGGGAATTAAAGACTTTAGCTCGGGACGGTAATTACCAAGCTCTATCAGCCGAACAGCACATGGAGCTCGCCGTCAGGGATGTGTACGTGGCAGGGCTCAGATCAAACTATGTACGCCAGCGGTTGCTCGAAAAAGGGGCCCAGAATCTAGAGGACACGGTAGAATTGGCTACCACCATGGAGGTTTCGTTCCACAGCCTCACCTCGCTCCCTGCGGACCAAGCGACCCCATCCTGGGCCCCCGACCAGCGACATCCCCATGCCTGTGCCGCGCGGCCACACAGCCACCACGCAGCTCCAGGGTGCCATTTTTGCAGGCAGCCCCAGCACCCACGGCAGTATTGCCCGGCCCGTAACGCGACCTGCAGCAGCTGGGGTCGCAAGGGACACTATGCCCGGGTCTGCCTGGCAAAGCAGGCCCCATCTCCTACTCTCCCGCAGCCTCCCAGAGCACTCGCTTTCAAACTCCACAGGCCCGCATGCCCCGAAATGCTGCGGCCTGTACTCCGACTCCGGCCCCAAACAACACGTGCGACTCATGGGGGCCGCCATCCTGGCAACCCCCCTCCACGCGGCCGGCCACGTGCGACTCATGGGGGCCGCCATCTTCCTCGCTGCCCGCCACGTGCGATCCAGGGTGGCGGCCATCTTGGGATCCTTCATCTCCTCACTCAGAAAATCACCTCGAAGGCTACGAATTCAGAGGGCAGTCATCATGGGGCCACTCCAGCACAGCTGATCGAGCCGCCGACTACCCGCAACTCAGCGCGGTGACGTTGGACCAGTCGCGTCCGAAACATCTCCGCAACTCCATGATGACCATTGAAATCAACGGGTACAGGACACCGTGCCTGTTCGATTCCGGGAGCACCATGAGCTTCGTACACCCAGATTTGGTAAGACGCTGTTCGCTCCCTATCTTCCCTGCACGGCAAACTATCTCCCTCACTTCGAGCTCTCACTCTGTTTACCTCCAAGGGCGCACAGTCACGACCCTAACGATCCAGGGCACTAGCTACTCAAACTTCCAGCTGTACGTGCTCCCTAAACTCTGCGCCCCACTCCTACTGGGACTCGACTTCCAGTGTAACCTGAAAAGCCTCACACACAGCTTCGGCAGGTCCTTGCCTCCGCTCACTATCTGCAGCCCCGCTACGCTACAAATCGACCCCCCTCCACTCTTTGCCAATCTCACGCCGGACTGCAAACCCATAGCCACTCGCCGCAGGCGGTACAGCCTGCAGGACAGGGTGTTTATCAGAACCCAGGTCCATAAGCTTCTACATGAGGGGATCATAGAGGCCAGTAATAGCACCTGGAGAGCTCAGGTGGTGACCGTCAAGACCGGGGAAAAATTCCGAATGGTAGTGGACTATAGCCAAACCATTAATCGGTTCACGCTCCTCGATGCGTACCCCCTCCCCAGGATTGCAGACATGGTGAATCAGATCGGCCACTAGCGCGTCTTCTCCACGGTGGATCTGAAGTCTGCATACCACCAGCTCCCAAACCGCCACTTCAAGGCGTTTGAGGCTGACGGCCGCCTCTTCCACTTCCTCCAGGTTCCCTTTGGCATCACGAATGGGGTCTCGGTGTTCCAACGAGCAATGGACCGAATGGTGGATCAGTACGGGCTGCGAGCCACATTTCCGCACTTGGACAACGTCACCATCTGCGGCCATGATTAGCAGGACCACGATGCTAACCTCCATCGATTTCTCCAAACTGCCCAGAAACTTAATCTTACTTACAACACGGAGAAATGCGTTTTCCGCACGACAAGGCTAGCCATCCTCGGCTATGTCGTGGAAAACGAAGTCCTGGGCCCCGACCCGGACCGTATTGTCCCAGGGTCCTCAAAAGGTGCCTGGGGTTTTTCTCATATTATGCCCAGTGGGTCCCTCAGTATGCGGACAAAGCCCACCCACTATTTAAGGCCACACTCTTTCCTCTATCAGATGAGGCTCGCCAGGCCTTCACCTGCATCAAGGAGGACATCGCCAAAGCGGCCATGCAGGCGGTGGATGAATCCGTCCCTTTCCAGGTTTAGAGCGATGCCTCAGAGGTAGCTCTCGCAGCCACACTAAATCAGGCAGGGAGACCAGTCGCCTTTTTCTCCCCAACCATCTCCGCTTCGGAACTTCGACACTCCTCGGTCGAAAAGGAAGCACAAGCCATCGTGGAAGCTATACGTCACTGGAGGCACTACCTCGCAGGTAGGAGGTTCACCCTCATCACTGACCAAAGATCGGTCGCCTTTATGTTTGACAACTCACAAAGGGGCAAAATTAAAAACGATAAGATCCTACGGTGGAGGATCGAACTCTCCACCTACAAATACGATATCATGTACCGACCGGGGAAGCTTAACGAGCCCCCACATGCCTTGTCCCGCGGCACGTGCGCCAGCGCGCAAGACGACCGCCTCAAAGCTATCCACAATGACCTCTGCCACCCGGGGGTCACCCGGCTCGTCCACTACATCAAAGCCCGAAACCTGCCTTTCTCCAACGAGGAGGTAAAAGCCATCACCAGGGATTGCCGATCTGTGCGGAGTGCAAACCGCACTTCTATAGACCAGACAGGGCCCACATGGTCAAGGCCTCCTGGCCCTTTGAATGCCTAAGTATTGATTTCAAAGGGCCACTCCCCTCGACCAATAAGAATGTGTACTTCCTGAACATAATAGATGAGTTCTCCCGCTTCCCCTTTGCTATCCCGTGCCCCGATATGACCTCCCACACAGTCATTAGGGCCCTGCACAGCATCTTCACCCTGTTTGGTTTCCCCAGCTACGTACACAGCGACAGGGGTTCGTCCTTTATGAGCGACGAGCTGCGTAAGTACCTGCTCGAAAAGGGCATCGCCTCGAGCAGGACTACCAGCTACAACCCCAGGGGGAACGGGCAGGTGGAGAGGGAGAACGCGACGGTCTGGTTAACTGTCCTACTGACCCTCCGGTCCAGGAAGCTCCCAACCTCCCATTGGCAGGAGGTCCTCCCCGACGCGCTCCATGCTATTAGGCCCCTCCTATGTACGGCCACCAACCAGACCCCTCACGAGCAGCTATTTGTTTTTTCCAGGGGCACTACCACGGCGGTTTCGCTCCCAGCATGGTTGAGGACACCGGGCCCGGTTCTCCTCCGGAGAACGTCCGGACCCACAAAACTGACCCACTCATAGAGAAAGTGCTCCTACTCTACTCGAACCCCCAATACGCGTTCATCGAATACCCTGACGGCCGTCAGGACACTGTTTCCCTCCGGGGCCTGGCGCCTGCAGGATCCTACTCTGACACTACTTCCGCCGAGGTACCCCTCACACTATACCCCTCCCAACCCCGCGCGCCCGGCGCCCCCACGCCTGTAGGTCCGCTGCCCGTGCTCCGCGCCCCCGCGCCCTTGGGTTTCCGACGCTCCCCGTCTCCATCGAACCAGTTGGATACGAAGCTCTGACAGAATCACCCCCGGAGTCCGCCATCGTACCCTCGCCAACCGCCACCACCCAGCCACCAGAAGAGGCTGGAACCCCGGTGCTTCGTCGATCCCAGAGGACGACTCGGCCGTCGGATCGACTCAATTTGTAATTTGTAATCTGTAATTTGTCATTTGTAGACACATCACCACCGCTGGACTTGATTTTTTTTACAGGGGGTGAATGTGGTGAATCACATTCCGCGTAATTCACACTATTGTTATATGATGTGCTGTATTCATGTTAGCTCGGTATACGAGCAGTTGCGCGTCTCTGCCCATAGGGGGAGATGAGGAGTTTGTACTGGGCTCCACCCTTGGCTCCGCCCATTGCTCCACCCACTAATCGGAAGTATAAAGCTTTGCAGTCGTGAGCCTGCCTGCCAGTTCATCACGTTGCAGGCAGGCTCTGTTGTAAGACTATTAAAACCACTGTTCACTTCCAACCACATGTCTTGTGAATTGATGGTCACATCACATCCATCATTGAACACTTACTTTGATTGTTGGAATTGTTATCAGTGCAGCCATTCTATTACAAAGAAACAAATCTCCACGCTGGAAAGTTTTGAATTGTTATAATCATGCCTGTAAGACCATAAGACATAGAAGCAGAATTAGGCCACTCAGCCCATCGCGTCTGCTCCACCATTCAATCATGGCTGATATTTTTCTCATCCCCATTCTCCTGCCTTCTCCCATTACCCCTGATCCCCTTATTAATCAAGAACCTATCTACCTCTGTCTTAAAGCACTCAGTGATTTGGTCTCCACAGCCTTCTGCGGCAAAGAGTTCCACAGATTCACCACCGTCTGGCTGAAGAAATTCCTCCTCATCTCTGTTTTAAAGGATCATCCCTTTAGTCTGAGATTGTGTCCACTGGTTCTAGTATTTCCTACAAGTGGAAACATCCTCTCCATGTCCACTCTATCCAGGCCTTGCAGTATCCTGTAAGTTTAAATGAGATCCCCCCCTCATCCTTCTAAACTCCAACGAGTACAGACCCAGAGTCCTCAACCGTTCCTCATACGCAAAGCTCTTCATTCCAGGGATCATTCTTGTGAACCTCCTCTGGACTCTTTCCAAGGCCAGCACATCCTTCCTTAGATACAGGGTCCAAAACTGCTCACAATACTCCAAATGGGGTCTGACCAGGGCCTTATAACAGTCTCAGAAATACATCCCTGGTCTTGTATTCTAGCCGCCTCTTCATGAATGCTAACATTGCATTTGCTTCCGAACTGCTGACTGAATCTGCACGTTAATCTTAAGA
This sequence comes from Scyliorhinus canicula, assembly GCF_902713615.1. NCBI lineage: Eukaryota > Metazoa > Chordata > Chondrichthyes > Carcharhiniformes > Scyliorhinidae > Scyliorhinus > Scyliorhinus canicula. The sequence goes on from NC_052149.1 coordinate 164,700,674, forward strand.
GAATCGTGAACAAAGACTCTCAATTCCCTTTGTGGTTCTGATTTCCAAAGCATTTCCCCATTTAGAAAACAGTGCCATGGGGCACTCTTTCCCTCCATGCCAGCCTCTGTAAAGCTCCGCCATGGCCTGCGCGGAGAAGAAACCCCCTGCGCATGCGCAGGAATCACAGCAGCAGTTCTGAGAACACGCTGGTGCTCCTGCGCACGCGCCAACTCACGCCGGCCGGTGGAGGCCCTTTGGCACTGGCTGGCGCGGCACCAACCACTCAAGCGCCAGCCAAGCCCCCAAAGGTGCGTTGCATTCCGGATACCGCGCCGGATACCGGAGAATCCAGGCCATGCTGTTAGGTAATTTGGTCATTCTGAATTCTCTGTGTACCTGAATGGGCGCCGGAGTGTGGCAACTAGGGCATTTTCACAGTAACTTAATTGCAGTGTTAATGTAAGCCTACTTGTGACACTAATAAATATTATTATTATGTCCTGCTGATCAGTTACTTACTGTAACTGCATCGGGCAGCACAGTAGCATGGTGGTTAGCATAAATGCTTCACAGCTCCAGGGTCCCAGGTTCGGTTCCCGGCTGGGTCACTGTCTGTGCGGAGTCTGCACGTCCTCCCCGTGTGTGCGTGGGTTTCCTCCGGGTGCTCCGGTTTCCTCCCACAGTCCAAAGATGTGCGGGTTAGGTGGATTGGCTATGCTAAATTGCCCGTAGTGTCCTAAAAGTAAGGTTAAGGGGGGATTGTTGGGTTACGGGTATAGGGTGGATACGTGGGTTTGAGTAGGATGATCATTGCTCGGCACAACATCGAGGGCCGAAGGGCCTGTACTGTTCTATGTTCTATGTTCTATGTGTGAAGTGAGTTTGCAGGAACGGGTGACAAATTCAGATTATTTCTGAGGACATTTCAGTGCCTATAATGACAGATACTGAAATAACTATTCAAGAAAAGAAACTACAGAAAGAAATGAGGACACTTCTGAGGTCGCACGTAGCCAAGATCAACAATGCCAAATTCTACCAAAAAGGAATAGACGTCCACCACAGCAACTTCTTACTGAATTGTATATATGTATAGAAATGCCAGCTGGAATTCTCCCTTCTGGGGACTAAGACCCCACACCAGCGCGAGAACCGGCACCAACCACTCCGGCGACAACAGCCCCCGAAAGTGCGGAATTCTCTTGGTGTTACATACCTGTCAACCCTGACCCCCTAGCCCACCTGCTGGCCACCCCCCAGTACTCCCCCCAGCCCTGGCAGAAGTCCCCCGGCCAGCAGGACAATTGTCGGCGAAGTATGGCGGTGTTGGACACTGTCCGTACGCCCTCTCTCTCAGCAGCCAGCACACCAGGTTCTCGATCACTGAGAGCACGCATGGACTGCACCATTGGGAACTCAGCCCACCGGAGGCGGTGGGCAAATGGTGTATAAAGTATGCGCGGCGTGCATCGCATTGACGGCCGTTTTCGAGGTGACAGAGTATCACGATTCGGTGTCAAACTGGCATCGGGTGAAGCATACAGGAGTGTTGTATTATTCAGTAGAGAAGCTGTGTGAAGAGACCAGATCAGTCCATAAGAGGGTCATTTTGGAATCTAGGAACAGCGGGGAAGAAGCTGTTTTTGAATATGCTGGGTGGGAGAGGTCTTTGATTATGCTGCCCGCAGCGGTGGGGGGTGACGGGGGTGACCACGGGATGGGCCGTGAGGTCGGGGTGACACCCCGGGACCACCATTAACAAGGCCTGCAAGGCAGCCATCTTGCTGCGCATCCTACTGTGGTTATGCAGATTGACACCAACCATATGGATGCACTGACCCTACCACCTCCATATTCCACCCCCCAAACCTCCACCCTACCACTCCCACATGCCACCCTCCAATGCACCACCCCCGCATTCCACCCTCACCCCCTACCCAACCAGCTGCCACCTGTCGGCGGGGCAGCACTTGGCCCACCCAAGGGCAGTGACCATAGTAGCACCGGCAAGGGGGGGGCGGGGGGGGGGGGGGGGGGGGGTGTCGTGGATGGCAGCCACGGAGCGTATCGCTGGCATGGGTAGTGTCAGCCACTGGTACATCTGGCAGCAGGGACAGGTGCCAAGCACTGACGGGGCCAGGGGTGCGGGGGGCAGAGTGCCGGGGGAACATCCGGAGGTGGGTGTGAGGCTGAGGAAGGGACGGGGACACGTGGGGGCAGGGTCTGCAGTACAGACCGGGGCTACCGTGTAGCCCGCAGACCTGGTTGGGCACAGGGGTACGCACCATGCGAACATGTCTGACTGTCACCCCCTCAAGATAATGGACTTCGGAATCCAACCAGCAATGGCAGCCTTCATCTCACGGTAGCATGGTGGTTAGCATCAATGCTTCACAGCTCCAGGGTCCCAGGTTCGATTCCCGGCTGGGTCACTGTCTGTGTGGAGTCTGCACGTCCTCCCCGTGTGTGCGTGGGTTTCCTCCGGGTGCTCCGGTTTCCTCCCACAGTCCAAAGATGTGCGGGTTAGGTGGATTGGCCATGCTAAATTGCCCGTAGTGTAAGGTTAATGGGGGGGGATTGTTGGATTACGGGTATACGGGTTACGTGGGTTTAAGTAGGGTGATCATTGCTCGGCACAACATCGAGGGCCGAAGGGCCTGTTCTGTGCTGTACTGTTCTATCTATCTATCTTAGTCGCCGCAGCCCTGGGGGATGCACGGATACTGTACGATCTGAAGCTACTCAGAGCGGACACTGTACCAGCAGAGACTGCCCAGAGGAACAGGAGCCAGTGGGTGAGGACGGGGGAGCCGGCCGCTGAACAGGCCAAGAACGAGTTGGGAAGGAGGCACTGCATTGTCTTAATATACATCCATGTATATGATGGAGTGCAGACAGGCAGTCATTGACACACAGGATGACCAGTGAGCACACAGAACACAGCAGCCAATCACCAGACAGGACACGACCACTATAAAGCCAGAGGGCACCAGTTTTCCTGATCTCTTGGGATCCAGCCTCTGAGACAGTCAGAGCTCGTGAGCAGCAGCCAGTACAAACACCATGTGGTAGTCAGTTAGTCTGGTCAGGCTAGTCTCAGGTCTCCAGTCAAATCAACATAGTGTCAACCCACAGTTAAGCATGTAATATAGTTAGATGTTCAATAAAATCGTGTCGCATCTCATCAAGTGTTGGAAGCCTGTCTCTCTCTACACTGCATCAAACGCAGTCCACATAGACCCAGCTTACCCAATACATCACGCATGAGGCTTTGAGAGCATGCCGTCGAAGACTCCAGCTGAGCAGGGGAATAGTGCGATATATCTGTCAGATCATGGTGCACCTGGCGCTGCGGGGTATGGGGGAGGAAGGGTTGTGGGGGTGGTGCTGGGTCTGGTGGTATTGGAGGGGTTTGAGGAGGGGGTGGTGCGTCTGGTAGTGCTGGAGGGGGTTGGGGGAATAGTGGGTCTGGTGGTGCTGGAGGGGGTTGGGGGGCGTGGTGGGTCTGGTGGTGCTGGAGGGGGTTGGGGAGGCGTGGTGGGTCTGGTGGTACTGGAGGGGGTTGGGGGGATGGTGGGTCTGGTGGTACTGGAGTGGGTTGGGGGGAATGGTGGGTCTGGTGATGCTGGAGGGGGTTGGGGGGTTGGTGGGTCTGGTGGTACTGGAGGGGGTTTGGGGGGGTCGTGGTGGGTCTGGTGGTACTGGAGGGGGTTGGGGTGATGGTGGGTCTGGTGGTACTGGAGGGGGTTTGGGGATGGTGGGTCTGGTGGTGCTGGAGGGGGTTGGGGGAATGGTGGGTCTGGTGGTACTGGAGGGGGTTGGGGGAATGGTGGATCTGGTGGTGCTGGAGGGAGTTGGGGGGATGGTGGGTCTGGTGGTACTGGAGGGGGTTGGGGGGTTGGTGGGTCTGGTGGTGCTGGAGGGGGTTGGGGGGCGTGGTGGGTCTGGTGGTACTGGAGGGGTTTGGGGTGATGGTGGGTCTGGTGATGCTGGAGGGGGTTGGGGGGTTGGTGGGTCTGGTGGTACTGGAGGGGGTTGGGGTGATGGTGGGTCTGGTGGTGCTGGAGGGCGTTGGGGGGCGTGGTGGGTCTGGTGGTACTGGAGGGGGTTGGGGGGATGGTGGGTCTGGTGGTACTGGAGGGGGTTGGGGGGATGGTGGGTCTGGTGGTACTGGAGGGGGTTTGGGGGGCGTGGTGGGTCTGGTGGTACTGGAGGGGGTTGGGGGGATGGTGGGTCTGGTGGTACTGGAGGGGGTTGGGGGGGGTGTGGTGGGTCTGGTGGTACTGGAGGGGGTTGGGGGGGCGTGGTGGGTCTGGTGGTACTGGAGGGGGTTGGGGGGGGGCGTGGTGGGTCTGGTGGTACTGGAGAGGTTTGGGGGGGTCGTGGTGGGTCTGGTGGTACTGGAGGGGGTTGGGGGGGCGTGGTGGGTCTGGTGGTGCTGGAGAGGTTTGGGGGGGTCGTGGTGGGTCTGGTGGTGCTGGAGGGGGTTGGGGGGTTGGTGGGTCTGGTGGTACTGGAGGGGGTTGGGGGGGCGTGGTGGGTCTGGTGGTGCTGGAGAGGTTTGGGGGGGTCGTGGTGGGTCTGGTGGTACTGGAGGGGGTTGGGGGAATAGTGGGTCTGGTGATGCTGGAGGGGGTTGGGGGGGGGCGTGGTGGGTCTGGTGGTACTGGAGTGGGTTGGGGGGATGGTGGGTCTGGTGGTACTGGAGTGGGTTGGGGGGATGGTGGGTCTGGTGATGCTGGAGGGGGTTGGGGGGATGGTGGGTCTGGTGGTACTGGAGGGGGTTGGGGGGCGTGGTGGGTCTGGTGGTACTGGAGGGGGTTGGGGGGATGGTGGGTCTGGTGATGCTGGAGGGGGTTGGGGTGATGGTGGGTCTGGTGGTACTGGAGGGGGTTGGGGGGCGTGGTGGGTCTGGTGGTACTGGAGGGGGTTGGGGGGATGGTGGGTCTGGTGATACTGGAGGGGGTTGGGGGGCGTGGTGGGTCTGGTGGTACTGGAGGGGGTTGGGGGGATGGTGGGTCTGGTGGTACTGGAGGGGGTTGGGGGGGCATGGTGGGTCTGGTGGTGCTGGAGGGGGTTGGGGGGTTGGTGGGTCTGGTGATGCTGGAGGGGGTTGGGGGAATGATGGGTCTGGTGGTACTGGAGGGGGTTGGGGGGATGGTGGGTCTGGTGGTGCTGGAGGGGGTTGGGGGGATGGTGGGTCTTGTGGTACTGGAGGGGGTTGGGGGGATGGTGGGTCTGGTGGTGTTGGAGGGGGTTGGGGGGATGGTGGGTCTGGTGATGCTGGAGGGGGTTGGGGGGATGGTGGGTCTGGTGATGCTGGAGGGGGTTGGGGGGGGGCGTGGTGGGTCTGGTGGTACTGGAGTGGGTTGGGGGGATGGTGGGTCTGGTGATGCTGGAGGGGGTTGGGGGGATGGTGGGTCTGGTGGTAGTGGAGGGGTTTGGGGGAATAGTGGGTCTGGTGATGCTGGAGGGGGTTGGGGGGATGGTGGGTCTGGTGGTACTGGAGGGGTTTGGGAGGCGTGGTGGGTCTCGTGGTACTGGAGGGGTTTGGGGGGGTCGTGGTGGGTCTGGTGGTACTGGAGGGGGTTGGGGGGCGTGGTGGGTCTCGTGGTACTGGAGGGGTTTGGGGGGGTCGTGGTGGGTCTGGTGGTACTGGAGGGGGTTGGGGGGCGTGGTGGGTCTCGTGGTACTGGAGGTGTTTGGGGGGGTCGTGGTGGGTCTGGTGATGCTGGAGGGGGTTGGGGGGGCGTGGTGGGTCTGGTGATGCTGGAGGGGGTTGGGGGGGTCGTGGTGGGTCTGGTGGTACTGGAGGGGGTTGGGGGAATAGTGGGTCTGGTGATGCTGGAGGGGGTTGGGGGGGTCGTGGTGGGTCTGGTGGTACTGGAGGGGGTTGGGGGGGATGGTGGGTCTGGTGGTACTGGAGGGGGTTGGGGGGGCGTGGTGGGTCTGGTGATGCTGGAGGGGGTTGGGGGGGTCGTGGTGGGTCTGGTGGTACTGGAGGGGGTTGGGGGAATAGTGGGTCTGGTGATGCTGGAGGGGGTTGGGGGGGTCGTGGTGGGTCTGGTGGTACTGGAGGGGGTTGGGGGGATGGTGGGTCTGGTGGTACTGGAGGGGGTTGGGGGAATAGTGGGTCTGGTGATGCTGGAGGGGGTTGGGGGGATGGTGGGTCTGGTGGTACTGGAGGGGGTTGGGGGGATGGTGGGTCTGGTGGTGCTGGAGGGGGTTGGGGGGATGGTGGGTCTGGTGGTGCTGGAGGGGGTTGGGGGGATGGTGGGTCTGGTGGTACTGGAGGGGTTTGGGGGGGTCGTGGTGGGTCTGGTGGTACTGGAGGGGTTTGGGGGGGTCGTGGTGGGTCTGGTGATGCTGAAGGGGGTTGTGGGGGATGGTGGGTCTGGTGGTACTGGAGGGGGTTGGGGGGATGGTGGGTCTGGTGGTACTGGAGGGGTTTGGGGGGGTCGTGGTGGGTCTGGTGGTACTGGAGGGGGTTGGGGGAATAGTGGGTCTGGTGGTACTGGAGGGGGTTGTGGGGGGGTAGGAGGTCTAGTGGTGCTGGAGGGGGTTGGGGGAATAGTGGGTCTGGTGGTACTGGAGGGGGTTGGGGGGATGGTGGGTCTGGTGATGCTGGAGGGGGTTGGGGGGGCGTGGTGGGTCTGGTGGTGCTGGAGGGGGTTGGGGGAATAGTGGGTATGGTGATGCTGGAGGGGGTTGGGGGGATGGTGGATTTGGTGGTACTGGAGGGGGTTGGGGGGGTAGGAGGTCTAGTGGTGCTGGAGGGGGTTGAGGAGGGGGTGGTGGGTCTGGTAGTGCTGGAGGGGTTTGTGGGGGGTGGGATGTCTAGTGGTGCTGGAGGGGGTTAGGGAGCGCATGGTGGGCCTGCTGAAGCTGGAGGGCGTTGTGGGGGGATGGTGGGTCTGGTGGTACTGGAGGGGTTGTGGTGGGGGGTGGTGGGTGTGGTGGTGCTGGAGGGGAGTGTGGAGATGGACGTGGTGGTGGAGGAGGGTTGGTGTTGGGGGCGACAACACACATGCCATGGGGAACCACAACTCAGCGGGGTCAGACTTTCTCGCCCAATACCAACATCGGCGTCGGTAACTGCCCTCTCTCAGGGCCCACCGATCAGGTCCAGTGCCCGCTGCTCTGCTGCAGTGAGGGGATGCCCTCCAGCATCACCAGGCCCACCACGCACCCCCTCCACAACCCCCCCTGCAGATCCAGATGCCCCACTCCAGTCTTTTCCCTCTCCCGGCAGTTGCCGGTGGCTTTTCATGGTGGAGGGAGATAGAAAACCTACAGTGTTAGGCAGTCAGATGCATGCAGCACAGTGGGTGGGTAGCTGGGGGCCTTCATGGCCAAGGCACCTGGCTATGGCAGCCAGTATGGCTGCTGGTGGGTGGTGCAGGGAGGGGGTTGGATCGCCCTCTGAGTGCGGGTGGGGGGGGTTATGGGTGTGTAGGACAGGGGTTGGTACCTGGGGCGCAGTGCTGCCTACTCACCCTGGCTGCCCTGAGGAGGTTGTGCACTGCTGTCTGGTCCTGGAGGTGTTTCCCACGGTGTTCACGACCTCTGCCACCCACGCCTAGGTCCGCTGAACAGCGGCAGGTGGCACCCTCCTTCCCACCTCGGGGCATGGGGTAGCCCACCTCTCCTCCATAGTGTACAGAAGGGTCTCGAGTTCCGCATCAGTGAACCAGGGTGCTACTCTTCATGCTGCCATCTTGTTGTCTGGGATGAGTGTGTCTGGGGAGTGGAGTGCTAATATGCGGCTGCAGCTTGTCAGCCTCTCGAGTGTCAATCCCGACCCCATTTTTCATTGGAATCAATCATGTCCAGTGCTAGCCCATTAACGGTTGATGAATTGGTTCGGGAGTGGGGCCAATTTTGCTGTTGTAGAAGTCCACTGACTCAAACCTGGCGTCAACACTTAGTTTCTGAAATGGAAAGCCCCACCTGTAGTATTCCGGGCTTTATTAATAGGGGCGTAGAGTACAAGAGTAAGGAGGTATGCTGAACTTACACAAGGCACTAGTTAGACCTTAGCTGGTGTGTTATGTACAGTTCTGGGCACCACACTATGGGAAGGATGAGAACACATTGAAGAGAGTGCAAAAGAGATTTATAAAAATGTTTCCAGGGATGAGAAACTTCAGTTATGAGGATAGAGGATAGATTGACAGGTGGATCCACCTAGAGGACAGGTGGGGACTCCGAGGTCCCCACCTGCTTCAAGAAGACCACCATCATACCGGTACCAAAGAAGAACCAGGCAACGTGCCTCAATGACTACCGCCCGGTGGCCCTGACGTCAGTTGTAATGAAGTGCTTTGAGAGACTGATCATGAAGCGCATCACCTCCATACTCCCGGAACGCCTTGACCCACTTCAATTCGCATACCGTCGCAACCGGTCCACATCAGACGCCATTTCCCTGGCCCTACACTCATCCCTAGAGCATCTCGAAAACAAGGACTCCTACATCAGACTCTTATTTATTGACTACAGCTCCGCCTTCAACACCATAATCCCAGCCAAGCTCATATCAAAGCTCCAAAACCTAGGACTTGGCTCTCCACTCTGCAACTGGATCCTTGACTTTCTGACCAACAGACCACAGTCAGTAAGAATGAACACCAACACCTCCTCCACAATAGTCCTCAACACCGGTGCCCCGCAAGGCTGCGTACTTAGCCCCCTACTCTACTCCCTGTACACACACGACTGCATGGCAAAACTTGGTTCCAACTCCATCTACAAGTTTGCTGACGATACGACCATAGTGGGCCGGATCTCGAACAACGACGAGTCTGAATACAGGAGGGAGATAGAGAACTTAGTGGAGTGGTGCAACGACAACAATCTCTCCCTTAATGCCAGCAAAACTAAAGAGCTGGTCATCGACTTCAGGAAGCAAAGTACTGTACACACCCCTGTCAGCATCAACGGAGCCGAGGTAGAGATGGTGAGCAGTTTCAAATTCCTAGGGGTGCACATCACCAAAATCTATCCTGGTCCACTCATGTCGACGCTATCACCAAGAAAGCACAACAGCGCCTTTACTTCCTCAGGAAACTAAGGAAATTTGGCATGTCCTCATTAACCCTTACCAACTTTTACAGATGCACTATAGAGAGCATCCTCTCGGGCTGCATCACAGCCTGGTATGGCAACTGCTCGGCCCAGGACCGCAAGGAACTTCAGAGAGTCGTGAATACCGCCCAGTCCATCACACGAACCTGCCTCCCATCCATTGATTCCATCTACACCTCCCGCTGCTGGGGGAAAGCAGGCAGCATAATCAAGGATCCCTCCCACCCGGCTTACTCACTTTTCCAACTTCTTCCATCGGGCAGGAGATTCAGAAGTCTGAGAACACGGACGAACAGACTCAAAAACAGCTTCTTCCCCACTGTCACCAGACTCCTAAATGACCCTTTTATGGACTGTCCTCATTAACACTAC